>NC_137869.1:22314939-22494939 GCF_963924005.1 Protomyctophum bolini | reverse complement strand
GTTTTTCATCATTTTTGAAGATTTGAAAAAAATGACGAAATGACAAAAACGATGGGTTATAGCCCATGTTTTTTTAAATTAAAAAAAAAAAAGTTAGCCTCGTTTCTCATCATTTTGGACCGTGGGCTATAGCCCATATCGTACGGCATACTATAGCGCGCAGTTTTTCATCATTTTTGAAGATTTGAAAAAAATTACGAAATGACAAAAACGATGGGTTATAGCCCATGTTTTTTGAAATTTTGAAAAAAAAAGTTAGCCTTGTTTCTCATCATTTTGGACCGTGGGCTATAGCCCATATCGTACGGCATACTATAGCGCGCCGTTTTTCATCATTTTTGAAGATTTGAAAAAAAATGACGAAATGACAAAAACGATGGGTTATAGCCCATGTTTTTTGAAATTTTGAAAAAAAAAGTTAGCCTCGTTTCTCATCATTTTGGACCGTGGGCTATAGCCTATATCGTACAGCATACTATAGCGCGCCGTTTTTCATCATTTTTGAGGATTTGAAAAAAATGACGAAATGACAAAAACGATGGGTTATAGCCCATGTTTTTTGAAATTTTGAAAAAAAAAGTTAGCCTCGTTTCTCATCATTTTGGACCGTGGGCTATAGCCCATATCGTACGGCATACTATAGCGCGCAGTTTTTCATCATTTTTGAAGATTTGAAAAAAATGACGAAATGACAAAAACGATGGGTTATAGCCCATGTTTTTTGAAATTAAAAAAAAAAAAGTTAGCCTCGTTTCTCATCATTTTGGACCGTGGGCTATAGCCCATATCGTACGGCATACTATAGCGCGCAGTTTTTCATCATTTTTGAAGATTCGAAAAAAATGACGAAATGACAAAAACGATGGGTTATAGCCCATGTTTTTTGAAATTTTGAAAAAAAAAGTTAGCCTCGTTTCTCATCATTTTGGACCGTGGGCTATAGCCCATATCGTACGGCATACTATAGCGCGCAGTTTTTCATCATTTTTGAAGATTTGAAAAAAATGACGAAATGACAAAAACGATGGGTTATAGCCCATGTTTTTTGAAATTTTGAAAAAAAAAGTTAGCCTCGTGTCTCATCATTTTGGACCGTGGGCTATAGCCCATATCGTACGGCATACTATAGCGCGCAGTTTTTCATCATTTTTGAAGATTTGAAAAAAATGACGAAATGACAAAAACGATGGGTTATAGCCCATGTTTTTTGAAATTTTGAAAAAAAAAGTTAGCCTCGTTTCTCATCATTTTGGACCGTGGGCTATAGCCCATATCGTACGGCATACTATAGCGCGCCGTTTTTCATCATTTTTGAAGATTTGAAAAAAATGACGAAATGACAAAAACGATGGGTTATAGCCCATGTTTTTTGAAATTAAAAAAAAAAAAGTTAGCCTCGTTTCTCATCATTTTGGACCGTGGGCTATAGCCCATATCGTACGGCATACTATAGCGCGCAGTTTTTCATCATTTTTGAAGATTTGAAAAAAATGACGAAATGACAAAAACGATGGGTTATAGCCCATGTTTTTTGAAATTTTGAAAAAAAAAGTTAGCCTTGTTTCTCATCATTTTGGACCGTGGGCTATAGCCCATATCGTACGGCATACTATAGCGCGCCGTTTTTCATCATTTTTGAAGATTTGAAAAAAAATGACGAAATGACAAAAACGATGGGTTATAGCCCATGTTTTTTGAAATTTTGAAAAAAAAAGTTAGCCTCGTTTCTCATCATTTTGGACCGTGGGCTATAGCCTATATCGTACAGCATACTATAGCGCGCCGTTTTTCAGCATTTTTGAGGATTTGAAAAAAATGACGAAATGACAAAAACGATGGGTTATAGCCCATGTTTTTTGAAATTTTGAAAAAAAAAGTTAGCCTCGTTTCTCATCATTTTGGACCGTGGGCTATAGCCCATATCGTACGGCATACTATAGCGCGCAGTTTTTCATCATTTTTGAAGATTTGAAAAAAATGACGAAATGACAAAAACGATGGGTTATAGCCCATGTTTTTTGAAATTTAAAAAAAAAAAGTTAGCCTCGTTTCTCATCATTTTGGACCGTGGGCTATAGCCCATATCGTACGGCATACTATAGCGCGCAGTTTTTCATCATTTTTGAAGATTCGAAAAAAATGACGAAATGACAAAAACGATGGGTTATAGCCCATGTTTTTTGAAATTTTGAAAAAAAAAGTTAGCCTCGTTTCTCATCATTTTGGACCGTGGGCTATAGCCCATATCGTACGGCATACTATAGCGCGCAGTTTTTCATCATTTTTGAAGATTTGAAAAAAATGACGAAATGACAAAAACGATGGGTTATAGCCCATGTTTTTTGAAATTTTGAAAAAAAAAGTTAGCCTCGTGTCTCATCATTTTGGACCGTGGGCTATAGCCCATATCGTACGGCATACTATAGCGCGCAGTTTTTCATCATTTTTGAAGATTTGAAAAAAATGACGAAATGACAAAAACGATGGGTTATAGCCCATGTTTTTTGAAATTTTGAAAAAAAAAGTTAGCCTTGTTTCTCATCATTTTGGACCGTGGGCTATAGCCCATATCGTACGGCATACTATAGCGCGCCGTTTTTCATCATTTTTGAAGTTTTGAAAAAAAATGACGAAATGACAAAAACGATGGGTTATAGCCCATGTTTTTTGAAATTTTGAAAAAAAAAGTTAGCCTCGTTTCTCATCATTTTGGACCGTGGGCTATAGCCTATATCGTACAGCATACTATAGCGCGCCGTTTTTCATCATTTTTGAGGATTTGAAAAAAATGACGAAATGACAAAAACGATGGGTTATAGCCCATGTTTTTTGAAATTTTGAAAAAAAAAGTTAGCCTCGTTTCTCATCATTTTGGACCGTGGGCTATAGCCCATATCGTACGGCATACTATAGCGCGCAGTTTTTCATCATTTTTGAAGATTTGAAAAAAATGACGAAATGACAAAAACGATGGGTTATAGCCCATGTTTTTTGAAAAAAAAAAAAAAAGTTAGCCTCGTTTCTCATCATTTTGGACCGTGGGCTATAGCCCATATCGTACGGCATACTATAGCGCGCAGTTTTTCATCATTTTTGAAGATTCGAAAAAAATGACGAAATGACAAAAACGATGGGTTATAGCCCATGTTTTTTGAAATTTTGAAAAAAAAAGTTAGCCTCGTTTCTCATCATTTTGGACCGTGGGCTATAGCCCATATCGTACGGCATACTATAGCGCGCAGTTTTTCATCATTTTTGAAGATTTGAAAAAAATGACGAAATGACAAAAACGATGGGTTATAGCCCATGTTTTTTGAAATTTTGAAAAAAAAAGTTAGCCTCGTTTCTCATCATTTTGGACCGTGGGCTATAGCCCATATCGTACGGCATACTATAGCGCGCCGTTTTTCATAATTTTTGAAGATTTGAAAAAAATGACAAAATGACAAAAACGATGGGTTATAGCCCATGTTTTTTTAAATTTTGAAAAAAAAAGTTAGCCTCGTTTCTCATCATTTTGGACCGTGGGCTATAGCCCATATCGTACGCCGTACGGCATACTATAGCGCGCAGTTTTTCATCATTTTTGAAGATTTGAAAAAAATGACGAAATGACAAAAACGATGGGTTATAGCCCATGTTTTTTGAAATTTTGAAAAAAAAAGTTAGCCTCGTTTCTCATCATTTTGGACCGTGGGCTATAGCCCATATCGTACGGCATACTATAGCGCGCCGTTTTTCATCATTTTTGAAGATTTGAAAAAAATGACGAAATGACAAAAACGATGGGTTATAGCCCATGTTTTTTGAAATTTTGAAAAAAGAAGTTAGCCTCGTTTCTCATCATTTTGGACCGTGGGCTATAGCCCATATCGTACAGCATACTATAGCGCGCCGTTTTTCATCATTTTTGAGGATTTGAAAAAAATGACGAAATGACAAAAACGATGGGTTATAGCCCATGTTTTTTGAAATTTTGAAAAAAAAAGTTAGCCTCGTTTCTCATCATTTTGGACCGTGGGCTATAGCCCATATCGTACGGCATACTATAGCGCGCAGTTTTTCATCATTTTTGAAGATTTGAAAAAAATGACGAAATGACAAAAACGATGGGTTATAGCCCATGTTTTTTGAAATTTTGAAAAAAAAAAGTTAGCCTCGTTTCTCATCATTTTGGACCGTGGGCTATAGCCCATATCGTACGGCATACTATAGCGCGCAGTTTTTCATCATTTTTGAAGATTTGAAAAAAATGACGAAATGACAAAAACGATGGGTTATAGCCCATGTTTTTTGAAATTAAAAAAAAAAAAGTTAGCCTCGTTTCTCATCATTTTGGACCGTGGGCTATAGCCCATATCGTACGGCATACTATAGCGCGCAGTTTTTCATCATTTTTGAAGATTTTAAAAAAATGACGAAATGACAAAAACGATGGGTTATAGCCCATGTTTTTTGAAATTTAAAAAAAAAAAGTTAGCCTCGTTTCTCATCATTTTGGACCGTGGGCTATAGCCCATATCGTACGGCATACTATAGCGCGCAGTTTTTCATCATTTTTGAAGATTCGAAAAAAATGACGAAATGACAAAAACGATGGGTTATAGCCCATGTTTTTTGAAATTTTGAAAAAAAAAGTTAGCCTCGTTTCTCATCATTTTGGACCGTGGGCTATAGCCCATATCGTACGGCATACTATAGCGCGCAGTTTTTCATCATTTTTGAAGATTTGAAAAAAATGACGAAATGACAAAAACGATGGGTTATAGCCCATGTTTTTTGAAATTTTGAAAAAAAAAGTTAGCCTCGTGTCTCATCATTTTGGACCGTGGGCTATAGCCCATATCGTACGGCATACTATAGCGCGCAGTTTTTCATCATTTTTGAAGATTTGAAAAAAATGACGAAATGACAAAAACGATGGGTTATAGCCCATGTTTTTTGAAATTTTGAAAAAAAAAGTTAGCCTTGTTTCTCATCATTTTGGACCGTGGGCTATAGCCCATATCGTACGGCATACTATAGCGCGCCGTTTTTCATCATTTTTGAAGTTTTGAAAAAAAATGACGAAATGACAAAAACGATGGGTTATAGCCCATGTTTTTTGAAATTTTGAAAAAAAAAGTTAGCCTCGTTTCTCATCATTTTGGACCGTGGGCTATAGCCTATATCGTACAGCATACTATAGCGCGCCGTTTTTCATCATTTTTGAGGATTTGAAAAAAATGACGAAATGACAAAAACGATGGGTTATAGCCCATGTTTTTTGAAATTTTGAAAAAAAAAGTTAGCCTCGTTTCTCATCATTTTGGACCGTGGGCTATAGCCCATATCGTACGGCATACTATAGCGCGCAGTTTTTCATCATTTTTGAAGATTTGAAAAAAATGACGAAATGACAAAAACGATGGGTTATAGCCCATGTTTTTTGAAAAAAAAAAAAAAAAGTTAGCCTCGTTTCTCATCATTTTGGACCGTGGGCTATAGCCCATATCGTACGGCATACTATAGCGCGCAGTTTTTCATCATTTTTGAAGATTCGAAAAAAATGACGAAATGACAAAAACGATGGGTTATAGCCCATGTTTTTTGAAATTTTGAAAAAAAAAGTTAGCCTCGTTTCTCATCATTTTGGACCGTGGGCTATAGCCCATATCGTACGGCATACTATAGCGCGCAGTTTTTCATCATTTTTGAAGATTTGAAAAAAATGACGAAATGACAAAAACGATGGGTTATAGCCCATGTTTTTTGAAATTTTGAAAAAAAAAGTTAGCCTCGTGTCTCATCATTTTGGACCGTGGGCTATAGCCCATATCGTACGGCATACTATAGCGCGCCGTTTTTCATCATTTTTGAAGATTTGAAAAAAATGACGAAATGACAAAAACGATGGGTTATAGCCCATGTTTTTTTAAATTTAAAAAAAAAAAGTTAGCCTCGTTTCTCATCATTTTGGACCGTGGGCTATAGCCCATATCGTACGGCATACTATAGCGCGCCGTTTTTCATCATTTTTGAAGATTTGAAAAAAATGACGAAATGACAAAAACGATGGGTTATAGCCCATGTTTTTTGAAATTAAAAAAAAAAAAGTTAGCCTCGTTTCTCATCATTTTGGACCGTGGGCTATAGCCCATATCGTACGGCATACTATAGCGCGCAGTTTTTCATCATTTTTGAAGATTTGAAAAAAATGACGAAATGACAAAAACGATGGGTTATAGCCCATGTTTTTTGAAATTTTGAAAAAAAAAGTTAGCCTCGTTTCTCATCATTTTGGACCGTGGGCTATAGCCCATATCGTACGGCATACTATAGCGCGCAGTTTTTCATCATTTTTGAAGATTTGAAAAAAATGACGAAATGACAAAAACGATGGGTTATAGCCCATGTTTTTTGAAATTTTGAAAAAAAAAGTTAGCCTCGTTTCTCATCATTTTGGACCGTGGGCTATAGCCCATATCGTACGGCATACTATAGCGCGCCGTTTTTCATAATTTTTGAAGATTTGAAAAAAATGACAAAATGACAAAAACGATGGGTTATAGCCCATGTTTTTTTAAATTTTGAAAAAAAAAGTTAGCCTCGTTTCTCATCATTTTGGACCGTGGGCTATAGCCCATATCGTACGCCGTACGGCATACTATAGCGCGCAGTTTTTCATCATTTTTGAAGATTTGAAAAAAATGACGAAATGACAAAAACGATGGGTTATAGCCCATGTTTTTTGAAATTTTGAAAAAAAAAGTTAGCCTCGTTTCTCATCATTTTGGACCGTGGGCTATAGCCCATATCGTACGGCATACTATAGCGCGCCGTTTTTCATCATTTTTGAAGATTTGAAAAAAATGACGAAATGACAAAAACGATGGGTTATAGCCCATGTTTTTTGAAATTTTGAAAAAAGAAGTTAGCCTCGTTTCTCATCATTTTGGACCGTGGGCTATAGCCCATATCGTACAGCATACTATAGCGCGCCGTTTTTCATCATTTTTGAGGATTTGAAAAAAATGACGAAATGACAAAAACGATGGGTTATAGCCCATGTTTTTTGAAATTTTGAAAAAAAAAGTTAGCCTCGTTTCTCATCATTTTGGACCGTGGGCTATAGCCCATATCGTACGGCATACTATAGCGCGCAGTTTTTCATCATTTTTGAAGATTTGAAAAAAATGACGAAATGACAAAAACGATGGGTTATAGCCCATGTTTTTTGAAATAAAAAGTTAGCCTCGTTTCTCATCATTTTGGACCGTGGGCTATAGCCCATATCGTACGGCATACTATAGCGCGCAGTTTTTCATCATTTTTGAAGATTTGAAAAAAATGACGAAATGACAAAAACGATGGGTTATAGCCCATGTTTTTTGAAAATTTGAAAAAAAAAGTTAGCCTCGTTTCTCATCATTTTCGACCGTGGGCTATAGCCCATATCGTACGGCATACTATAGCGCGCCGTTTTTCATCATTTTTGAAGATTTGAAAAAAATGACGAAATGACAAAAACGATGGGTTATAGCCCATGTTTTTTTAAATTAAAAAAAAAAAAGTTAGCCTCGTTTCTCATCATTTTGGACCGTGGGCTATAGCCCATATCGTACGGCATACTATAGCGCGCAGTTTTTCATCATTTTTGAAGATTTGAAAAAAATGACGAAATGACAAAAACGATGGGTTATAGCCCATGTTTTTTGAAATTTTGAAAAAAAAAGTTAGCCTCGTTTCTCATCATTTTGGACCGTGGGCTATAGCCCATATCGTACGGCATACTATAGCGCGCCGTTTTTCATCATTTTTGAAGATTTGAAAAAAATGACGAAATGACAAAAACGATGGGTTATAGCCCATGTTTTTTGAAATTTTGAAAAAAAAAGTTAGCCTCGTTTCTCATCATTTTGGACCGTGGGCTATAGCCCATATCGTACAGCATACTATAGCGCGCCGTTTTTCATCATTTTTGAGGATTTGAAAAAAATGACGAAATGACAAAAACGATGGGTTATAGCCCATGTTTTTTGAAATTTTGAAAAGAAAAGTTAGCCTCGTTTCTCATCATTTTGGACCGTGGGCTATAGCCCATATCGTACGGCATACTATAGCGCGCCGTTTTCATCATTTTTGAAGATTTGAAAAAAATGACGAAATGACAAAAACGATGGGTTATAGCCCATGTTTTTTGAAATTTTGAAAAAAAAAGTTAGCCTCGTTTCTCATCATTTTGGACCGTGGGCTATAGCCCATATCGTACGGCATACTATAGCGCGCAGTTTTTCATCATTTTTTAAGATTTTAAAAAAATGACGAAATGACAAAAACGATGGGTTATAGCCCATGTTTTTTGAAATTTTGAAAAAAAAAGTTAGCCTCGTTTCTCATCATTTTGGACCGTGGGCTATAGCCCATATCGTACGGCATACTATAGCGCGCAGTTTTTCATCATTTTTGAAGATTTGAAAAAAATGACGAAATGACAAAAACGATGGGTTATAGCCCATGTTTTTTGAAATTTTGAAAAAAAAAGTTAGCCTCGTTTCTCATCATTTTGGACCGTGGGCTATAGCCCATATCGTACGGCATACTATAGCGCGCCGTTTTTCATCATTTTTGAAGATTTGAAAAAAATGACGAAATGACAAAAACGATGGGTTATAGCCCATGTTTTTTGAAATTTTGGAAAAAAAAGTTAGCCTCGTTTCTCATCATTTTGGACCGTGGGCTATAGCCCATATCGTACGGCATACTATAGCGCGCCGTTTTTCATCATTTTTGAAGATTTGAAAAAAATTACGAAATGACAAAAACGATGGGTTATAGCCCATGTTTTTTGAAATTTTGAAAAAAAAAGTTAGCCTCGTTTCTCATCATTTTGGACCGTGGGCTATAGCCAATATCGTACGGCATACTATAGCGCGCAGTTTTTCATCATTTTTGAAGATTTGAAAAAAATGACGAAATGACAAAAACGATGGGTTATAGCCCATGTTTTTTGAAATTTTGGAAAAAAAAGTTAGCCTCGTTTCTCATCATTTTGGACCGTGGGCTATAGCCCATATCGTACGGCATACCATAGCGCGCCGTTTTTCATCATTTTTGAAGATTTGAAAAAAATGACGAAATGACAAAAACGATGGGTTATAGCCCATGTTTTTTGAAATTTTGAAAAAAAAAGTTAGCCTCGTTTCTCATCATTTTGGACCGTGGGCTATAGCCCATATCGTACGGCATACTATAGCGCGCAGTTTTTCATCATTTTTTAAGATTTGAAAAAAATGACGAAATGACAAAAACGATGGGTTATAGCCCATGTTTTTTGAAATTTTTAAAAAAAAAGTTAGCCTCGTTTCTCATCATTTTGGACCGTGGGCTATAGCCCATATCGTACGGCATACTATAGCGCGCCGTTTTTCATCATTTTTGAAGATTTGAAAAAAATTACGAAATGACAAAAACGATGGGTTATAGCCCATGTTTTTTGAAATTTTGAAAAAAAAAAAAGTTAGCCTCGTTTCTCATCATTTTGGACCGTGGGCTATAGCCCATATCGTACGGCATACTATAGCGCGCAGTTTTTCATCATTTTTGAAGATTTGAAAAAAATGACGAAATGACAAAAACGATGGGTTATAGCCCATGTTTTTTGAAATTTTGAAAAAAAAAGTTAGCCTCGTTTCTCATCATTTTGGACCGTGGGCTATAGCCCACATCGTACGGCATACTATAGCGCGCCGTTTTTCATCATTTTTGAAGATTTGAAAAAAATGACGAAATGACAAAAACGATGGGTTATAGCCCATGTTTTTTGAAATTTTGGAAAAAAAAGTTAGCCTCGTTTCTCATCATTTTGGACCGTGGGCTATAGCCCATATCGTACAGCATACTATAGCGCACCGTTTTTCATCATTTTTGAGGATTTGAAAAAAATGACGAAATGACAAAAACGATGGGTTATATCCCATGTTTTTTGAAATTTTGAAAAAAAAAATCCAGGCCCATGAATTAGAGGATAAAGCTCACATGTTACCCAAATAGTTGAATACACAAAAGCTAAGGCACTGGTGTCGTACTTCTGGTTTACCGGAACGGGGTTCAACTCCCTGCAGTGCCCTGCTCAATGTGTTGTATTTACCGGAAAAATTGAGTGTTGCGGAGGATGAGAAACATTAGCAAATTACGGAGTGTTGCGGAGGATGAGAAACATTAGCAAATTGAGTGTTGTGTGTTTTAGTGTGTCCTCAAAAATGATGAAAACGGCGTGCCATAGTATGCCGTACGATATGGGCTATAGCCCACGGTCCAAAATTTCCGCAATTTCCACAATTTCCCCAATTTCCAATTTCCGCAATTTCCGCAATTTCCGCAATTTCCAATTTCCGCAATTTTCAATTTCCGGAATTTCCAATTTTCCTCGATTTTCACCTTTTTTAAATCCTCAAAAATGATGAAGACTATAACGATGACCTCTGAGACCATGGACCAATGAACCATGTAAATACAACACATTGAGCAGGGCACTGCAGGGAGTTGAACCCCGTTCCGGTAAACCAGAAGTCTGACACCAGTGCCTTAGTTTTTGTGTTGTTAATTTACAGGTCCAGGTGTGCATACGCATGTGCGCCTGTGCGTGTGTAGGTGCATATGTGCATTTGTGTGTGCACGCTTCAATGACCACTGTTGGACCCCATGGGGATCAAGGACCTCTGGGAGCCACCCATAATTCACAACGGTCACAGTTGCATCACAACTGGTGGCCAACAGTCGTAACCAACACCGCCGCCGACCCACAGGAGAATACCATCGCACAGTGGTATCAGACCAACCACAATCAGCCAACCCTCAAAACAAACCCTTCGACCTAGAAGAACTCGAAATTGCAATGGGAAAGTTGAAACCCGGAAAAGCAGCAGGGATTGATGACATACTGGCAGAAATTATACAGCACCTGGAACCTAACGCAAAGACCTGGCTCGTGGGGATGCTGAACACATGCATGGCACAGAAAACCATCCCTTCTGTCTGGAAAAAGGCCAAAGTGGTTGCAATCCACAAACCTGGCAAAGACCCATCATCCCCAAAGAGCTACCAACCCATGTCCCTCCTTTGCATCACCTACAAGCTCTATGAGAGGCTGCTACTCCAACGCCTCGTTGTCACTCATAGATACAAAGCTGACTAAAGACCAAGCTGGCTTCCGTCCCGGCCGCTCCTGTGCTGGACAGAGCTCAACCTCACAAAAAAAAAAAGACAAAAATCCCTCCGAGACCATGGGCTATAGTCCATGGTCTCGGGGTGAAAAAGACGAAAATCACTCCGAGACCATGGGTTCGTCTCTTTTTAAATCCTCAAAAATGTAAATAAACGGCGTGCTATAGTATGCTGTCCAATATAGGCTATATAGCTATATGGTCAAAAAAGATGAAAATGACTCCGAGACCATGGGCTATAGTTCATTGTCTCCAGGGAGGCACCACTAGTGACACTTTGGAGTGCTCACCACTGTACTTCCTGGACTACATGTTGTCTCAGTAAGACAGCCCTCCCCCTATAAATGGTGCATTTATATAGCGCCTTTATCCAAGGCGCTTTACATAGATTGTGCATTACATTCACCCATTCATACACCGATGGCAGCGGAAACCATGCAAGGCACCAACTAGCACATCGGGAGCAATTAGGGGTTCAGTGTCTTGCTCAAGGACACTTCGACAGTACCTCTGGGGGAGCCCGGGTTTGAACTGGCAACCTTGCGGTTCCCATCCAGGCACTCTACCCCTGAGCCACCGCCGCCCCTATCCACAAAGAGGAGCAGTGCACCAAAGCATTATGGGAATTGTATTCCAGGAAGGAAGTGAGCCCAGTGTCCATGACATCAGAGACACTGGGCTCACTGCTAAAATCAAAAATATCTAAAACCACATATTACACACATAATAGACCCCCAGGAAAGTGTTCTAAATCTTCTAAACGGCATTAACATAATATGTTTTTGCAAAAAGGGTAAAGTGTCCCTTTACATATAATTGAATCCAATCTAACCGCCGAGAATTTCATGGAAACTTTTCCGGTCATACTTTGGTCCTCCGCCTAAACAAAGCAAGTGTGTTTCCCGTCTCTTTACCACTGTGCTCTGGTGGAGTGCGTTGCCTTGTGTGTATTTGTCTAGCTCTGTTATAAGGGACACTAAGCCCCACAAGGCCATTTCATGCAGCTAGCGGTTTTGTGTGCGTCAAAATCCTAATCACCACACAGTCCCAACCCCCCCCCCCCCCCCCTTTCAGCCACTTGAAAGACACACACACACATGCGCACGCACACGCACACGCACACGCACACACACACACACACACAGACGTCGATCGGCACACAGTCAGGTAAAGGTCTCCTAGTCGTGCTCTGTGAGTGGCCTCTGCTCAAACAGATCAATAGCCGCTGGCACGTCCCTCCACCAACCAGGAGAAAACAATTAAAAGCCATCGATCCTGTGCCAGCGCCCTCCATGAATATGCATGTGTCCTTGACCTTCCCACGGAGAGGAGAGAGACGGATAGACTGACAGACAGGTGTGGTGAGTTCTGCCTCTCACTTTCGCTCCGTCTTTCTCTCCAATCTCCATCATCAAAATTGGTTTCTATTGGTCACCGGTGTTCCCAATATTCAACTGGACTTTGTGATGAATGATATGAGTTATTCTAGCAAGGCCCAAGTTCATGAAAGGCTATATGCACATTCTCGTTAGCAGCATAAAAAAATGTGTCAAAACAAAGTCAAGCTCTGCAGCACGTTTGGTCTGATGAACTCTCAGGTGCAGCTAAAACATTTTGTTGTTGTTTCAGCGCACATTACAGTAAATGTTGCAGATGTTTCATTTACTTTGAAGAATAGGTCACTCCCACTAACACAGGAACATGCCTTAGATCCTCATACGGGGCAAATCAACACGTTACAGACTGTGAAACCAGTTGCTCTTTTGCAAGTCCGTTTGAGGCGCAGATTGCTCTTTTCAAAGCCCGAGTTGAGAGCAGAGATCCTGAAGTGGCCCCATGAAATCTGTCCCCTCCGGCTCTCCTCCTCCTCCTCCCCCTTTTCTAATTACAGATGTGTGACACAGACTGGGGACGTCTCCATGTTAGCACATCACTTCCCCTTGCTCGTCCTGACACATCCTCTGGTCACAACGGCGGAGGCTGCAGGGGACAGCCCTGCCCTGTACCCCGTCACTGGGGATTAGCATTAGCATGCTAACAGACCCCCCCCCCCACCCCCCAGGGGAGCGCCATGATAAGGGTCACACTGACAACTGTCAGCAGCCTGCATTAATTAGCTGAGCCTGGTTGTCACGCCATCACGCTAATACTCATGTTACTTTCAAGGTGCTATTTACTAGAGGTGCTAGAGGAGCGCGTCCCCCTGCGTAGGTTGTTTGGAATGGACCGCTTTTATTTTTTACTGGTGGCAAACCTCTGTAGCACAGAGGGATGCTGAAGTTACAGGCGTTACAGGTGCATTAAAAAAAGAGCGTTACCTCTGCTCTGTGTTACCTCTGCCATCTCCCACAATCCATCACCACAGGCCTCTGACTCACACTGCCACCCACCCACCAAACTGCCTCCTTGGTGTGTTGCTTTGCTGTTCCACATCTCAAGTCCACTATATGTGCGCGGTGACATTTGACGTCAGGACGCTTCTATCCTGACAGTGTCAAGATGCCGTTGTCAAAGGCTTGAAGACGAGATGAGAGTGTGTGTGTGTGTGTGTGTGTGTGTGTGTGTGTGTGTGTGTGTGAGAGCGTGAGAGAGCGTGTGTGAGTGAGACTGTTGGCTCGAGGGGTGAGTGTGTGTGTGGGGGGTGGGGGTGTAGTCAGTCAGAGACAGGCAGTGCATTATCCAGCTTGTGCTACGGCTGTCTACCTTTCTGTCTGTGAGTGTGTGTGTGTGTGTGTGTGTGTGTGTGTGTGTGTGTGCGTGCGTGTGTGTGCGCGTGTGTGTGTGTGTGTGTGTGTGTGTGTGTGTGTGTGTGTGGGGAGAGGGTTAATGGGAGTGTCACACACTGCTAGCAGACAGCTTGTGAGTCTCACTATACAAGTGAGGGGCCACATCCATACACTGTCTGCTAACTGACTGCCAGCACCACCGACGCTGTCCTGTCTGCCCCACAATGGCTGTCAGTGTCACAGCCGGGGGGCTGGCTGGCCACACTGTCACCCACTGGTCACAAAGCATTTACCTGCTGACAGAATTCCAATTAGTCCAGGGAATGTTGTTACTGGGAGAGATCCAGCGCGGGAGCGGGGAGCTGGTGAAGGGGGACAGGTGGGAAGAAAGAGAAGTGGGAAGAGATGGAGAGTGAGGGGTGGGTATAAAGAGGAGAAAGGGTGTGTTGGGGGGGGTTGTGTCAGGTGAGAGGAGATGTGAAGACAGGTGCAATGGAGAGTGAGGGGTGAGTAGATAGAGGTGGTGGTGGTGAGGGAGGGGGGTGAGAGGTCCCCTCCCCCACTAAAAAGAAACCCCACACTCTCTCTTCCTCTTGATCCATCAAGCATTCCTCTCCCTCGCTCACTCACTGTGTGTGTGTGTGTGTGTGTGTGTGTGTGTGTGTGTGTGTGTGTGTGTGTGTGTGTGTGTGTGTGTGTGTGTGTGTGTGTGTGTGTGTGTGTGTGTGTGTGTGTGTGTGTGTGTGTGTGTGTGTGTGTGTGTGTGTGTGTGCGCGCGCGCGGTGTGCAGTATGTGCACGTGCAGGAGATTGGCTTGTAGCTCAGTGTCAGGAGAGCACGTATGTCTGCCAGTGGCCCAGGTCAACACACATTTACTTAGTGACACAATCCTAATGAATCTTCCCAGTCATGTCACCCCATCACACACACAGCCACTATAGATGACCTCCTGCCGCTATAACGACCCCTCTGTCTCAACGCTGCGTGTCTATCTGTCTCGTGCACGGGAGGGAGGGAGAGATGCTCAGGAAGGAAGGAAAGAAGGAAGGAAGAGAAAGAAACAGAACATCTTGTAATTAAAAAAATAAACAAAAGGGAGAAAGACAGAGAAAAGTATAAGAGAAAGGGAATAAGAAAGAAAGAAAGAAAGACAGCTCCATATTTCTCTGTCCATCTTGAAATTTTAAATGCATTCCACTCAGCAAATCAACGGCAGGTTCCCTCCCCTCCTGCTGCTCCGTGGGACTGACAGCGCTACCTAACTCAACACCACTACCTCCCATGAAGCTCCTTTCTCTCAAAATGGAGAACTCATCACCGTAGAGGCGTAGACTAATGACCTCTCTGCCTGTCTTCACTGTCGCTCCCAGCCCTATTTTCAACTCCCTGCCTCTCACATGCTTTTTGTGCGTGTGTGCTCTCCAGCTGATAAGAGGGTCTATGGAGGGTGTGTGTATGGGGGGGGGGGGGGGGGGATCTCCTCCCTAGCCCCTGAAGGGAGAGACAGAGCGTGTCCGAAACTCCAGTCCCAAACCAAACACAAGTGGAGATTGGTCTAGGGGGCTTGGATCAATAGTGAATTAGCCAGTACACTGGTTCTGTTTTGGGGTTGCTGGGCTCTGATCTGATGATCCATACTTGAGGCCACAGAAGTATAGCACACACGCAGTGTGGACTTCTGCATAGTAGCAGTGGCATTGACTGCTCACACGAGACAAATCCCAAGTGCATCTTGCTTCAACGAGCGCTTCGCCCATTTTTCACCTTATCTTCATATACAGTAATTGGTCCTAACTAAATGCTCATTATAAGATGGCAACATTTCTACTGTCTACACACTCTGCATCTCAGAGGTGGACTGCAGACAGTCCTAGAAACCTGCTTACCAATGACATCATCGCTGGGGATTCTACACTAACAGAGACTACAGTCTTTTCTTCTTGGAAAGTTATCGTGCTGAAATATAAACAATCGTTCTTGCATCAATTTTAAAAATCACACCCGTGTGAAGTGACGGTCGCTCTTATCATCATACATGATTCATTCTGGCCAATCACAATTTGCGTCCTCACTTTTGTTTTTGTGTGTTTACACAAACCCGTAAAGCTGGGCATAGGAGTGGCTAACGCCCCTCAACAATAAGTTTTAAATCTTGAAATTACCAAACTTGCCTAGTACCGATTATGTCACTGGTACTAGGCAGGTGAGACGATTATGTCACTGGTACTAGGCAAGTGAGACGGAAATGGTGCCATCTTATAATGAGGACCATACAGTCAGAAATGGGCGAAGTGCTCCTTTGAAACTCATAAATAACAATGTCAAACAAGAGGACATTGTTTTGGGGCGAATGCGGAATGCCACACAAAATGTAGTCAACCACCCCGCCAAAAATATCATGAGTCAGAATTTAGAGAATGTGGTAATCATTGGTAATCAGTGTGAGAATGCCCTGAGCTCAGTGAGCTGCAGTGCCGTGCACAGATAGACACTAGGTGGTGCTTCAGAACCTATCCTTTGCCCTCTGGACAGCAATGTGCCCTTTTGAAAAAAAGGGAAAAAATTGAATATTAATGCTTCTAGAAAGACTTTAGGTAAGAATGGAACATTATGCCTCCCGGTTTTGGTGCGGAACAGAAGGGGGGGACCTTTGAGAGTAAAATCTGCCGGAACTTTAGCACCTTTATCTTGAGGAATTTCCTCAGCATCCGGTGTGTTAAGGCAACAGGGCCGGTTCCACGCGCTGCACAAGGTGCCCTTTCTTTCCACCTGCCCCTCTAAATGTCTGTGCACACCACTGGTGAGCTGGTCATCCATGCTGATGTCGGAGGAGTTGTTTCTCTCTGTCCCTGACATCATCCTCCTCGGTGGTGAGGGTGTTAGTTATACTTTGTTGCATGGGGATAAAAAGGGCAAAAGCTCACTAAGCTCTGCTCAGAAAAGCTCACAACGTGTGGGCCTGTAGATCTGTAATTTTCGGTGAGGAAGTATAATTCAGGATTTTAGCCAACCCTACTGTTCATCACTGCCTGCCCCAAATCCCAAAGGTGTGTGTGTGTGTGTGTGTGTGTGTGTGTGTGTGTGTGTGTGTGTGTGTGTGTTTGTGTGTTTGATTAATGACCAGTAGGGCCTGATGGATTGTTGCGATCATAGATGGGACACCGTGTTGGGCAGACACACGCAATGGGAGACGACCTCCTGCAACACACACACACACACACACACACACACACACACACACACACACACAGAACTGTGCGCGCAGACACAGAAACACAGACTTGTGTGTGTGTGTGTGTGTGTGTGTGTGTGTGTGCGTGTGTGCGCCCACATACACATAGTTAACCCCTCACCAGTCCATTACACCAGGAACAGCTGTCCCATACACACCTCACCATCTGCTGCCACACACACACACACACACACACACACACACACACACAGGAACATAGTACTGTTCCACTGGCTCCCGAGGTGAATGTGTGACCCGTGTGAGCAGACCACCATCATCTCATCATCTCATCTCTCTCTCTCTAGGGGGCTATGATCTGATGATGAGATGAGAGCCTTCATGACTGCAGGTGAGACACAGACAAGACACAGGACCACCAGTCACCACACACACACACACACACACAGTCAAGGTGCTTCCCGTCCCCAGGCCTTGGTAGGTTTGGTCTAATGATGTATCAGTGTTGATGTTGCCTGCTGCAGTGGGTTAGTGTGAACAGCCTCTTAGCATTTGACTGACTTCTTAAGGAGATTTACATCGATAGAGTAGGGCTCTCTCAGGTCCAATAAATTGCATTTGCAGTGTTCCACTTTGTACCTCAAACAAAACGCAAACACACACACACACACACACACACACACACACACACACACACACACACACACACACACACACACACACACACACACACACACACACACACACACACACACACACACACACACACACACACACACACACACACACACACACACACACACACACACACACACACACACACACACCCTACTACCCCAAGCAGCCTGATAAGATGGTGTTATCAGAAATGTGTGTGTGTGTGTGTGTGTGTGTGTGTGTGTGGGGGGGGGGGGGGGGGGGTGGTGATAATGGCTTTCACCAAATCCCCCCTCTGTCACAGATTAAAATGCCTGCTTGGAGAGCATTAGCAATCTTTCTTTTCATCTGGCTCTCTTTTTTTTCTGTCTGCGAGTGCCATCGGATTTCTGGGCCAATCTATTGTCGCAGGCCTGCCTCCCATACAAGGAGAAGTCAACCTCAATCTGATAGGCCATTGTCTTATTCTCCCCATCGCTGATTCCTGCTCATGGTATTGATTGCAAGGCTGTCCCCCTCACTTCTCATCACATCGCTGTGTGTGTGTGTGTGTGTGTGTGTGTGTGTGTGTGTGTGTGTGTGTGTGTGTGTGTGTGTGCGTACGTACATGTTTGTAAAACTGTACGTGCCCCTAAGCATGTGCTTGACTGAAGACCTGTGTATTCATGCTTTTGTGTGTGTGTGTGTGTGTGTGTGTGTGTGTGTGTGTGTGTGTGTGTGTGTGTGTGTGTGTGTGTGTGTGTGTGTGTGTGTGTGTATAACTCTGGTAAAAAGCCACAGTCAGTGTCCAGTTGCTGAAAGCCCTTCCCATTGGGAATAGCGGTAAACATTAGACCTTTTGTGGAATTCCAAAGACCCATAACTGTCTGGAGCTTAACGCTTTAGCATACTTCATAGTACGACGGTGTTGTTCGCTGAAAGGAGCCAATCCACAAGCTCAGCTGACGCGAAGCATCTCCACGCAAGGCATTGTGAGCTTACAGAATGGTGTGTGCGACAACGTCATATGAAGACGTATCAATCAAGCTTAAGCTGAAACAATACATGAATTGAACCCAGTGCAGGATTCCACAGCTAATCCACTCGCCCGAGCTATCGAGGGATCACGGAAGTGGAGCGGAGAGGAATGCAAGAAGAAGAAGAAGAAGACACTTTAAACTACTGTGACACAAGCTCCACAGACTGCCACCTTCCCACTTCCCCCCCTCCAACGCCCCCCCCCCCCAACCTCCTCCTCCAGCTCCATGCCTCACAGGCCCGTCTGTCACCCCTCTATAATTATGAGGAGTGAGAGTAATGTGTTGTAGTATGAATAGGATTGTCGGCCTGATTGTGATGTATAGGCTTTCATTACCATGTCCGGGCCTGTGCCCTTCGCCATGTAGGAAATCCTATTTAGGCCCCTAATTTGGGAGCCTCCTCGACCGTCCCGGCTGATAGCAATCACAGACAGTAATTGTGTGCTGGGGCGACTGACAGAGTGGAGGCTCAGACATGGGGGTGAGAGAGCGAGAGCGAGAGAGAGAGAGAGGGTTATAGGAGGGGGAGAGGAGGAGGGGTCTGACAATGATATATCCGCATAGTTTGGTACATTATTCAAGTCATCCACCGCTATGTCTTTTCTTTTTTTTTGCCTGTACCTCTCTGTTATTTTTGCCAGACGAATTGTTAGCACAACACTAGTTTTGGGGGTGTTAAGGTGGAAGTCAAATTCTTTAGAGATGAATGGGAGGTGATGTTGAATTTGTAACGGACAGGTGGAGGGTGTATGGCGGGGGTGCCCCCTCATGCCCCTCACTCATTCCACCGCTTGTATCCTACGTAGCTAATTGGGAGGAGAGAGAGAGCATGCTAACTCGATAATTATGATTTATGAGACAATCTCCAGTGGATATTGCACATTTCCAAGCCTGATTTGACAACAACACGTAAACCAGCCCCCTAGCCATCAATATTTGTACATTTTCCATGTCTAAGTTGTTAACTTGTTTAGTATTTCATTAGTTCCTCTTAAAAGAGGCGTGGATCCCCACACCAACATTTATGTGGATCTGACTCCACTCATAGGCCCTCTAGATAATGCATGTCTAATTGACTCATTTAAATACTGTTTGCCTGCAGGAGGGCCCTTGCATTAAGTGTTTGATTGCCCTTGTATTAAACATCATTAATCCCCTCCACTCTTAATAAGGACTTTATGAGGCTTTCTTTAAAACTCCTCATCTACCTCTCTATTCTCTTTGCATAATTAAGTGGAATATTCAAAAATATGGAAATGAAGAACCTCTCTCTGCATTTGACTAATGTTCTTTATGCAGCAGAATTCTAATTATAGGCTACTCTTCCGCGTTGGGTCCTCTGCTTTGGTCACGGTTCGTTAGCTTGGGTCAGAGCGGGTCAGTCCCAGTTAACTCGACTGTTTTATGGTTCAAAGTTGGGCCCGCTGTCATCATGCTATACGAAGCATTACATTAAATAGCATTGGCTATAGTGGACACTTGGCTTACAGCCGTACCTGGAAAGCACAAGCTATAGGCATAAAGACACAAAGAGATACCCAAGGTCTTTTGTCTTGCGAGGTAAGACATACTGCGGTGAACTTTCGACAGTCATTACAAACTGACACTGTGCCCAGAGTGCACCAGAGTGGGTGAGAGACAAAAAAAAATGTGTCTGTGTTTATAGCTTAACTGATCCTCTTATTCCCGCCAACTCCTCCAGACTCTGTGCTCTGCCCTAATCTCTCCGGAGGTCTTAGTGGCCCAGGGTGACAAATGGAAAGGAGAGGCCAGTCAAGCGTGGGCTCTGCGGAGCAGCTCAGACTGAGGGGTCTCACTAAGCCCCCTCAGCTTCACCCTGGATCAACACTGTCACGGCCCACACCAACCCCAAGGCAGCCACACACAAAAGTACACGTGTGTATGCATTCTACAGAGATGCACAGAAACATATACGTACGTAGTACATAGTACATAGTACATGCAACAGCACGGAGACATGTGCACGTGCAGAACCTAACACCAGCGGTGCACATTGGCACAAACGTGCACGATGCCCTCCTACCTATTTATGCACGCATGCACCCACGCACATACAGACACGAGTACACAACATGAGCACATACTGAAGGTTTGAATAGTACATGCTACATAGTACTACACACACACACACACACACACACACACACACAGTCTTTCTCTCACAACTTCTCTGACTCAACTACCAACAATCCAGGGCAGGCAGGTATCTCTGGGGTGTCAGCTCAGGACCGGTGTGTCTGGATAAAACCCAGTTAGCTCTATTTTACCACCGGCATTCCACCTCAATAACAGCATGTGCTAAATGACTGTAATGTAATGAGTGTGCAGCCGCACTCGGGCAGCTTTGACACGAGAGTATGTGAAGGTGTAAAGAAGCATCTCGCTCTCTCTCTCTCTCTCTCTCCGTCTCCTCTCGTTCTCTCAGTCCCTCCATGCTCCTGTGCGCCCCACTGCCTCTCAGCCACGGGATCAGCTGGAGGCACTAATGAAACGTCAGTCAGGTAATTGAGGCTGCGGTGGCGGCCGGCCCGAGCCAGCCAGGCAGCCAGCGTGGGTGATGACACTGGGACATGAGCTGCTACAGTATCAAGCCACCCTCCCCTCACCCCACCCCACACCCCCATGGAGATTCACAGGAACTTAGCTACTCCAAACCCAGTGGCGTGGAAAACATTGTATTTATGCTGACATATCCCTATGTCCTCCTGCTTGTGTTACGGAGGGAAATTTGAGCAATGAGTAGTAAGGTCTATAGCAGGATAGGAGTAGACTAACCCACCCAGCTTCAAACACTGAGGAGGATGTTCCTCTGACAGCAGCTCTAGTGACGGGGACGGGTCAGAGGTTAAAATCCTCTGTTATTGCACCCCAGAGTGGTGTTACCATCCCTGCTATCCGCTGACCGAACCCCCCCGGTGAGTTATGGGTAATGTTTAATTCCCCTCGCCGTGACAGCGGATCCACATGGTAAATTGGATTCTGTGTGCGCGCGCGTGCAGGTATAGAGACAGAAAAAGACATTGGCTGCCGTGGTAGTTGGTGGTCAGCCTGGCTAACTCTGTGTGTCAGGTATTGTTGGGAGACCTCTCTATCTCTCACTTGACAAATCAAATCAGGACGGTGTCTCCCTGAGGGCTGTTGGAGGGGCAGAGTGGAGCTGGTCTATCTAAGCAGGTGTGGTTTATGGCCCGTCTGCAATCAGAGCGCTGCCCTAAACGGGTCACCTTATGATGTCAGCCCCCCCACCCCCACCTGCCTCTTCAGTTTTACCACTCTTCTAAGCTTGGACTGACATCGACACAAAAATCGAATCATATGGATATCGCAGTTCCACATGGGAACGGCATGGCTCCAATGTGTATCTTGGCCTCCTTGTTGCCAGTCGTCTTTGACATATCAATGACATATCAAATGACTCCAAATTTGGGCAAAAAATATATATACTCAGTGCGCGCGCACACTACCATGTGGTAAGTGACAAAAGGAATATCAAAGGGCTTCAATATTAGGGATGATCTTCCAATTTTGTATATAAGAGTGGTAATGGTAAACTCCATCTGAAACACCAATCTCCTTCCAGTCCATTCCTGTCAAGGTGTCCTGGTAACATTAGTAATCTCCCCAGAGTGACACGCTTCCCGAGGTGGGATGGGAAGTCTAGATTTAGTCCAACTCTCTCCTCTCTACTCCACTTCCTTCTTATATCTTCAGGGCATGAGTGTGGAGGGTGGACAGTGGGGTTAATGCCTCGCTGTAAGCACTGCTCAGCGGGAGAGATTGGGTTTGCATTGTAGGCGGCCTACCCCCTTCCCCCGTAAGCGAAAAAAGATCCAGTGGAAATGACTTCCACTGTCCAGCCCTTTGGGCACGTGAATTTCCAATCCGAGGGTTCAAACTTCCCTTCACTTTGTTGTAGCTCGATGTCCCAGAGGGCAGCAGGTGAATTTGATGTGGAGCTATGATTAAAAGTTTCCCCCTCAAGGTGACCCAATTACTGGGAGAGAGAGGTGAAAGTCAAAGTGAGCGACATTGAGTCGAAAATGACGAGATAAATCGGACGAGTCTGCGTTAGAGATCCGAACGAACGTCACATCACTCGTCAGTCTTTAGCAGAATCTACGTGCCATTGCACCGTAGATTTTACACTAATAGCTCTTCATTACGTATTTTTCCTTGGAGTAATCACTGATCTGACATTACTTTCTAAGTGCAAAGCATCAGGCCAAGGAGAGGGAGCATTGAATATCCAATCATTGTGAGGTCAGCGATTACCTCAAGGTAGGACGCATTTGAACATCACAACTGCTATTACCTGCCTCTTTCTTTATGCCCCCCCCCCACCTCCCCTCCCCAGACATCATTCCTCTTAACTGTGTGTTCAATCACCCCCCCTGCTCCAGTGCTGCCTGCCGATGCTGAGAGATCCCCCACCCCCTGCTGTGACAGTGACGTATGCCCGCAATTACACTAGATACAGTCCAATTATGATAAACAGCCATCTCACCTCTTAGGTCATGATTAAGGCCTAGGCATGTGGCTTGATAAAGAGATCCCATCACGGCCAGATATAAAAGACACTCGTCGCCATGGCGTTCTGCCTCATGCTTTTCACATCAGCAATGTCCGTTTTACACAGGAGCGAGGATGTGGAGCTCCTGGCAGATGGAGGTAGATGGAGGCTGTTCAGGGTTGGGCCAGTGGGGTCTTTATCATTTACACATGACTGACGATGCGTCCCCACCCATCCATTCTCAATTTAGACGTCTATTCATTAATAGCCCCCACATCCTTTAGGGCTTATCGTACAGATACCTGCCATATGACTCTTAGAAAACTTAAGATGGGGTTTGAAGATAAGGCCAGAGACACATATAGATAAAGTCACAGACAGAGAGCAAAAGAGTTAAGAGGACCCAGCCTTGATAAATGGATGAGCAGCGATGAAAACAAGATATCAAAAGAGCATGAAAGGAGAGGGAGGGATGAGGGAGGGAGGGAGGGGGAGCGCTGAGCATTAATCCGACAGCAGGCTGGTGAGGAAGAGAGAGCGGAAGAGAGGGTGTGAGAGAAAGTAGGAGGGGGAAGAAGAAAAAGAAAGATAGCCTTTCGGCTGTGTTCTGTCAAGGGAGAAATTACACATTTACGGAGGTTTTTTCAAGCAGCGACGGGTTCCATAGATCAAACCACTGGATTTACGAGCCAATTTTCAACATGAAATATAGACACAGAGAATCCATTTTACCCATGTTTACTAGTCTTCTCTCTCTCTCTCAATCAAATAACTTCCAGGGAGGGTGTATTGGTTTACTTTGGTAGCACTGCTTATTGAACCTAGTACCAGTGGCCTTACAGTCACACTGACTGACACTAATTATCATACATACACCTTAGTGATTTTTCACATGAGCAAAGAATAGACATAAGAAGGTTAAAGATGTGATTCTTATGAAGACTGATAATACAGGGGAGTAAAATAATTATGAAACATTGCATCTCCTTATAGCTTATGGACAACTTCACACTACTCGTCTTTTACCAGGGAAGGCAAACCGAGCTATATACAATTTGCATGGAAATTAATGTCTAAGTAGGCTAAATGACATAATTGACATGCAATTAGCAACATTATGGGGGAAAGAAACCTAATGAAGTTTCCATAGCTGTGCTAACCTAAAAATGTTCACTGCTTAATTATCATATTAATGAATTCATTAGCCGTCACTTAGCTCATGTGACAGGTAAGGTAAGAATGTCATAATCTAAGAGTTGCCACTGCATATATGAATTTGACACTAATTGTTTCCGAGTTGAGACCTCAACCAAGAACAGAGACGGACATCTAATATATAATATATTATAAAATAATGTTTTAGGCTAAAACATTATTTTTAATCTTCACAAATTTTCAAAAACATTCAAAATGTTCAAACATAGCAGCAGATCTACATCTACAAGCCCACAAAACCTCACAATGCGACCCGTCGTGATGTAACCCACTGCAGCAGAAGCCAAGCCCAACACAAGGGTAGAAAAACACAAACAGGTTTATTGAATTTATGACAAGTATAAAGCATCGTCAAGGCATCTTGAAGACACATGATGGCACACATCAGCCACACACGTCTGTATCAAACAAGAGCAGCGGATGAAAACAATACAGTAGAAAAAATAACTAATCAAATCTACCACCGGGCTTCTTGGCTTAACTGAGAGAGCTACACAGTATTAACGACTTTAAACCTTGCATCCGTATTTTGGAATTTCTTTTTTTTAAGATTAACATTCTCCAAAAACATGTTTTATTTTTAATAGCAAAAATAGATTTACAAGCTTACAACACGTTGCATCGTGACACATTGTGAGCTTGTAAACCTGCTATTTTGTGCCATTTGTCTTATGACGAAATATATAGGGCATAAGCGGTTAACAACACTGGCTTTTTACTGGGCAGAGGCTCACTCTGTGATAGAACAGGGAGACAGTACTAAGAACTAACAGCAAAACACACTTCCACTAAACAGCACGGCATGATTAAACTACCAAAAAGAAGTAAAACAGAGATGGTTGAACTGAACAGAGTCGCTGGAGGTCCCTCCCATTCTTTCCTACTCTTCTTTTCATTTCAATTACCCAGGCGGTCCCTGCCTCTTCTCCATGGCCCGATTAGTTCAGTCTGGCAATTTACAGTTGATCTAGACTCATCTGAGCTCGAGCACTCGCTGGAGGCAGGAAGACACCAGGTAATGGAATGGAATGTCACTCAGTTTGGTGCCTTTGTGGTGGCCAGGGATCAGTGGTGGTGATGTTGTGGCTGTGTGCATGCGTGTGTGCGTGTGTGCATGTGTGTGTGTGTGTGTGTGGTCAGGTTGATGAGATGGGGAACAAGAGAAGTAGCTGTATATCTCTGTGTGTCCAACTGTGTGATTGTGGTACTATATGGAGACATCACTCTGTAGTATTGTACAGGAATGGACAGTAACGTATCGCTCTGCTATCCCATGTTCCCTCAGCTTAAGCCATGATGCCCCTATGGGCCTCTCCATTTGACCAGTCATTCACATTGTCCCTCGTCCCACGTCATACGTTAGTCAGTCCTCTCGTCCGGCATCAAGGCTTTTTCACCTTCTTCACCGACGACGAGCTGGAGGCCGACTCTCTCCTTTTGCGCTAAAACGAAGAGACGAAACGAAAAAGTAAACTTCTGTGACCGAGACTCGCCAGTATGTTAACTTATAAACACGGTAAATTGGCATTTCCATACCAACCATGTATAAAAGAATAATATTGTTGGGCTTCGCTGCTACCAGAGCTTTGTATTTATTTGGAAAGAATACTTGGATCCCTAAAGCAGCCCTAAAGCCACAACTGAACATTTGTTCAAAGATTGTTGGACAACCATTTCAGAGGCTAATATACATCCACATATGATAGCAGCATTCTACAGTTGGCAAGGAATATCACCTCAAACACTAGCCACGTGTTCACTGTTCAGTATGGAGAATAAACGGTAGGTTGCTACCTTCAGGAAGGAGATATGGGTTGCATCCGAATTGCTAGGGTTGTTCCTTACTCCCTACCCCCCATACGGGGATCCAGACTCTAGTGGACTCTATAGTGATGATTTCGGACAATACTCCCTGTATGGGGAGCACCGACTCTGACGTCAATATCAGTAGAGGGCGCTGTAGGTCCGCGGGTTCATGTACTTTTTATTTGCATGAAATCCCCATTAGGTTTTTTCAGATCGCCTCATAAAGAACTGTTTGAAAAATAAACAAATCATCCCGGCCGTTTCACTCATTTGGATATGAAGAATCAACTGACTACAAGAAACCAGTCAAAACGCTGCTGCTGAATTTTTGCTAGGAACAGACTGTATCAAATAAGTGACTGCAGGCTCTCACCTTTCTGCAAGGACAGTTTGTAAAGTTATTTTTAAATTCATGAATGAATAAAGAAAAAATAGGTTAATGAAAATATGTTTGCAGGCATTTAGGCCTATTTGTCTATGATAAAAATGTTATTTTAAAATAACATAGGCCTATGATTATTATCAATACATTAATATTAGGCTATATCCATTATCCAGCAATATGAAAACAGTGCACCACCTTGACAATATGAAAATATCAGCAGCATGATTGATTAACCACATTAACCGCTAATCCTGGGGCGGGGGGATACGGCAAAAATAGCCGAACTATAAGCAACGTAACGTCCGTGTTGTGAGCTTGTATCGGGTACTTTTGGTAAAGAATTACCAAAACTAGCCGATCTACAAGCTCTGCTCACAATACGGACGTTTGGTGTTAACAGAAACAGCAGTCCAATAAATGACTGCCTACATAATTAAGTTTTAATGTATTTATCGCAATTCAATGAAATAATGTTAGATAGCATATTTTTTCATGGCAGGAATTAATGGATATTAATAAAACATATGTTCGGACACAATTAATATGTGTCTCACATGCATGTATTTAGCCTACGTTTGTTATAAAGAATCTCATAAATATATTCTACAGCAAGCAACTGATTCCTCTCCTAATGCGCTGGGCCTGGGTGATACAATGGATCAGATTAGTAATACTATTGCAAATGAGTAGATTTATTATAAATAAAATAAAACAATTTCAAATAAATGCACAGATAATTTGTCTCGAGATCTGTAGCTTCGAGATCCGCCAGGGAAGGGAAAACGAAAGTTTAAAAAGTACATTTGTGTTGAGTTCTTTCGCTGGTTCAACTTCTGCCTCTTCTGAGTTGGAGCGCAATGAGCGCATGCATGCAAACGCGTGCATGTGCGCTCAAGAGCGAGCTTGCGCAATGCATTATGGGGCAGTGTTTTTGTAGTGACCATCGGATGCTTCCTACAATTCCCGGTGCATTGTGGGATACTTCAGTCCACTACGTTAGGGTGCAAAAATGCTTACTACACATTCAGACACTATAACAAAATGGCGGAACCCCAAAGTAGTGCACTATATGGGGCATAGGGAATGAATTCGGACACAGCCATGGTGTTCCAGCATACAATAAGGTCAGACTAAAGAGGTCCTTTGTCCATCAGTCGACTTTGAGGCTTAATCAGGCGTTTGGCCAGCGGTAGGCTAAGTGGTGGACATTGCTCTTGTCTTTATGTATGTAATCTTGTTTTTGTCCTTTGTGTTATGTCAAATGTGTGGCTGCTGGGTCGAAAGACATATTCCAGTGTGAACTGACAAAGTACTATATCATATCATATTCAATAAGAAAAAACGTATGACCCTTGACTGGAAATACATTAACAAAAACAAATGCTTATTAAACAAAGAGTTTATTCTACCTGAAAAGAGGATATTTTGAAAACCAAGGGTTTGTTTTTCAGCAGACACCGACAATGGACCAGACTGTGACACTGTCGTTCTGTTGACTCACCGAGTTGGGGGTGAGCGGTGCTCCGACCACATCGATGATCTGCTCCTTGGCCTCCACCTTGATATCATCAGCTCCTGGCCAGGCCTGGGTTTCGGCTCCCGGGGTGGACGCCACAGTGCTGATGGAGTTGCTACCTCCGGTGTCCGCCCCTCCTCCCTGCGGTAGAGTCACAGCTGCCGCTGGCCCGACCCCCAGAGGGCCGCAGCCACCCATTCCAGAGCTGAGCCCGAGGCCGCCGCCGCCGCCACCCGCCTTTAGCAGGGCCTCGTAGCGATGACGCAGCATCTGCTGCTCATACTCACAGTTGCTGTGGGCCTGCTTCAGCTCATACACCAGTACCAGGTCACTACGCAGCTCATTGAACATCTGAACTATCTCCTCTGTAGGCATTGGGTTCAGATCTGGTTGGACAGACACACACACACACACACCAGAAAAACAAACGGTACATGGTTTAAAACAAATCACACCCGTGTGAAGTGAGGGGCGCTCTTATACATCTCGTACATCAGCATGATGTAAAATAGACAATGTATCTATTTGCTCAGACACTGACGTAAAATTTCCATTCATTGTCAATGGGACTTAATGTTTGTGAGGGACAAAATCTGCTTTTGTATGAATCTAATTAATTCAAAAGCCTTCATGCAACAACTTTCACAGCTGTAAATACAGGGACATACACATATGCACAAAAGGCAGTACTAAACATGACCAGCATGTCAATTATGAACAGCATCTCCTGGTTTAACGGCAAGGAGCTGAGATGTATTAATTTACCGCAAACCATCAAGCAGCATCCACCAGTGAGTGAATGAGCGAGGGACCAGAATTAGCACTGTCTGCCCATGGCGGCAGTCTGCAGCACCATAGGAAAATAAAAATCACTGGGCTCAGTCACTCTGGTTTGAATTTATAATACCGGTATTAATCTGGTTATGTTGCAAAGACATAGTGGCCATTTGCTACTTTTGAAAGATTGTTTTGCTGCCAAATTCAGGACCTGCACAAATTACTGTTGTTAAGCATGTCATTTGTTGTTATGCCAAATGTTTGCTCCATTTTACAACAATGTCACACGGCAGAAATTGATTTACACACTCACCCCACAGCACGGATGCAATGCACTAAGCTTGCAAATCAGCTATTTTTTTGGCGTGTGGCATAAGTATAAATCAGGCTTTTGGCCCTTGCCATAAGGCTGAATTAAAACTACACTTTATTCATCACATCATGGGTTTGCAGGTGTAGAGCAGGTAAAGGTTTAAAAAAAAAAGTACAAACTACCCATAAATTGCACTGCGTTGTAGGCTTCAACGTATTTGTGCTTATTTTTTAATGTAGCGTTCCAACCAGCAGCAGCGTGCTGTAGTCATTTTACACTCACCCACTCCCTGCTCTGTCAGGATCTGCTCAATAGCCTTGATCTTCTTCTGGCCTACCGAGCTTGGCAGCTTCATCTGAAACACAGTATACACACAAACATGAGGTTTCAAGGATGAGCGCCCCCACCTCCAGCCGTTTTAATTCGTATGAAATGCACTTCAACGGGCCAGATCAAAACGTCTTTATCCACTGGACTCTGTCTGACTGATTAGCTGGAGGAGCACTCCACTCCTTTAGTGGTGCTAATGCAATTTCCATAGAGAGTGGTGGCTCCTCATCAGTCTTAGAGATGAATAACCCATTCTGACCTGAGATCGGATTCTAAAGATGTCTTCTACGTCCCGACAGTTTTCATTCTGACCCGACATCAGATTCAAAAAATGTGTTCTATGTCAGTCTCTCTTCGATTTTTCAAAAATAGCAGATATACAAGCTCACGAGCTTGTAGATCTGCTATTTTTCAAAAGCTAAAGCACAACGTAATGCTAACACCAAAAGGGGTTCCCGCCCAAAATGGGATAAGCCTCGTCCGCAGGGTCTTACAGATATTAGCTGACCGCTAACAGCATTAATCATCATAGGACTAATGAGAGATAGCCAGGCCAAGTCAAACGCTTACCCATTCCTCACATCATACATCAAGAGTAGGGCTGGGTTGTCTTTGATTTTCTTTTGCCCGGTATCCATACCCTGCGTCCGCTACCCATGCCGGTTCATAAGAAGATCGTTTTTGCCGTAGTCTTTTTGTTTCATTGTTACATTTATTATTATTATTATTTGAGATGGTAAACAAATAAAATAATAATATGTAAAACAAATCAGTCATATGCTGAAAAAAGCTGACCACAATCTAGCTCTTGCCGCCCGCGGGCGCGTGCATGAGACGTGCACGCACATGAGACGTGCACGCACATGAGACGTGCACGCACATGAGAATTTCACGGGACTGCGTCTGCTTGCTTCTCCGCCCCTCAACTTCTCTGTACGTCACAAATAATCACCCCCCTCTCATTGAAAATGAATTATCAAGGCACGTCACTCGCTCCCCGATCAATAACAAAGAGCGTAGGACAGAGCCACCCATTGCGCGCCGCCATTGGAAAGCATTGGGCCTCAATTTCCCAGAAGCCTTAGCTTGTTTTTCCGGTGACGTCATCCGAACGCGTCACTTATCACACTCTTTCCGATGGAAATCCTGTAAGTCTTAAAACGTATTAAAAACACGAATTAAACAATGAAAACATAACTTCTGTAACTCGTTAATGGCAGGGAAGCTGTTGTAATTGAAAACTGATCATGGGATTAAGTCTATTTTTTCATAGAATCATCTGAATATTACTTACGTATTTCTGAACATGCAAAGGTATTTTCATGCTCCTAACAAATATAATCACTCACTCTCTTTAAGACACAGGAGCCAACCCATTAGACTGTATAGTCAGTCTCTGCACTTGGTTGCATTAAACTTATCAAATTATGAGGGATTAGTTCAAATGTTATGTTTAATGTCCTCCTAGTAGTTTGAAATTAGCTGAATTATGCTTACCCTCTGGCTGCGTAGTGTAACTCCAGCAGACTTGAAGTCAGGGAATTTGATGCCCGCCGTCTCTGGAACTGCCTGCAGAAAGAGAGATGGACAAACAGGTGAGTCCTTTTGAGGTGAGGATAGACACAAAAACAAGACAGAATGTAATAACATGCTCTCCATGTCCAATCTTTATAGCAAGTTAGTAAAGAGCTGTGCAATTTGTGAACAAAGCCACTGTTTTATTTTCGTCTTAAAAGGGATAGTTCATCTCCAAAACGTGTTTTTCTTCTATCAATTACCCACCTACACACACCATGGAGCCGTTTTTGACGCATTCCTAAGCCAATAATTCGATGACAGTGTATGAAGCAGTGTATCTGGTAGGAACCTCAAAGAGTCTCCTTTGAGTCTCCTACCCGGATGCTGGTCATCAAATCATTGGCTCAGGAATGTGACAAAAACCAAAACAATCTCAATTAATTCTAGGCTTCACAAGGTGGGTAATTAATAGATTGTTTAGGGTGAACTATCCCATTAAGACGGACACCATTCAAATAGTATTCTAGCTGAGCAGAATTTCCCCGCTTGGTGGATTGCCATACGTATTCCAAAAGCATCCTACTCAATCAGTGGTTGCCCAGCTGTTACATAACCAACTAAACTAGACAATCCTAGCACAGTCCCTCTGGATTATGGGATCTAACAGCCGACGGGACCATCACTCCTGGGTATGGGAATGAAAAATAAAACAATGTGTGCGTGACAGGAGATCTGCTGTGAATCATCTGACATTATTACCACATTATTCTAATAATTTAGTTACATGGATTAACCATTAGCTCTCACTTTGGAAAGGCATGAATGCAGGGGTAACAGTTAATGCATGAGCGACATATAAACACAGAAATAAGTCTATGGCTTAATGCCAGAGAACTTTCAGCCCTGGATTCGTATTGATACGGGGGCTGAATAATCTATACAGTATTGTGAAAAATAATATTGTGTGATACTTAGCAATATAGATTTTCTTTTTACAGACCTTGACCATAAACTAACTGGCTACTTGTAGGCAGGTCGGTTTGGTGGTTTATCACTATGGCCAAATGGAAATGGCAATCTTTATAAATACTTAATCTATGAATACAATGTCCAGAGGTAATGCTGGGCAATATATCAATATTATAGTGACACATATCTGTGATGAGACTAGATACCATTAGGGATATGGGACGGTAAAACGGTTAACCACTATTTCAATATCAATTTATGCTGCGTTGTATGCGAACAGTTATTGGACACGTCTGTGCCAACCACAAATGTAGATCCTTGGCCATTTTTTATTAAAATTATATTATACATGGTATGTCTTGCAATAGCAGCACATAACATATTGTCTGGATCATACCGGTTTTTCTGTTTCTCTTTTCTGTGGAAGCTTCTTCTTTGAGACCCTCTTCTCGGCTCGTCTCAGCTCTGTGGTGGTGTCGGCTGCCTTGATGAGTTTCTGCAGATCCTGAGCCTTCTTCTCACGCTCCCTCTTCCTAGTCTCAATTTTCCTCAGCTCCTGGATAAGGTATTCCTCTTCTGCCACCTGCAGGGCACAATGGAAAAGTGCTTGGTGGTTGAGGAGAAAACTAGACAAAGCCTAAGGGACAAAAACAGTAACTGCTACATGACATCCAATTTACAATTTAGGCATTTAGCAGACACTTTATCCAGAGCAATTTAGAGTAAGCAAGGTAAACACATACATCAAATTAATAAAGACAGTGTAGTGCCTCAGTAGTCTAGGATAAACATTAAGTAAACCAAGAACCTAGCATCAGACTCTATAATATAATATCACAAAATAAGGTGGAGTCTGAAGAGGTGAGTCTTCAGATTATGACGGAAAATTGGGAATATGCAGTTCAAACTGCAATGGGGAGTTTGTTCCACAGTTTGGGAGCCAGAAGGGAGAAGAGTCTGGGGCGTGTGGAGCGTTGTCCCAATATTATGATGCATCCAGTACACTTTTTCATGTCATGGAACCGCAAAATTATGTTGTTTGGCTGTGAACCAGCATTTCTCAAAACCATTTGTGCAAGGGACCCCCAGAAGCAAAGCTTTGAGTTCAAAATGTTTGCACAGATTTTCATGATTTTTCTAAACCAATGTGCTATATACAGTATATAGCTAAAATCTAAGATGACAAAGAAGCTTTCCTGGTGTTAGTGGTTACATGGTTACCAACAAACACTGAACTGTTCACATGGTTACCACCAACCACTGACCTGTTCACATGGTTACCACCAACCACTGACCTGTTCACATGGTTACCACCAACCACTGACCTGTTCACATGGTTACCACCAACCACTGACCTGTTCAGGCGTGCGACTGAAGAGCTTCTCTAGCTGCTCTTTCCTGCGTCTCTCGTGGCCGGCATCAAAGATGTAAATCTTGGGTTCTGTCCCTGTTGCTGCACGGACCTTAGTCAGCTTGCCACAAATGCTATAATAGCGTTCTTTCAGGTCCTCCACAGAACGTTTCTGAAAGGGTAAATGAAAGAGAGAGCTCAAAGAAATTTGCATTGCAGTGTTTGGAGTCTTGGACATTATGCCTGATTCTCACCGGAGCCTCCATGTATTTAACCCTTTCTTCTACTGTCCTCCTGAATTTGTCCCGTTAATGTGCAATGCATGCACAAACCACCCTGCCTGCCATGTGCTGCTCATCAATGCACTCACTCAAACCCACTTTGCTCAGTTTACTCCAGAAGTGAAAATTATACTAGAGCATAGATTATTTTAATTTGTTTATTTTAGTATGAGCTATTAATTCTATTCATTAATCTGTGTAGTTTAGGGTTAGATGTAGGACCATTTACCCCAGACAATCTACATCCTTTTCACAGCCAAATATTAGCAGGTCTAGGACATAATAAACATAATAAAAAGGAGAAAACTAAATAAAACACTATGCTGCAAATAACTATGTGTGTTTTACCTCATATGGTTATTTTGCACAAATGTACAGCAAATGTATGTATACCAGTTTTATAGCACCAATGTACAGAGGACATGTACAGCATACAAATTAATATCATTACTTCACCATGCAATTTATTATACACCCTCCCCCCATTATGCACATTAAGCATTCCCTGTTTCTGCGAACATTTTTAAATGTAATTTCATACGGTACAGTCCTGACGTCACTCGCTCATCCCCTGGGTTGCGGAAGTAATTTCTCTATGGAGAATAACGTTGGGTCATCTTAGAATCGTCTCATAAGAATTGTGGTCCAGAAATAAACAATCTGTCTTTGTGATATTGTCAGGGAGGTTGCTCTATATCGTTTGCTTCCTAGAACAGATCTTCCATCTAGGTGAAGATCTGTTCTCGTTGGCAAGTGAGACCATCGTGTGGACTGCGGAGTATAAATTAGGCATAAGAGTCTCTCTCTTGGTGTCTCTGTAAAAAGACTTCCACCCTGTATAGATGTGTGTGGGACGGTGTAATTACTCTGTATTGCTGGTGGTCGTAGCGATCATGGACAACGATAAAGCGCAGGTCAAAACGCTTGCAGAGGTCAAACAGGTGGTCAGTCTCTGCTTTGGTCCAGCCGTCGTCATGGAGATACAACTGGTATTCCTGCTCCGAGTACACTGGTACCTGCACTGCCTGTACAGGTGGGAGGGGGGTGTGAAGATTAACACAAAGTGAGACGGAAACCCAATCATTTTAACAATCTGTCAATATTAGTTTACTGCAACTGATGAAATGTACTATTAACCATTTGCGCAGGCCTTTTCCTTCTTCTATTTGAGGCGCCAGCCCCTCCTATATACAGTTTAATGTTTGTTTTTAGTTCAATGTTTGTTTTAAAAACGCCATTGACAATAAAGAGCATTCAATGTTTGTTTTGTCATGTTTCACCCGTGTGAAGTGTTGTTCTTATAAGTGAATAGACATGGATTGGATGACCATTGAATAAAGTAACACAAGCTATACCGAATTCCCTTCTCGATGTTGTAAGATGATAAGAGCGCACCTCACTTCACACGGGTGTGATTTTCATTTTTTAATCCCACTGTAGTATGTGATAATAAACTAAACGATAACTCAACCCTGGCTATGGTTGTTTCTGCTGTACCTTTTCTAGGTGACAAGTTACAATCCATGATTTGCTGCCTAGAAGAAAGTTAAGAGCAAAACAATTGAACCAGGACTTTGGGTTTGGGCCCGGGGCAAACTGTAAAAGGCCTGAGCCCTTCTAAAAGCAACTCTAGACACTGACGGACTCAATAGCATGATGGGACAAAAAGACCCTTCTTCAATACCTTGTTGAAGCGGGCAAAGGGGTAGTCCTTGCCCTCTTCTGCCATACGTCTCCAATGGTGGAATATGGCCCCGTCCCGGCGAGCCGGGTTGGTAAAGGGCATCCATTTCCATGGGCGGACTCTCTTACAGCCAAGTTTGGCCTTAACTGTTCTGTAGCCCTGTGTGGTGTCACTGGGCAGCAGAGGGGGTGCATCTCTGGGGACAAACAGTAAGGTTTTGTTATAGCAAGCACATGACATATCTGAGGTAAAATCAAAAGGAAAGAAAAGATGTGACAAACAGTACACTTAAGACTTTCTTTACACTGTTTGACTTGAATTAATTTGGCTCTTCGTGCAATAACAAATATATATAATGAAATCCATACTTCTTGTCTGAATAAAGCAGAGCGTAGACTTCTCGGTGCATCCCCTCTGGCCTCTTGAAGGTCAACGCTTCTGTCGTCTTCTTGGCTTTTTTCTGTGGGTGGCGGGGAGGAAATATATTCTACATTTTATACCTCCATGACTGGGAGTGTTCTGTTCCATTTACTGAATAATATTAAACATAAATTAGACATGATTACTTACACATTGACCACAGACTATTCTAAAAACCATGTTCTTTACCTGATTGACATTCATAGTACATACAAGCAAAGTGTTTACAATGCTAAATTACTTCACCCCCATCCTGTCATAATTGATCTATAGTTATGTGGATACCTAGCCCCTCTCGGAACCCTCCATAAAGCTTTTATGAAATGTGGATGTCGCTTTATGTAGGGTCCCTGTTCGTTACTTTATTTTCAAATGCGGATCTTGGAACGCGGACATAAACAAACTCCACGTTAAGTCGATCGGCGGACTCTGACGATTTTCTTTCTTGTGATGGCTTCTGAATGTGCGAACTATAAGTACCTATACATACCTCTGAGAATATCTCCTGTGTCGCGGAAGCCGTTAAGTATTTTTAATCCATGTTTGATTAAAAATGTCGCTTTGATTCTTCTTGTTTATTTACCGTTTATTGTACCGCCTCCCGATGTGCGGTTGGCTTGTGCCGGCTACGTCATAGCTATAGCGCCACTAGCTAGCCAGATAGGCGGTACAATGAGGTGTCAATAAACAAGGTAGGAAGAAGCGACATTTTTAATCAAACATAGATTAAAAATACTTAACGGCTTCCGCGACACAGGAGATATTCTCAGAGGTATGTATAGGTACTTATAGTTTGCACATTCAGAAGCCATCACAGGAAAAAACGTCGTAAAACTGCGCCGATTCATTTATCCGAACGTGTGTACATGTATTTATGTGTGCGTACCTGGTGGCAGCCCGACGGTAGACCAGGACCCAATGGTGTAAAGTCTTAAAAATGTCAGAAACTTTACTACCATTGGGTTCCGCTTGTGGGGCTAGTGGATACCTAGCCCTGCAAGCAGAACCCAAATGTAGTAAAGTTTCTGACACTTTGATTACTTTACCCATTGGGTCCTGTTTCACGCTGGGCTGCCGCCAGTTACGCACACACAAATACAATGTAAACACGCCATGAGAAAAGCTTCTGCGCGCTTTTACGATGTTTTTTCATGTGTTGACTTACGAATGTGCGAACTATAAGTACCTTACATACCATACCGACACATCTCCTGTGTCGCGGAAGCCGTTAAGTATTTTTAATCCATGATTGATTAAAAATGTCGCTTCTTCCTACCTTGTTTATTGACACCTCATTGTACCGCCTATCTGGCTAGCTAGTGGTGCTACAGCTATGACGGAGCAGATCAGAGGCAGGGACGTAGCCCGCAAAGCCAACCGCACATCGGGAGGCGGTACAATAAACGGTAAATAAACAAGAAGAAATCAAAGCGACATTTTTAATCAAACATGGATTAAAAATACTTAACGGCTTCCGCGACACAGGAGATTTGATCAGAGGTATGTAAGGTACTTATAGTTCGCACATCCGTAAGCAAACACAATAAAAAACGTGGTAATAGAGCGTCGATCGACGAAACGATGAGTTTGTTTATATCCGCTTTCCAACAATCGCATTAGAAAATCTTAGCATGGCCAGGAACCCTATATAAAGCGACAATCAAATTTCATAAAAGCTTTATGTAGGGTTCCGAGAGGGGCTAGTGGATACCATGAATCAGTCATTTACAACCTTAAATAAACAATTTTTGTCTTCTCTAAGGACTCAGTCCTAAAGCATTTGGCATATTTTTATATACTTGATTATGTATTTATCTCTGTCCGACTGAAACCCCAATCTAAGCACATTTCCATTGGTATCCGAGGTGGTCTGTCATTGGATCTAGAAAGACTTTACTGTCTATGTACTAACAGTAAGAGTGAAACTGTACTGGCCTGGTACAAGTAATTATCATTCATCAATTGAGACTGCGTTGAACCCCTTCAAGTATCCTTGGGGGTCCCTGCCTGGACCCCACGCTGAGAAGAACCATCATGCTCTTTATGAATGCAGGACCCAAACAAACAAACAAAGGCTCTTTAGCCTCTTTCTCACCTTTTCTGAGTTGATGAAATCTTTCTTGCTAATTGGAGCTTCATTGTCCCCTCCGGTCAACTCCAAAATGTCCCTTACATCGGCGCCGGCAGCCATGATTATTATTTATACTGTTAAGTTGCCCTTCACTGCCACCCGTTTACGGCAAAATATATGTAATATATTATACAGAATATTATTATGACTATACACACGTTGGCATGTCAATGCTGCGCATAGTACATGGTTCTGACCATGGCTAACGTTAGCTCGTAGCAGGGACAGACTAGAATTAATAAGTAACGTTACACTGCGTCGCATTACTGTATCGATATAAAGTGTAACATCAATATTGACTCATATATCTTTTTTTCTTCGTGGGAAAAAATACTATAGTAACTGATCTAATAAAACAATTTCCAGCTCTGTTATAGCATAGCACTAGCACGCAAACTTCCGTCGCCTGTTGTGACGTCATCGGCATTCTGCAAACTACTACCATGGCGGCTAACCGCTATCGCCCTCATGTGGTGTGCAGGTGTGGTGCTACCCGAACAATAATAACACGTCAAATCCCTGCCCTTGAGAAGCAATACATTTAAAGCCATAAAGAGAATTATGGAACCGCTTTGGATTGCTGCACAATATGCCACATTTTAATTCATAATGCTGGCTCACTATTTACAGTTTATAGTACTGCAGTTACTCCTCAGACTCTCAGTGTGCTTAATAGCTCACAATGCTGCCAGTCAAGGTTGGTTTCTTGCAGCATGCTTGTTTTAAAAGTAATGAACCAAATCTTATGACATGTATTTGAATTAAACACTATCCAGTCACATGTCATCCTTACATTTCCTCACAACAGGGCTGGGAGAAACATATTCACATCTGAACTTGACGACCCTATATGACCTCGAGTATATTAAAAATATTGAATATACAACTTTTTGTCCCTACCACCAGTAAGCATGTTCTAAAGTTCATTGACCGGGATCGGGTGTCTATATGGGCCCCTCCTTTTTTCTGACCAAATTGCTTCACTGAAAAGATTGTAGCCTATACTGTAGATCGTCTACTTTCACTGAATGTTCACATATTTTCACAGAAATGTGGCCAATTATGGCCCGGGCCACCGGCGTGGTGGTCCGGGCACTCTATACTGCAATGCCAGCCAGACACTGACAGTGTGTTGCGGGTTCGAATCCCGACGTGGCGATCCCGACGACCTTTGCTGCATGTCACTCCTCGATCCCCATTTCCTGTCAGTCTATACAATCTATATACTGTCCTATCATCAATATAGGCATTATAAAGCCCAAAAATAATTCTTTAAAAAACAGCAGAGGAAGAACCCATGGTGAAAGGTGTCCCTGCTTCCTCCTGAAGCTGCTGCACAATTAAATGAAACTACATTAAAATGTTTGTCTTGTCTGAAGGCAGTGTGCAGGAAAGGTGGTCAAACAGCAGAAGAACCAAGTCTATACAGGGTGTATTTTCCAAAGATGTTTGAAGAAGTGATCACCCAAGAGTTATGTTACATCACATTGTTATGTAGTTAATTACAAGCCTGCATTGTGAACATAATCACACAGTATTTCACTTGGATTCCTTTATATGCTTTGGAATAGGGCTGCTGAATGCTGGCTCCGCGGACTCCAGGTTGGGGATCCCTACTTGAAGGCAGTTCTCAAAGTCAGGTCTGTAGAGATAGGATTTTACAGTGTAGATTGGAGTTTGGACCCAGACATAGAACATTTTATCAAATGGAGGTCTGTGGCCTAACTGCGTGTCCTAGAAATTAAAGCGTTAACCACTGCTCTATAAGGAGTATAACTTAGAAATCAAATGAGTCTGACTTAAAGGATACGATACGATCAGTAATAATCTGACTGTTGTATTCATTATGCATTAATGAATACAACAGTCAGATTATTAGAGCAACGACCTTTAGTGCATGATCACGTGACCTCAAGTAGCGAACTCATCCATCTCAAACTAGAAAGAATACGTGTACAAGTCTACAAGAACATGACAACTTGACAAGTACTGGTAACGGCAACATTCCAATAATACTACACAGAATCTTTACTCTGTACAACTGTGCCTATATAAATAATCATTCTCCTTTGGGAATAAATGCCATTTTCCTGCCAGCTCATCTCAAGCTGGGTCATCCAAACAACAACATGATATAATGTGACTATACTTTGCTTGCTTTCTGGAGCTTAGATAAAAATAAATTCCATTAACACAAAACAAGTAGCTACAGATTAAAGGACCCCTTCACCACTTTTCAACATATCTTCATATAGGTCCTCACTAATAATCATGATAAAATGGCACAATTCTTTTCTACCCTGTATGTGTCTCATAGGAGGGCTGTGGGCAGTTCAGAAACCCATCCACCAGTGACATCATCGATGGGGAATCCAAGCTAATAGAAACTGCTGGCTTTCTAGTCCTGAAAAGTTGCAATGCGAAAATGGAAGCCATCGTTTTCACAATAATAAAAATCTAAACATTTTTGTAAAAAACAATCTTGTTTAAAAAAAATCTGCCTAATGATCATGTCACTGGTGGACAGGTTTCTGAACTTCCCACAGCCCTCCTATGAGACACAGATTGAGTAGAAATAAATTGTGCCATTTTATCATGATTATTAGTGATGACCTATTATATGAAGATAGGTTGAAAAGTGGTGAAGTCCTTTAATAACAGGTCAAACTAGGAAAAGTGCCCCTCGGGGCACAGGTCTCCACCATAGGCCAATGTGAAAAGGGTGCCATTGGATGATTTGAGACATTTTGTTCCAAAAATGTTTTGCAAAAATGCACCTGTTGGTGGAGCTATAACAGGCCAATGTGAAAAGGGTGGGATATATTCCTCAGCCTAGTAGGAAAGTGCCTGAAAGATTTCACGTACATTGCACGCTGCGTTCATGATTTGAGGCCTTTTGTTCAAAACGGGCCAATCCTGCAAACTTTGGAAACCAATGTTAGCCAATATGAAATATGGGACAGATCCGTATTCAGCACATGACCATAGAGATAGTATACTGTGTAACATCTGGAGGAGTAATATATATATATATATTTTTTTTTATAAAAGTCAGCCTCCTGTTGGCGACCCATGCCTACGGCTGGTGGAGACACATTATAAACCATAGCACCACACCGGGGACCCTATAGGGTCCGTGAGGGAGTTCCAGGGGGTCCCCAGCTAAATGATAATTAGGAACCAAATGGACGCTTATGTGTCTGTAACTCAGAGAGTGTACAAATTTGTAGTCTACACTCTCTGAGTTAAAGTAACTTTGATTTTACAATATAAATTGGGGTCCCAGAGATAGAAATGCCATTAAATTGGGCTCCATAAACTAATGCATGTCAAACTCGGGGTCCTTGAAATTAAACGGTTTGAGAATCACTGCTAGAACTGTAAAAATCTTCTCTTATGGGGACCCTGGCATATATTTTTTTAACAAATGGGGGTCCGCGGGCTAATTAGTGTCAATTAGGGGGTCCTTTACATGATAAAGTTTGGGAACCACTGTTATAAACAACCACAAGTGAGCTGATTAAAATGTGTTTCAACATCATTGCTGCAGGTTTTTGATAAATCAGTGCTATCGAACATCCTTTATGTCTGTGTGTTGTTTCGAAAATATTGAACCAATGAAAAGTATAGTAAAAAGCGCTTTGGACAAAACCTAACTCCGTTGAACCCTCAAACTGTCTGCAAATAATTAGTGAGATTAAACTATTTAATATAGCAAAATAACTAATTAAAGTACTTCATTCTTCCTCTTCCTCAGTGAACTTGAGCCCTGTTGTGTATTTGGGCCGAACCACCATCTGGTAGATGTGCTGATTGGAGTCACATGGATAAACTGTGGTAGTTGGGATGAGGGCCATATCTTTGTCGCTGACACGCTTGAAATCCTGGACATGGAACACATACTTTCCTGCACAACTTAGTACAACCTTGTTTTCATAAACAATGCTTTTTTGAAATTCTGCAGGCAAATCACCATTGTTTCGTTCTGGTGATAGCGTTGCTGCTGGGCACTTGAAACCATTATTACTACATTCATCACTTTTAATGTACAACTGTGTGGACCAGCTCATGTCTCTGAAGAGGGTGAAATATGCACTGGTGTGGACAGGTGTACTGAAAGAGGCCGTGAGGCTTCCGTAATGGTTATGGTTTCGAGTAAAGTACCCTTGCATTCTATAATACTGGACTTCCTGGTCATCGAATGCAAAGCTCCATGGTTTGTCCGTGTAGATTCTGGGTGTGTAAGGTTTCCACTGCCGTATAAGCTCACCAAATAGTTGACTCATACGCAGGGCACTGAACTGAAAACCAAGCAACTTCCCAGCCTGGTAGCGAGGGTTTTGAAGTCCGTACAGCTCTTCAGCTGAGATCATGGGGAAACGTATGAGTTTCAATAGGTCAAACTGATCCTCAGAGATAGGTGTGCTCACATGAGCGGCCTCCCAGCTCTCCAGCCCCTTAAGAACGTACGACTCACTGGGAACCACCAGGTCTGAGCGGGATAGTAGAGCCTTGATGGTTCCCAGGGGAGCGCTGGTCCAGGTTGGGGAGCGGACGAGTGCCTCAAAGTTCCAAGCCAAGTAGCGGAGACAGATTTTCTGCATTTCCTTGTCGCCTGTGTGGACTGAGTATTCATACAGAGAGATCTGGGTCTGGAAGGTGGAGTCTTGAGGAAGAAGATAGATGAAAAGTTTCCTTGCCTCCTCCTGAAGCTGTTTCAGGCCCCAGTCAGATGCCATCTTGTGAATGCACTGGGCAGAGGATGTGGTGATGCCAATCTCTCGTGTGTACAGGTACCTGCATGGGACATACAGAACAATCAACGATCACCTACGCAAACGTAAACAAATGTCTGTTGCTGTTGTACTGTACTGTGTATATGTGGTTCATATTAAGTCAGCTCAAACACACCAAATACGAGGCAATATTCCTTTTACCTGACAAAGTTGCTGACATACTGATGACAGTTAGAACTGACATCAACGCTGAGGCTGCTGAGGTTTGTCAGCGAGATGTCGAGGAAAGAGGCCTTCAGGTCCAGGGTGAGAATCAGCTTGTGGACACAAATGGTCTCCAGGGTGCTGTTGTTCTCTTCCACAGTAATGTTAAAGTCACAGTCACGTCCACTGTCAAACAGCGCCCCCAGGAGTTCAGACATCTCTGTGCTGTGGTCCACTTCAAATGCACGACTCACATTCTGGACATCTGCCTCTGAATGTATTAGTAATGGAATACTGTGTTTATAAACATAAAGGGACATTATACAATACATACAAAAAGTATGAATTTAGTATAAATTGGCAAATTTATTTTGGCAAAATAAGAAATTCCATGCAGTTGAATGCAGGTGGTTGAAAGAATGAATGTAACAAAGTATTTTTAAATACTTTTTAGAACATTAGTTACAGTAAAAACAAATCATTTGAGAAAATACACATATATTTGGGGAAATATCTTTTAGATAACAAGGCATTGTACTATATTTCCCATAAAGAGACATAAATAGGTATTCAGTGACATATGTCTGACCTTGCATACAGATCACACCAGCATCCTCCTCATGTTTACAATTGGAGACTCCCCAGCCATTGAAACCACAGTTGAAGAGCTCGTTCTCTGTCCCAGTGCAGGCTAAATCATCCATCCAGATGTTGCCAGAACCTGCAGGGAACATTATCCAATTAGCGTCATTTGAACTCGAATCATCAATAGCAGTGGGCGTGGTTTTCTGGTTCCACTGAAAGATCGGCCATTCATTTTTCCCATAGAGATTTACAAACATATTGATGACTTGACCAGCTCAACAAAATGATAAATTGGCTAATAGATGGCAGGCACGTCTGACACGGAACTCCATAAGTATCTGTCTGCGTGTGCGTGTAGTATATTGTTGTAATCCACGTAACTCGAGAACCGTTCACCCCACCAACTTCAAAATCGACACACGCGTTCCACACCCCCACAGGGAATGCAGTGCCCGGTGTCGAGTCGGTCGGACCCATGGTTGCCCAGAAACGCCCCCAAAAGGCTCAGGCTCTGGGCCGGGCCCCTGCCCAGGCATGCGTGACACAGAACTCCATATATAGGAATAAAGGTACACAGAGAGACAGATACAGAAATCTCCTGTTCTGACATCACAATGTCTGGCAAAGAACTCCAGAACTCCATGTAATGGGCATGAAAAGAAATTCAACACATGCGTTCCACATTCAACATGAGCTGTCCCCTAGTAACTAGGGGACATGCAGCTCATGTCGAAACTAGGGCCTAGTTTATATCAATACAGGTTTAATGTTTGTTTTTAGTTAAACAAACATTAGAAAAATAAAGGATCGGTGTGTATTTATTTAGCAAGCTTTCGGTCTACTGACCTTCTTCAGGCAAACAAAAGTTAAACAAACATTGAAAATGCCATTGACAATGAAGGGACATTTACGTCATCTTGTCCCTAACACAAACATGAAATTCCATTTACAATAAAGAGAGTTTAATGTTTTGTCTGTGTGTGTTTTACATCACCATTACATCACCTAATCATAGTTAGACTTTAATAAATTAGCGACCCTCACTTCACATGGGTGTGATTCTTTTTAGGCTAGAATCAAGCCACCCCGGATCCTGGTGATTCATGACATGACATTTTGAATATTTAATTATATGATATAATAATATATTTAATAAAAAATAAATTCATTATATTTTTTTCACTGGATCAAAGGTTTTATGGGCATGATTCCACCAGGATCCTGGATGGCTTTATTCTAGACTTATAGTAATTGATACAAATATTTTTGTAAATCCCTATGGGAAAAATCTAAATTTCCGATTTTTCAATGGAACCAGAAAACCATGCCCACTTCTCTACTCTGTTTTGGCACGTAGTATACTTAGTGGCTGCTATGACATCTTCTGTGTGTCGTGTGCTGCATGACTGAAAAGAATATTTAAAAAATAAAACAATAATGAATGCACCTTGACCATACACTCCTCCAGCAACGGCAGCTTTGGCATCAGCGAAGTTGAGATAGCGACACACCACTTTTGCTTCTGCCATATCCCAGTTATCATCACACACTGTTCCCCAATGACCATTATAATAGACCTCCACACGACCCTCGTTAGAAGACTGTCCCCCAACCAGCCTCAGGTGTCCATTCTGAAACCCTGAAGAGACAAAAAACACAACAAAGTTGAGTCTTTCCCCTCATCACCTGAATTAAAATATTTGTCTTGCAGTATAGGTCTACTAGTGTAAAGGCAGGGTAGCAGGAATGGTAGGCCTACCATTCAAGCAGCATATGTAGAACTGAGGCTTGTATTTTCCAAAGATAAATGTCTGATGAACTGATAGTCCAATTAAGAGCTATTACCGTATATGGACATTGTTACAGCATTACTACTACGATTTCACTGATAAAACAAAGTAATACAAAAAATCTCTGGTTTTACTGTGGGCCAGCATTTTCCTTGGATTCTTTTAGGAAACACTTTGGAATTTAAATGTTTTCAAGGGGCCACAGAGAGCAAAATTGAGGACTCTCAGCTGTCAGGTGTAAAGCAACATGAAGTCCCACCCACCAAGAGTGACGTTAACCAAGAGAAGGACACAGGATATGAAGAAACACTCTCTTGACATTTTCCTGGTACTGCAGATGAAAAAGTCTGAAAAACAAGTGGAAGACATGGAAATTCTTGCAAATGGACATGAACACACACACACACACACACACACACACACACTCACACACACACACACACACACACACACAGGTGCGTACCACATAATAGGCTCTGGCCTGACTGTGCATCGTGACGTGTGTTCGAGTCCCGTTCATGGCGACCTTTGCTGCATGTCTCTCTCCCTCTTTCCTGTCTGTCTTCACTGTAACTATCAATAAAGGCACAAAAGCCTAAAACAAATGGAAAGAGAACAGATGCACCTATACACAGAGAGAGAGGCTTTGTTTGTGCAAGTGTGATAATGCAGGGAGGCATGCCATAAGGAGCGGACACACCGTAAACTGAACCAGTGTGTGGAGCGAGCGGGGCAGACAGCCGGGCTGAGACGAGCAAGTGAGACGGGGACATGATCAGACCAGATCAAACCAGTTCTCGGTACCCTAGACATGTGTTATCTGTTTGACTGTGTTCTTTTGAGAGCACGTTAACCTGCTCTCTCGGCTGTGGGGTCGGAGGGCCGTTGGGCATTAGTCACACAGCAGTCACGCAGTATAGCTCCTTTCTGCTGAGGGAGAAACACTAACCCACACTGACCCCAGGCCTGTCATCTCGGGTCAATTTGTCATTTACACTACAAGTGTAAATGATATTTAGCAGGGGACTTTACCTCTATAACAAAAGTGGCGTAGTCAGTACTCAGTAGACAAACAAACACAAATTGTAATTATGGGGTTCCACAGTAGTTACCCTTGTCGCACTTTAAACAGTGCATCGCTACTAATTTATTGCTGTAAACATGGCGAGATAATGCTGTGCAACCAGACTTAAAGTGTCATTGTAAAGAGTATAAATCAGACACTGTTGTGACTAAGTCTGGCCACGGTCGCACGCACGCACACACACACACACACACACACACACACACACACACACACACACAACAAAAACACAGATTAAAGACAGAGACTGTTCTGAATTTATAATAAAGGGACTTTAGGCTATTGTTGCAACAAGGAGATCATTTACAATCCCACACTCCATTCTGTCTCAAATGACTCAGAGCAGATTCAACTTTATAACCCCAGCCATATAACCACACAAAACCCATTTACTTGGATGTGTCACACCACACCTCTGCAGAGGAAAACGAAACCCATGAGTTCCAGGAAACGAAACCCATGAGGTCTGCGACCTAACTCTTGTAGCTTTAGGACTATTCTATGTACAACATACATCCAGTCTATAGAGCACACTCCTATTTACGCACAATTTATACTTTGACATACAATTGCGTCACATGGTGAAAATAGCGATCTACAAGTTCCCAACACGTCCAAGACCCAACCCAACCAGAGCTTTTAGATCGGCTATTTCTGGCATGCTTTCACTCAGATTGATTGATGATTGATTGATTGATTAGTTTATTAGACAGAATGTATAAACAGCAACAGAGTATTATAGTCAAACACTCATTCCAAAAGGGATAGCACCAAAAAACATCCTTACAGTCTTATTTCCATTTAGGCCCTCTGCGCTATGCAATCAATTCATAAACATGACATGAAGAATAACAACAAGATTCAATATAATTTCCTCTCCCCTGGGCCTGCCGAAACGTGGATTTTCATTTTTTCATTTTTTGAGGGAGAGGGTCAGGGCATTCCACACTTGGGTGGCGGTGCTGTAGAAGGAGAATTTACCCATATTTGTTTTGAAAATGAGTTATACCAGATCGTTGCGATGGCAGTATGATGATAGTGCACAATAGGTTAGAAAGCACTCAAGAGCTCTGATTTGTGTAGGCTATGGTACTGAAAGATTTTATAAAATGCCCTAGACGTAAAAAGTCCTTTAACCAATTATTTTTTTATTCTTACCAAATTTAAAAAATAATTAATTCTTACCAAATTTGAGATATTTCTCTTGCAACAAATAGATGTTTGGTGAAATGTCTAATGCCAAACTGTCCAGAAATGCTCCTCATTGGTCTCATCCAAGCACTATTTAAGTAGCCTGAGAGGGGAGAGAGAGAGAGAGAGAGAGAGAGAGAGAGAGAGAGAGAGAGAGAGAGACTGGTCAAAGTCTCTGGTCAAAGAGATTGGTCCAAAGGCGCAACGAGGCATGAGTTATGCCTGTTCAAAGGTTTAATTTTCAAACGATTGCTATAACGCCCACATTTGGCCGATTGGAGTAAGAGCTGGTTTCAGAGATAGATTTGAATTGTTTTTCATATAATTCAAATGGTGGGTGATTTAAAGGTCAGATGTCAAAGGTCAGAACACGAAAGTTGTTCGGCATGAAGAGACGCATATGTTAAGGTTTTATTGCTGACAGTCAAACGGTTCATGAGCTATGCCTCTTCAAAGATCATGGGCTTTGTGTCCTCATCATTTGACATATCCCTCCTGTCTGTCTGTCTGTCTGTCTGTCTGTCTCTGTCTCACGCTCTCTCTCTCTCTCTCTCTCTCTCTCTCTCTCTCTCTCTCTCTCGAATTTTAAATAAAAGGATTATATTGTTTATACTTCAGCCCCAATTCACACAATACACATTCACAAGCACATTCGCATCTACAATACGCTATTCTCACTAGATAAACAATACATCACATGATTATAAAATATTAGAGAATATTTGAGATATTTCTCTTACAACAAATATATGTTTGGTGAAATGTCTAAGAGAGAGAGAGACAGACAGACACACACACACACACACACACAGAGACAGACAGACACACACACACAAGAGAGAGAGAGAGAGAGAGAGAGAGAGAGAGAGAGAGAGAGAGAGAGGGGGGGGGGGGTTACCTAGTAACGGTAAACAGTAAACATACTCTGTGGAGAAAGAGTTGTTTTGCATGCCATTTTGATTTAAGGATTAGAACATTTTCAAATCTTCATGTTTTGATGATTAGCGTTTATCATTCAGCACAGCTGTTATTTAATTTAGACTTTAGAGACAACTGTTCCTCGACAGTGTGAACAATTACAAAACAAAAAACAATGTCTGCCATACTTGAACAACAAGCAGACATCACCAAAGTGCTGAGTTTTCTTCAGAAATGGGATCACGGAAACAAGCTAGAGCGCAGTCGCATGTTGAACACTTTTCTGTGCCAGAACACAGGTAAGACATGTCTGGAGCTGGAGCAGGAGTTTGCACAGGTAGCCAGTCTCTTTTTGGCTCGTCTCACGACCTGGATGAGGCTGACGTATCCTTACTTTGAGGCTGTGGCACTGTAATGTAGTGACTGACAAGTGGCAGCAAATTTCAGATGCAGTCCTTTACTGAACTTTCAGGTACATGTTTGGGACATACTTGGGTCTCCAGTTGAAAGCAATCAGGGTTTTCCTCTCTGCATCAAGTAGGTCAGTGCTGGGACGGGTGGAGTGAAATATCTAGTCAAATAATAACTTTTAACATAGCCCACTAGTAGTGTGCCATTCTCATTATTCCTACTTTTCCAAATTCCTCAGCCATCAGTATATCATAGAATTTCTGGAGGACGGAGGAGTTCTCACCCTGCTGGAGATTTTGGACCAGACCCAGACAAAGGAGGAGGCTAAGACAGAGGCCCTGCATCTGCTGCAAACAGTCTCAAACGCTGGGCACAAACACAAGGAGCTCATCTGTGAAATGCATGGTACATTTGGCACATACTGTAATTATACTGTCATGCAGCATCATGCAGTATACACTAGTGCAACCACAATTACATTTTGTGTATTATTATTATTGTCCAATGTCCACAATACACATCACATTAACTATACGTCTCCACTCTCCAGGTGTGAGAGTCATAACGGAGTGCCTGGCAAAGTCAAAAATAGACGAAACCCAAGAGACAGCACAGGCCCTGCTTGAGTCATTGGCTCATGGAAACCCCAAATACCTGAACCAAGTCTACCAAGGACTGATCGCCCTCATGCCTTGTACCGTCCCTAAGGCCCAGCAGCTGGTTCTTCAAACTCTGTGCATTGTTCAGGTAACAGCTAAGACCTACTGTATGGAGCACACACGCACACACAAATACTCCAATTAATTTTATTCACTATACAATTATTTTCTTTGACAGTCCAAAGTAAGGACGGCCCATCCCAGCATAGTGGAGCCCCTGCTGAATATGCTCAGGTCTTTGCGTCTGGATGTACAGAATGAAGGTAAGCACAACTTTAGGCTTCAACTACTGCAGTACCGTTTCCATTCCAGGCCTTATTCCCTTCTGAAATAAATAAAAACATATTTTTCTGGAAGAATCTGCAAAAGAGATAAGCGCCCTACTCCCGCAAAGAAGAAGTTTTAAGAAATTCCAGAGTAGGCCTAACCTAATAATATAGGCTACGATCGTTTGTTTGTTTCAAGATATGCAAATAAAAAATAAGGAAATTCACAAATACCTCAAGTAACTCAAATTCATGGAAAATTATATAAGTTGATGTAAAACAGTGAGGGGATGTAGGAAATGAGCAAACAATCAAAATCACTGGTATGCCCCTTATTAAGTCACTATTGACCCCTGTCATTATGTTGCATTTCTCTGGCAGCGATCAAACTCATCGTGGATCTGAGAGAGCACGAGGTGAAGCCAGCACTACTACATGGCCTGGTGGCTCTGCTGAGGCCTGCCAAGGAGAGACCGCAGCAGGATCAGCTTCTAGAAGGTGGCATATCTTATTCCTCTCACTTTGCTGTAATGAGGTATACTAGAATGACTAGTAGATGGCTTATGTTTATTTTTATTTTTAAGGAAGATGAGTGAGATCAAATCTGTCTAATAATTTCTAAGTTTTGTTTGTATAACCCACAGATCCTGAGGCGATCAAGATGGCTAAATCTTTTCCTGTTTTTGTCCAGCAAGCAGCTGCAGCCAAAGCAATACGGTACAATAATAAAATAAATACAAAATCAAATACCTATACCATAGAACTCCTGGAAACAAATTTATGCTACACACCAAACTGTCGCACGTGCACACACACACACACACACACACACACACACACACACACACACACACACACACACACACACACACACACACACACACACACACACACACACACACACACACACACACACACACACACACACACACACACACACACACGCCTTATCAAGCAGTAATCAATTGTCCATGTGATGTGCTAAAGGTTGCTGGCCCAGAGCAGTCAGGAGCTTTCTCAGGAGCTGCTCTCCCTCAGAGTGGTCCATCATCTGTTACATGCTATGGGGAACCAGGAACATGCTGATGCTCAGATACAAGCTAGTCTGGCTCTGGAGGTGCAAAGGCTTTACTTGTATCTACAGTACTACTTGTAACACATTTTAAACAGCACAGGTTTTAGTTAGCTTCATATGTTTCACTCTCTCTCTCCTCTATTGTCTCTCTTCTATTTCTACGCCTATAGCACTTTGTGCGAACACATCCAATTATAGAAGAGCATGTGCAAAGAGGAATGGGAAGTGCACTGTTTGCAGCCTTCATGGTAATTAAGTTTATTATCAGTTATCCCGGAAGTTTTAAATGCTAGAACGTGAATGCTGTTGCTGTAGAATAGATGAATGTCAATCAATCAATCAATCACACATTGCCTTCCACCCCCAAACTTTATGTTCTCTGCAGGATAAAGCAGAGGCGCTGCACATGAACATGGATCACATGCAGGCAGAAGTTATTCAATCAAACAAAGTGAATGTATCTGAAGGACAGGGTACACAGGTTCCAAAATCTATACAATAGTAAACACACACACACACACACACACACACACACACACACACACACACACACACACACACACACACACACACACACACACACACACACACACACACACACACACACACACACACACACACACACACACACACACACACACACACACACACACACACACACACACACACACACACGATGCATTGATTTGTGTCACTTTTATATTTGTTTATTTGTATCACAGCCACAGGCGCATCGATGAGCTCTGCAGGGCACTGACAAGAGCAGCATATGATGCAGATTTTAGAATGATTCAAAATAAATAAAAACATGTGCCTTACTTTATCTGTATGTACATTTCATCTTTATGTGGAAACGTAAAAATTCAATACAAAATGTTATTAAAAAAAAAAAAAAAGAGGCAAGGAAGCAACCATGGGTGCTCAGGAGGTATGCAGGTACTGTATACAAAATGTAAAAATAGTAAAAAGCTGCTCCTGGGATCAATCGGGATAACACATCGAAAAAAGCGGAGATCCGGGCATGTGCACCTAATAGTTAAAAAGGAGGAAAACTTTATTCAACTGACATGTTTCGACCTATACGGTCTTCATCAGGGCTAACAAAATTGATTGATTGATTGAAATATTTATTAACAGCACAAACTCAATACAAAGACTGTTAACTGTGAGTGGACGACCCAATTAAGCATTACACTTGTTTACAACAGGGTCCACATTGTTCAATTCATCAAAACATTTAGAGACATACAAATAGACACTTCTATGTAGTTAAAAAACAGAACAGGAATTCATCATATAGGAAGCAAAAAGGGAAAAGATACATATACAGTGAGGGGAAAAGGGGGGGGATTCAGATTTTACAGAGGCCAGTTTCGAATTGCAGCCATCCGTAGGTGCCCTTTGAGATTGGTTTTGAAGGAGTCAAGGGATTCACATGTCTTAATGACTGTTGGTAGGGCGGTCCACATTTTGAGCAGCCAACAGACTCATTAAATAGGGCTGGAGACAGGTGGGGACCAGTCCAGCAATTAACCACTTAGAAGCAGATCAAGTGGTTCAACTCATTACATCGTTATTACACAAGAACAATCAGACAATCATCAAATAGAGAAAAAAAAGGAAACGTGTGTGAAAGGACCCATCAAATGAAAAAATACATTGGAAAGGCTACACCATTAAAGACAGATATAAATGTAATATAATGTATAGCATATTATAAGATGTATACCGGAGGACACAGACAATAGTAATAGTAGCAAAGGTTAATATAGAGCCCAAATTAACCTATAAAAAGCACATGAAGTCTGTCCTCATTCAGGCCAGGCAGTCTCCTGGTGCACCCCCCTGGTGAGAGGTTTGATTCAATTCCTGTGATTCTCAATAAAGTGTCATTATTGTCATGACACTACACTACTGACTAAGTGTCTGGCTATATGGGTAATTAGCATTATTAATTCGAATGGCATTTTTATGCTCAGCCAGGCGGTCTCTTAACTCTGCTCCTCCCTACAGTCTATGGCTCCTCCCCATGGCGGGAACAACGCCCGCACTGGCCGCACGCAAGCACGCATAGTCGCATACCGCATAGTCGCATTGCATAGGGAGTGGATGCATGCATGTAAACAAGAACGAGTTTTGTCATTTTTGTGTTGCAACTTGAATTCTGTACATCGCTTCATCGCTATGAGCAGGTTACGTTCTGCAATGCAAAAAGGCAAGAGAACAACTCTTGATGTGACAGAACCTGCAAAACCACCGCGGAAGAGACCAAAAGTGGCTCTAAAAGAAGGTATGACCACTTGCCTATAATGTTGACGATTTATGAGATCAGATGTAGGCTACTGTAATTTACATTGCCCGGTGATCTAGACCAGTGGTTCTTGAGGGATCTGGGTCCTTGAGGGAGTTCCAGGGGGTCCCCAGCTAAATGATAGTTTGGAACCAAATGGACCCTTCTGTCTGTAACTGAGAGTGTGCATTGTGCCCATTCCAATTATTCTGCGACTTTTTATTATTAATAAATCCTATATTTGACAACTAGAACAAGAACAATAATATCGTAATATGCAATGTTTACATAATACCTCTTGTATTGGCAATTGATGTTGGCGTAAAGTAACACTAAAAAAAGCTATTAAATGAAAACAACAAAGCATGTGAACTGTTTCTACAGTATCCACATATGATGGAGATATATCAATGTATATGTATGAGATTGAGAACCAGCTTTGATATTCTTTGTTTTGTGATATTGAAATAATTTTTTAGACAACCTCTGTATCTGGCTCTGTGGCCTGTAGTTGTAAAGGTATTGATTCAATGCACTGTCTTCTTGCTTTTGGCAGAAGAAGCCAGAGATACTACATTGTCATCCTTATATCACATTTTCAATGATCAAGCCGACATTACACGCTTTCGGTCACAGCTCTTGGACTGGTATGATAGTGGAAAGAGAGAACTGCCTTGGAGAACTATGGTAAGAGATTTATTTCTAATTGCTAAATCATGCTGATGGGCTTTTTCACATGCATTCACATTTACGCAGAGACAGGTATTTCACAATCGGTATCAAGAAATGCAATAATTTTACAGGAATGTTTTGTTGACAGTGCTACAAAAGGACCTTTTAGACCTTAATCAAGTACTGTATACTGTCATGGGCTAATGCAAGACATATCTACAAAATCTGTAAATACTTGTACCCATCTTTATCCAACGTTTTCCCCAACAGGCTACGAATGAACCTGACCTAAACATTAGGACATATGCGGGTAAGACATTTTTCCTCATGTTTACATGTCTTTCAGCAGAGTTTGCACTGCAGTCTTCTTTTTGATGCCAGATATTCCCATTTCAGTGTGGGTGTCAGAGATAATGCTCCAGCAGACACAAGTCGCCACTGTAATAGACTACTACAACAAATGGATGAAGGTATTCATCATTTTGAATATATAACCATTTAAGGGTCCCGCTCGTTTTATGACGAACAGCGAAAATAGCCGATCTACAAGTTCTTTTAACTTCTTTAAACAACCTAGATAACATGCCCAAAGGATTGATGTGTTAAAAAATAACTGTTACTGAACAGTTGTGTCTGATTGTGTTTCAGAGATGGCCCACTGTACAAGATCTTGCAGCTGCTACTTTAGAGGTGATGATCCTTACTGTTTCGAGCTTAACATAATGGCTATTCTACATTTGTATTTGTTTTCATTTATTAGCTTTACTTTATCTGCAGGAGGTCAACCAAATGTGGGCAGGCCTGGGCTATTATTCTCGTGGAAGAAGACTACATGAAGGGGCTCAGAAGGTATGTGTTAAATTCACTAGCAATAGTTATTGAATGATGCATGAAATACTGTGCCGATTACTTGTGTGCAATCTTTGAAAGTGAAATGAAATGCCACAGATGTTCATCAAATTTGACTAAATCAATTCAGAGCCAGTTCAGTTCCACTTCCACTTGTACACTCTGAGTGTAGGATTTTACATTATACATTGGGGGTCTCAAAAATAAATCCTATCAAATTGTGGTCTGTGGCCTAATGGATGAGGTAAAACGACTGTCAATGTATTGTAATTGTATATGATCTTTGGTGTCAATTGTGTTCCTGTCCTGTGAAGGTGGTGTCGGAGCTAAAGGGACAGATGCCTAGGACAGTAGAGAGCCTTCTGAAGCAGCTACCTGGAGTGGGACGTTACACTGCAGGAGCTATAGGTTCCATTGCACTGGGGCAGGTATAAATCCATGTCCAACACACTGTATACACTGTACAGAAAACAGTGGTTCCCAAAGGGCGTCGCCTTGACAAGTCCAGGTGTGCCATAGCCTAGTAAACTCTCCCGGTCGCAGATCATAATACAATCATAACACATTATAAAGATTCTTATAATGACTCATAAGCTCAAGTAGCCTATCATAATACTTCATAATTACTGGTCAGTAACTGACTTTTTGGTGAGGAATCGAGGATCATAGTGTATTATAATTCTCATACTTATAATACTGATGATTTGGGGGTGATTTGGGATATTGTAAACAGATCTACAAGCTCACAAGTGCTCCATGTTGTGAGCTTTTAGATCAGCAATTTTCTCTATTTTTAAACATTTGCGAAAGTATTAAATAGGGCTTAAGTAGTTGATTACACTTTGTATTTGGCATTAGTAAATGTAAACATTTACAGAGTTAGAAGAGTGATAACGTGTTATGGAATATAGACTATAGAGGCTATCCTGCACAGATATCAATACAGATGTGACTTGAGATTTTGACTTGCCCTTTGGTATGTACTGTGCCATGGGCACAAAAGTTTTGAAAACCACACACACAATCACCACACACACCGGACTGTACCAGTATCTCATATTGTTGATGACTGACAAGACCTTTACTGCCTAGGTTACAGGAGTTGTGGACGGAAATGTGATTCGGGTGTTGTGTCGTGTGAGGGCTATTGGGGCCGACAGCACAAGCCCTGCTGTGACAGAGGCACTATGGTGAGATGGAGTCTAACTATAAACATGTTGATGCAGGGTTGATATGAATAAATAAAAAGACAAATATAACTGATTAATTGATTAAACTTTGACACAATTGAATGTACCTTGATTATTAGTGATAATTTACTCTGATCTGTCAGATGTGATTGTTCACAATATGTATATTAACATTTTACCTTTTAATATGTTTTGTGTATTATAGGGGTCTAGCCAATACATTGGTTCAACCAGAGAGACCAGGAGACTTTAACCAGGCCATGATGGAGCTGGGGGCAAGAGTTTGTACTCCTAAGGGGCCCCTCTGTACTCACTGTCCCATACAGTCCCACTGCCGCTCCTATCGCAAGGTAGAATCCATCATTAAACCATGCAAAAGCTTACAAATACTTGGTGTAATGTGGCAGTCAGATGCTTGTAGGAAGTGCTGGTACTCCCACTGCTGCAGTCATTAAAAATGGCAAAAACTCAGTTTTTTGGCAACATGCAACAGTACGTCTTCAAACAGTGATTCATTGCACTCAAGCCAAAATAGTGAGAAGTTCATAATAATATGAAGCTCAGTCCTGTAATTTTCCATTACTTTGTGGCTAATTTTGGGCTTTTGTCTGTGCAGGTCCACATCAAACAAGAGGAGAACTCTAAGAGGCTTTTGGGGAAACTGGACAAGAAGCCTTCAACACTATCTGATATAGAAGACTGCAGTAAGTATGTCATCACATTGACATGAGATTTAGGTTTTGGGTGGGTATGCATAAAACATGGTGCAGAGCAAAATTATAAAAGTCTTTAGTCAGTATGTATGAAAAAGTTGCACACCTGTCCACATACATACTCTGCAGGTAGTGTATGCAGATTAAGTTTGGGAGACGCAAAGTGAGATCTGAGTCCAATAAAATGTAATTGCACAACCGAGAAGACACATGCGGAAAATGAATATCCGTCAATGGCCTCGTGTCATGCGTCGACTATAGGGTGGGAATCTGTTATAATCTATTACATAATTAAATATGGTCTCTGTCGGGTGGGAACCTAATATGACAGCAACGATATAGTACTTGAATATTTATATGAAAGATATATTTAGTTCATAAACTACACTCTAGTCTACACTAACCAGTCACTCTTCTCCACTTCTTCCACAGTGAACTCTGGAACGTGTAACTTATGCCCCACAAAACCATGGGACGATGGGCTGGGTGTTCAGAACTTCCCCCGAAAGCCATTGAAGAAGGCACCCCGCGTGGAGCGCACCCTCGCATGTGTGGTGGTCAGGTCTGTGGAGGGGGAAGAGGAACAATACATGCTCACACAGAGACCAAACAAAGGTCAGTGTTCACTTGCAAAGCAACATGTGCTGTTGGGAGATTTTCCTGCCTCTCCTCTGTGGTTTACATTAATAATACACAGTACTTATAGTACTGCGCATTATATCTTTTTACCTTCACTAAAATGTTTGGGGTGAAGAATTTCAAGCATTTTACATAGGGTTTTATTTTTTTTACCTCTAAAGGTCACATTCAAGGATGTGTCATTCACAATAATTAGTTACACAATAATTACACAAGCAGCATGTACTGTATCTGCACCTGTCTGCAGCATTACTCATGCAGTTCTGTCAGTACTGAATGCAGTTATACCACAATTCTCTTATCAATTAAAATGAACAGGTTAGTGGCATGCTTTTGGATGCTAAATACTAAGCTGCGGCTGATGCTCTTATGATGCTTTGAGTATCATATACACAAGTAACTGCCGTAATCTGACATTCACTAATATTGTCTGGTATGTGTGTGCATGAATCTGATTCTGTATGTTTGCGAGCGTTTACAGGTTTACTGGCTGGGATGTGGGAGTTCCCTAGCCTGTTGCAGGAGGAGGATAATTCAGAGGTGAAACACAAGGGGGCGTTTTGTGCAGAGGTAGGCAGGATTCTGGGAGTCAAGTTGAACAAAAGCCTGTTCCAGTACATTGGCGAGGTAAGCAATCATCTACAAAGTACAAACCCTACTGACATATATGGGTTTATGATTTAATTTCTCTCTACTGTCTGGTATGCATGTTGATGTCATTGTACCTTTTTAGTTTCAGTAGTAGTTTTGGAGTAGATTCATTTTGGGAGTTTATGTTCTATGCGCTTTAGGGTTCAATTATCGCCACCTGCACAATTTGCAGGTTTTCTTTCAGTTAAATGTCCATTAACAGTCTCTTAAAGGGGCCATACTGGTGGTCTGGCATGATTAGCCCATAGACTACAACTATTTATGTCAAAGTAATGACTTAGTTGCCTTTTTTTAATTAATTAAAAACCACCCGTGTTTAGCCAACATTTGTATACTTCAGGACAGGTTTGTTTGTTAAAATCTGTATGACTCAATAAGTCTATATAAATGAAATGAACTAATACATAATCCAAAAATAAAGCCATTCATGGAGAAATGGTCTATGGTCTATTATGTTGGGTACATGGCTGAAGCTGTAAGCTGATAGACATTAGACAGTACATGTGTATTGACAGCAGTATGGTCCTTTAAATTTAAACTCTTACCGAATGCTTTTGTTTGCCAGGTGGTTCACATTTTCTCGCACATCCACCAGACGTACGTGGTTTACAGTGTGTTTTTGAATGACTGTGCAGAGGAGAGGAAAACCCAGAATGAGAACACACAGTGGCTTACCAGACATGCCCTGCAGGAGGCTGCGGTGTCCACAGGAGTTAAAAAGGTGTATATGCTCACATCCTTACACCCTTCCTGACTTAAGTGCGAGAGGATTGTGTTATCCCTCATGGAGTAATTGCGGGAGATTCTTGTCATTAGCTGATGATATGTGATGCTATTTAGATCTATACTATGTCTATTAAAGTAAAGTGAGAAGTAGTACCATTGCAAAAGTGCACTGGGCTAAAGGAACTGCTAAGATAAACATTAGCAACGTCAGAAGTAAAGAACATAATCCTATGACTGCTCAGAGAGCAATCTGATAACATGGGCCTTATATATGAACCCATGGCCTGTGTGTTATGTATACTGGATGAGCTACCAGGATTCTGACATATTGTTGCTGTCGGATGGAAACCTTGTATGTCCAGGAAAAAAAGGAAAATAGTGACTATGTTCACTACTTTAGTGCAAAACCTTTGTATTGTGAAGTTGACATTCATTTAAGAAAAAACATAAAAACTAGATGTTTCTGCTCGACAGCAACGATATGATTGTATAACATGCTAACTGCTGGTCCAAAACGTTTGTTTTATATACTGGAAATTCACCAAAATGTCTAATGGCTCTAAAATATATTGGAATCACTTTATAGTGGAAACACTCAAAACAGTAGTGTTAGCCTTGTGGGCTTAAAGGAGAATTCCATACTAGAAGGCTTTCTTATCTTTATTTGTGTTACGTCCCCACCAAAGAGGTCCAGGTTAGAGATCAGCGGATGAGCTTACACGAGTGTGTATATTTATAATCCGCCCGTTATCCGACCGCATTCATTAATTAATTCAATATATATATCCGCAACCACCCGAAATCCTCTGCAGGGATAGCCAATCTACAAGCTCACAACGTGTCGCTGGCTCGCTGCGACGCGTTGTGAGCTTGTAGATCGGGTATTTATAAGTTTTGTCACTCACCACTGCCGACAGTTCACCAAAGTTACGGTTGTATATTCCCATTTCCATGGCAACAAGGCTGCCGTCCGTTCAGTCGGTCATGTGGTCTTTTCATGTGGCAAAGCAAAGCAAAGTTACCATGTTTATCCAGGGTAACTGGACTAAGCTCAAGAACAGCCAGGCCCTGCTCATAGAAAATGTCATGGTAGGGGTTCAATGCCTTGCTCAAGGGCACTTCAGCAGTGGTGGTGGCATATATCCAGCCCTCGCTCCCATGCAGTCCCATATGGCACCAAGTCCCACGCCAAACTTATATTCTTCCCTTCTGTTTCAGTTAGTTGTAAGTTTCTTTCATAATCTCAGCTGCCTGTTAGCCTAGCAGCTAGCAGACCACTTGTTGTTGTGGTCCTTAGCCAATATAGGCGTCTAATTTGTGCCTGATGGAAAATATTAAAATACTACTAACGCACGCACGCCAAGATTTTGGCGTGCGTGCCAAAATATAAGACTATATTATAAGCCTATAGAATATAGATAGATGTCATTAATTTATTTCCGTTTTAAAAGTTATAAAACCTATAGATGGATGCCATTAATTTATTTCCAGCATTATTTCACCCACGGTTTATCTGATATTAATTAATTATATATTCCATTGACCCTAAACTGCGGTTAACCGCGGCATCCGCGGCTAAATCCGCAATCCGCTGGTCTCTAGTCCAGGTGTTATTTTGTGCAAAAGCGCATTATTTCCCCTAGCATAAGCCCTCAATGCTGGTTGAGATTTTGTGCTAATTTGCTTATTTCCATCGAAAGTAGTAAAATGTGCCGCTTGGAATACTATTTACATTATGAAGAGAGGATATATACAAAAAAATATATTTGTTTGAGCGATGGAAATAAGCAAATTAGCACAACACCCCATAGCCCCATTCAATTCAATGTAATTCAATGCAATCCATTGAGGGCTTATGGTAGGGGAAATAGCCAATAATGCGCTTTTGCAAAAAATAACACCTGGACCTCTTTGGTGGGGACGTAACAACTACAAATAAAGGTAAGAAAGCCTTCTAGCATGGAATTCTCCTTTAAATGAGCTTGCCACAGAAGTGTAAATGTCACCATGTTCATGTTCATTTTCTGGCATTAGTTATGCTCGTAGTGTATACTCTGTAGAGATCTATTTTTAGGTTTATTGTCACAACACCGTTACAGGTCAAAGTGAGGTGAAAGCTTACACATTTGCAGTTCAAGGGATACAAGATAATTAGAAGTAAAGAATGGAAAATAAAAAGAGAATAAAACGCCTGAAAATATCTTGTGAGCATCAGCCCACTGATACTGACTAAACACTCAGAAGGAACACTGGTACATTATCTACAGTAAAACATTCCTGCCAAAGTTTCTCATTACAAAACTTTAAATGTCCACTGTGGGCCACTGAGTGCCCCACACTGGGTGAGCATTGTCACTCATCATTACATCACCTTAAAGCTCTGATTATTCCTTTAGTCATTGTCATTGTATTTCCCACAGATTCTGAAGTTGTATGATTCTACAACAAGCCAAGAGGAGCAAATTACTAAAGTGAGTGCTTATACTTTGTATGCCATCTCTGTAATTATTTTTGATTTATAGTCTGGTGATAATTGATGTCTCTCCAAGGATGGGAAAAGGAAGAAAACTGCAGTGAAGAATGAGAAGACGCTACAGACGTCTAAAAGGCCCAAAGTCGGCACAGCAACTAATGGGGTTAAACAGCTCTCTCTCAGCTCCTTCTTCAAGACGGTTAAAGAGGAAAGCTAACAGCAACACATCACCCAGTCCTTTTTGATTGATTGATTGATTGATTGAATACTTTATTAGCAGGATTGTTAACAGTACAGGTAGTACAGTCGAAGGTTATGCTAAAAGAATAACATTGGTGGTTTATTGGTCCATTAAGAGTCTTCCAGGGGGTCCACAGAAACAAGTGATAGTTAACGATAATTATGTAGACTAGAGAAAGTAGAGTCTAACTGATATCCCTTTATAGGCAACCACATAATAGCCTATAACAATAAAAATATTAGGTTGGGGTTACAGAGACAATCTAATGGGGGCCCTGAAATGAAGTGAAGTGCTTGCAATTTCAATAATAATAACCATTAAAGGAAATATGTTTTTTTAAATGTAATTTTTTATTTGATAAAATCCACGTTTTAGATGCTTAGTTTTATATACGATGCCAATGTCTGTTTCTGAAAGCAATAAAGTTTGCAAAATAAACGTAGAAATGGGTGTCCGTACCAACGACTGTCTACTGCCAACTTTGTCTATAGTGAAAGCAGTTTGCAGAACGCCTGAAGCTTAATTTATACCCCATCCATGAGCTTGTTGATAAGCTATTTGGCCCATGTCATTACTGCTATTCTTCCCTATTCTTTTCTCCTTTGCCTCTAGCCCTGAAACATGACTCATGATGAAGTCACATGACTTATGAAGGACGAACATCATGTCTACTCTATTTTCATTCAACACTAATAATCAAATGATACTGACAAAGTATGACAGGTGAATTTACCATACTTGAGTGCTTGTCTCAGGTCAAATTGTTTGAAACATAAAAGGGTGGGTGGGACTTTGCATCACTGCAGGTGGAAAGTGAAACTACTAAGGGCACTTTGAGGGGGAAATAAATTATACATGTATTTTTCAAATTATGTTGATGTTGGGCAGGACCCAGGCCATAAAAAACTTTATAAAGGGAACTTTGAGGGGAAAAGGGCAGGTCATATGGGGCAGGTGCTCATGCCTCATGCTCCCTGCGCCCTCCCTCTATGCGCCCTCCCCACATATCGGGTGAGGTTCTGAAACACCGCCGCCGTAGGCTACTACGGAATTTACATGGGCTGTATACCGGCGTCCAATCACAAGTCATCTTGAAAGTCGTATTCTGGTTTTGGGTGTGGCTCAGCCTCAGTTCACTTCAAGGAAATACATCGTCACTGACTTTATGAATGACTGCAGTTTGAGGACGTAAGTAAAAGCAGAGAGTTAGTTTTAAAAAGATATCAGGATGCAGTCCAGGATATTACATTGTTAGTAAAAGGGTGATTAAAGTTCAAAGAGTCAGTTGCGGGGTTCACTGTAGCCTACCGATCTATGAATTAATCATCACCCAGATCGTGTGCACAGTGTAGTATTTTGTGACAGGTGTTATGAATATCGTACGGTACTTATCTTGATTTAATAACCCTGCCTTTATCACAGTGTAAAATGACATCAGCATGGCAACGCGTGCACTACCTGCACCGCTGGATACTGGACAATGGAGGTACGAAACATTTATTCTGTGTGAAACATGAAGTTCAAGTTCAGCCTATTGTTTTGATGGGAATCGTTTGCTTTGCAACATCCTCATTTCTGTTTCTAATATGGCGGTTGAAAAGAAAAGCCACAGCCTTGACAGTTGACACGGACAGATCTAACAACAATGCAACCAAGACTCCAGAGAGGAGATTCAGATGCAGCTTTCAGATCAGCACAACGACAGCTTTGTGACCAGTACGTCAGTCACACACTGTCACAGGATCCAGAGACCAGACAACTACCATGCCGCTTTGTTTCTTCCATTATCTAGTTCGACATCACCCCACACTGAACGTATAGCTAGGCTACAGAGTACAGACAACTGTTTCTATCTTCCTGCGCAGTCAAATCACCAGAAGAACGAACGCCTACACCTGACCCCACGCACGCATGCCAAGCCATCTCTCTCAAGACTGGTTTTTAACCGAATAGGTTCTCTGCTTGCATTCATTTGGCCGTTTGTGCCATTTCGAAAACAAAGATGATTAAAATCAGGATTTAATGGTCAAGGATCAGATTAGCAAATGATAAGGCTCTTGCAGATTCTCACTTCATAGGCCTACAAGCTTTCATATAGCCCCTTTTGGAACCCTCGGTTAAGCTTTTCTGAAGGGTATTTATTGACAGTGACAGTGGAGAAAGACAGGAATTATTCATCATTATACATCTCTCTGACTTTTTACATTCATGACATTAACATTTAGTTATTCCTTAGTTGGAACAAACTGACACTTCTGCCAATTCTAACACATTTTAAATCGAGGCTAAATACTGTACTTGATGTTTTTTATTTTATTTTAATAAAAAAAAGTATGAAGTGATGGCGCTCTTATCATCATACAGTACATCACATTCCGTGCTCAAACGGACAGACAGACACACTGTACTGTACACAGTTACCCCTCAAAAATAAATATCATCCTCAGCATATTTTTTTCTCATGTAAAGTACTTTAAATTGACTGTGTATGAAATGTGCAATATAAATAGACTTTTTTAATTGTTATTCTATTCCAGATAAGAGGACAGATCCATGGCTGTTGGTGTACTCTCCAGTACCAATCATCGTCATTTTCCTCTGCTACCTCATAATAAGCTGGGCTGGCCCTCGTCTGATGAAGCACAGAGAGCCCGTCGACCTCAAAGTTGTTCTCATTGTTTACAACTTCTCCATGGTCTGTCTGTCTGCCTACATGTTCTATGAGGTACAGTATGTGTGTGTGTGTGTGTGTGTGTGTGTGTGTGTGTGTGTGTGTGTGTGTGTGTGTGTGTGTGCACGCTGTGTGGAAAAACTGAAGATGGCAACGATTCAATCTATATACAGGTTTAATGTTTGTTTTTCCTTTTGTCTGATTACGTCATAAAAGGTGTGTGTGTGTGTGTGTGTGTGTGTGTGATTTCATTGAGGCACTGTTTGAATATTTGCAGTTCCTTGTGACGTCTTGGCTGTCAAACTACAGCCTCCTCTGTCAGCCTGTTGACTACAGCACCAATCCCCTGGCGCTGAGGGTAAGACCGTGTTGGGGGCCAATAAGGGCTTGTGTTGGGGGCCAATAAGGGCTGATGTGGGGGTCCAATAAGTGCCATAGGCCCTTCAAGACGAACATTAGTAATGATAATTCCACTATCATAATTAATTACACTTTTAATGTGCTGGCTGCCAGTCAGTCAGTTTTAGTTTCAGACTAATGAGAACGTATTGCTTATTTTACTGTACAATGACCTGAAATAGCATGGGACGGACCCACACGAAGACCACCCCCAAAAATGGGCGCGTGCTAAGCGCGCCTACACATGTGCCCTTTTCTGGGGTTTGAGCCCCTGCCCCCTCAGTGCTCTCTGCACGACCCTGCCGTGTCCTGCATGAGTTCAGTTTAAAGCTGCAATTAGGAACTTCTTTTTTTCATTAAATTGTTATTTGAGTATTAGAATGGGTCAAACTAGCAATAGAATACATGTTCTAATGTTCAGAAGCATCTTCCCTAAAACCTTAATGATATGATCTCGGATATTTTATTAAAGCAAAGACTCAGATTCCTGCAATTACTTCAACTGGTTGGCTGTCAGGAAAACTGGTTTGGCAGTAAATATGTTGGAACAGCACCACACAATATCTTGACGGCTTTAAACACTTTGCAGATGCTTGTCTCACTTTTAAGATCCTAAACATTCTTGCACCACAGAAACAGTTCATAGATATAAGGGACAGTGGTTTCAGAGTAACAAGGGCAACTACCAGAGGGGACTGAACAATAATTCAGATGTAGTGTGTTAACAGTTCTGGAAGTTCCCCTACAGAAGTAAGCGAAACCTTCAACTAATTTGACCTAATGACCTTCAGTTTCAACCTTAAGAGGTGGCTTAAAGCAAACCAATCATGAGGAATTATCAGTGCCATTGTCACTGGTGTCACTTCTATTCTCACTGTAAATTGTTCTGTCCCCTGGCTGTACCAATGTTTACTTGTTTTGTATTGTACACTTTTAACAGCCTGCTCAGGGACTACAAAATCTGCCCATTTACATGGAGTGAAAAATGATGTGTTGATTAATGTGCATTGTTCCTGATAAAATAAATAAATAAAAATTGTTCTTCCGATATGTACAATAAACAGCAGACTGCAAAGTAAAGTCACATCCAAATCAATATGTTGCCATTAATCTCTCCTCAACCCATTTCCCCTACAGATGGCTAATGCGTGCTGGTGGTTTTTCTTCTCCAAAGTCCTAGAACTCAATGACACGGTAAACACATATCAAAACACCCTGAATAGTGAATACATAAAAAAATATTACCAATACAAGCGCATGTACACTAAAGGCTATGCCATCACCTCCACATGGACAGATTTTCTTCATACTGAGAAAGAAGAACAATCAACTAACCTATCTCCATGTCTATCACCATGCCACCATGATCTTCAACTGGTGGGCAGGGATCAAGTATCTGGCTGGAGGACAGTGTAAGTCATGACTAATGTGCACTGGCAGTGGCGACTAACATGATATGAAATAAAAAATATAATTCTGCAAAATCAATGCCGTTATTCAGCTTAAAAGTTTTAATTAATCTAAAACTGTATGTTATATTAACCATATATTCTTGCATTCCTGTATCATCCTATAGCATTCCTCATTGGCTTACTGAACTCATTCGTCCACGTTATAATGTATTCTTACTATGGGCTGGCAGCGTTGGGGCCTCACATGCAGAAATACCTCTGGTGGAAGCGCTACCTTACATCACTTCAGCTGGTGAGTGGTTCTTGCCAAGTTGGCTTTGGGTCAGTGGCAGTGCTGGCAATTTTGATGCCATCATGGCAACACTACGCAATGCACCACATCCCCAAAACGATAGATAGTGTAACCTATTGCTACACCATACATGCATACTGTATAAACTGCAATTACTGTAAATCAAGATAAAAAAAATACTTTGTTAAATGTATCTTAGCTGCATGTATACTATAGCAGAGTGGCAGGCTTACTATGAACTAACGATTTCCATTTTAGCCACTTATAATCCAAAATGGTATAGAAAAGTAAAAGCCATCATGAGTCATGACACACATGACCTCTATTTAGCTTTCTTCTGCTCTTGTTCTTGGAGGTTTTCTTCAATTGTATATGATGGCGATCAGCCTGCTCTGAATATGCATGTTATGGTTTACAGAGTCACCTGTACAGTATGCAGATAGCAGGCACGAGGCAGGCATAGATGATAACACACCAATCTGTACTGACTAGAAAACGTACACAGCGATAGCCCAGAAGGGTAATAATTATATTCGACATTTCAATACTATACTGAAAATGATAGCAGGGCAGGCAATATGCTGAAGTCTCTGACAACCTGGGCATACTACGCAGGCAATAAGATCAGTACACAAATGGGTGAGTCCAATAATCACAATTGAGGACACAGAGCAGTGAAGATGCTGTCTTGTGTATATCCTCAACCTGCCACATTTCCTATTATTATCCAAGTAAATGTAAATTTGTATGTACTAATTTATGTAGGAATTATATTTTGAGTTAGTTTCTTATCAAGTTGGCATAGGTAATTGGTAATGTAGTGTGTATGTAATGATAACGAATGTATTGATATAGCACATTTCTAGACAAAAAGTCTAGAAATGCCCACTCCATCTTGTTCTCAAGTGAGAGGGAGCATGCCAGAGAACCTGAGAGTAGGAGCGGTGTTGCGTTAGCTGTAAGCATTGAAAAGCAAGTTAAGCCAGAAGTTCCACGCTCTCGATCTTCCGGTCACTCTCCGTTCCTTGAGGGAGTTCCAGGGGGTCCCCAGCTAAATGATAGTTTGTAACCAAATGGACCATTATGGGTCTGTGACATACACACTGTGACATGCACACAAAGCTGTGTGTCTACAAATGTTTGTATACACACAGCTTTGTGCGTATGTCCGTTTGAGCACGGTATGTGTTTGTAGCACGGAATGTGATGATTTGATTGGCTGATGTATGATGACATTGTCATCATACTACATCATCATGATGAAAGGCACCGCTCACTTCATGTAGCGGACTCCGGCTGGACAATAAGGGTGAAGCCGACCGATGATTTTGACTGACACTTTATTCCAAAATTCGATCAGGACAACCTTACTTTCTACATTTTGATACCAACACCTACTTACTTACATACTACATTTGACTTGTAATGGAGTATTTCTACATTGTATTATTCATACTATTACTTGAGTACTTTTTCCACCACTGCTAATGAGAACGTTACAGTACATTAAGTCACATACTTAACTGGTGGTTTCAGGTGCAGTTTGTGCTGCTGACTATACACACCGGATACAACCTTTACGCAGAGTGTGACTTCCCAGATGCCATGAATGCACATGTGTGTACTTACCTCATCAGTCTCATCGTCCTGTTCAGCAACTTCTACTACCAAAGCTACAAGAAGAGGAAACTTGCATAAGACGATTATACCAGGCGTGGATGGCCCAAATTGTTGCAATTTTACTTACTTAATAAAAGAAGTGTAATATTGTTTTTGTGCAAAAGTTCAATATCTGTATTACCTTATGTCCACTAGAGGCCAGTGTACACCCACTAACCTTGCGGTTGGGGCGTTCTATAAGCTCTAACATTGTACATTTACATAAATGATTTAGTTGAATACTGTACAGTACATAAATGATTTAGTTGTAAAACTATCAAATGTGGATACTTTTAAATGTTGAGTAACTGTTAAAGAGGGTTAACGTCATGGAATGAAAAAGGTATTGCACAATAAATAGTTCCGTTATTTAATTCTTAAACCGGGAAGTGACAAACATTCAAATGATTGCATTAAACAAACTGTACATTTTATACACATGATAACATAGGTTTTGCCTCCATACAATGCATCAGTGACGAGCCGCCGCCTCCAGAAAATAATTATAGGAAGAAAAAAGAAGAAACATCATTTAGGAATGCAAACACGTATTTTTTTTCATTGATAAAACTACACAGCAAAATGATATATCTTTTCTACAGTTCAGTCTAAAACAGAATGAATAATGTAGATGAGAGATTAAGAAAGACATTAGGGCAATGAGAGGAGGGGAAAGACATCTTATTTAAAATGAGTTCATTTAGCTTCTTGGAGTGATTGACGTATGTCTAGCACAGCTAAATATATCATGCTACATGAAAAGAGGAGCTATGAATAACCAATGGGGGGGTCATTCATAATCTCAAAGATCATAACTCATTACTTTCATTGTGTACATTTATATGCACACTATAACCCGATTACTGTGAAGAACCAGATTAAGGTTGGATTAAAGGGTCTACATAGTTCACAGTAACTCGATTGAACACTCATTCATCAATTGTTAAATGAATTGTTCATTCAGTTTGCGTAGATTTTTGATGCATAAATCGAAACTAAAATAATTCAGACTTAAGTTATACACACATAGCCTACTACAGTAAATCCGAAGAAGAAATTTAGATCTGTTAATCGGGAAGAATTTGACCTTAACCTGACAAAGATAACCCGGTTAAGGTGTAATCATCCAATTATTAGTGTGCATGTAAACATACTGACTGTGTTGCTATCCTACACATTTAAATAAGACGGCCCCCCACGTAATTGCTTTGACTTGCATTGTTTCCTGATCAACATCAAGTACAGATCAATATCAACACAGGAAAGGAGAACTCTGTGGAGAGGTAAGTGACTCAAAAGAGTATTGAGATGCATGCCAAGGGAGCTGCACAACAAAGCCTAAGCCTGGAGTCGGGCCCAGATAGGTGAGCCCCGCTCCGGCCCAAAGCCTGGAGTCGGGCCCAGATAGGTGAGCCCCGCTCCGGCCCGCTTTCATCCTGCAGTCGGGCCCAGAGAGGTGAGCCCCGCTCCGGCCCAAAGCCTGGAGTCGGGCCCAGATAGGTGAGCCCCGCTCCGGCCCGCTTTCATCCTGGAGTCGGGCCCAGAGAGGTGAGCCCCGCTCCGGCCCTAAGCCTGGAGTCGGGTCCAGATAGGTGAGCCCCGCTCCGGCCCGCTTTCATCCTGGAGTCGGGCCACGCTTTCATCCTGGAGTCGGGCCCAGAGAGGTGATCCCCGCTCCGGCCCAAAGCCTGGAGTCGGGCCCAGAGAGGTGAGCCCCGCTCCGGCCCAAAGCCTGGAGTCGGGCCCAGAGAGGTGAGCCCCGCTTCGGGCCCAGAGAGGTGAGCCCCGCTCCGGCCCAAAGCCTGGAGTCGGGCCCAGAGAGGTGATCCCCGCTCCGGCCTTAAGCCTGGAGTCGGGCCCAGAGAGGTGATCCCAGCTCCGGCCCAAAGCCTGGAGTCGGGCTCAGAGAGGTGAGCCCCGCTCCGGCCCAAAGCCTGGAGTCGGGCCCAGAGAGGTGAGCCCCGCTCCGGCCCAAAGCCTGGAGTCGGGCCCAGAGAGGTGAGCCCCGCTCCGGCCCTAAGCCTGGAGTCGGGCCCAGAGAGGTGAGCCCCGCTCCGGCCCAAAGCCTGGAGTCGGGCCCAGAGAGGTGAGCCCCGCTCCGGCCAAAAGCCTGGAGTCGGGCCCAGATAGGTGAGCCCCGCTCCGGCCCCGCTTTCATCCTGGAGTCGGGCCCAGAGAGGTGAGCCCCGCTCCGGCCAAAAGCCTGGAGTCGGGCCCAGATAGGTGAGGCCCGTTCCGGCCCCGCTTTCATCCTGGAGTCGGGCCCAGAGAGGTGAGCCCCGCTCCGTCCCCGCTTTCATGTCTCAGTGTAGACGGACGAGATGTGACTCAGGCTGCGCTCGAAGCTGCCCACCTGGAAGAAGATGCTTTCCTCTGGGCTGGAGGAGAACTGGCAACCCGCACCCCCCTGGAGGTCCTGGGACAAGCTGAAGCCTTAAGGAGACCGAATACAACTGTTTATGCAACATAAAAACGTTTAAAAAATCTGCAACGTAAAGTGTTATGAGGAAATATGTTGCACTGTAGGCTATACTCCATATTCCAAAATGGAAGAATAAACCGAAGAATATTACATACTCCACCCTTTATTATCACTTCATTGTTTTTTTTATATATAATTTTTTTTACAATTTGTCTTCTTTAATATAACCAGTAACAAAATAAATAGTTTATATTAGGAGCAGAAGAGACAGGAGTTTAGGTGCCGTGTATCACTGCAGCTGTGTGGCCTCACCAGCAGCGGAGCCACCATTGCTAGTGGACATGTGGAAGCCGTTATGCTGATGGGACGTGTAGGCGTGGCCATCAGCTGGGACGGGGACGCCACTGACCGTCTGCTCCATTCTGTAGGACGACGAGTCTCCGAAATGGAAGCAGCTCTGAAAACTGCCCTGGTAGTCTTAGAGAAGACAGAGATGTGGTGAGGAGACGGGGGCGTGAAAATAATAGATCGAGTGTCACACTGTAAAATCCTGGGTGTTCATTTACACTCAGAGTTTAATTAACACCCGTTTACTGCGGACCAGAGACTATGGCCGGTTGTGTTTCCAAGGTCAACGGCCCTCACGTCCGGTTTTGAGGGTTTTATGCGGGTTTTAAGGTTATGACAATGCGATATTTGTGCTTAGGCCCAATGCTGCCAGTCCCGCAGTTTGTAAAATCACCCCCCACCCCCCCTCCTCCTCTGTTTGTACTCAGGGACGACCGCAGGAGTCACGATAATGTGAAAGCAACCCTTTCTGCAGCGCTTTTACGCAACTACCAGACCACAGCGTGGTTTGAGAGACGTCCATGCGTAGATCTTTAACAGGGAAAACAGTGTTTAAGGCATTAGGAAACGGCTCAAGAGTGACAGCCGAGCCTGCCATGTTAGGGCACTGAGAGACAGCTGACTACATGAGCCAGCGTTTTGTTGGCCTAATTCAGAGCAGGGGAAAGGCTTCCGGCGTGCGGTTGTTCCCCACTCTGTCTCCATGCTCTGCCTGTAATCTCTCCCTCTGTGCTAAAAAATGCTCTGACAGAGCCACAGGGCAACATCGACGTTCTGAGAGACAACTTCCTCTCCTTGCGTCCTTTGATGTGGGCCTGGTGGTCCGGTGATGGTTTGAAGAATGACACTGGGGATTGTGCTTTATGCATTTGTTTTATGGAACACCAAGCACTTCAAAATATTCTTATCATTCATTCAAGGTAGGCAGGTTTTACTGAGTGTCACATGAGAAGAAATCTACATTTATGACATACAGTATACATTTCAATACAGTATATCACATTTGAAGATATCATTTTGGCATTTGGATGAGTTAGGGTATTGTTGTTGTTTCAAGAATTGAACTTGCAACCTTTGGGTATGGGATGGTCTCCATAAAGCTGTCAGTACTGATTCAACTGTTTTGCATCCATCACTTCCAATTAGGATAGTGGCTCAACTCTTAAGGCTTCCTCCCTGAAGCCTTTCCTTTTACATGATTATTGTAGGATTTCTGGAATAATATCAGTGCAGCTACTTCTTTTAAGTCCTGATGATGAGCTTAAAGGGGAACCTTTTTGCACCCAAATCCCATTTTAATTGAAGTTCGGGGCATAATAAACAAGTGTTCTAAATTATTTATTTTTATTTTCAAACTACAGGAAAGAACTGAGATGCAAATATATTACTGCCCATTTAAGTAAAAAAAAGTGCCCATTTAAGTTAAAAAAATTGTGATACAATATCTCCAACACACATTTATACTCTTTAATTAGTCTTTAACTGTCTGTACCTCTACTATAGACTGTCTAGAAATCTATCCACCAGAGGGTGTGGAAACACAAACTCAACTACACCTACTGTATAGTCTGCCTTGTTTGAGGACTGGAACATCCTAAACAATGCAATGTGTTTTGCCTTTTATTTTTGACCAAGTCAACTATGGAGCCATTTCCCCAGTATCACAACTACGGAGATGTTTGGAGGGTGCATGGTTTACCTGTAAAACAAACAAACAAAAAGATGTCAAATATGTTACCTTCATTGGCAGTCTGATGGTGGTGGTAGTGAGAGTAGGGTTTGTGTTGAGGATGGACATGTTTCTCCAGAAGAGGAGGAGTCCCAGTCACCCTAGAGGACAGGACAAATTAAAGTAAGAAAGATTAAACATTAATTCATCTGTGATGGATTCAGAAACAAAAATGGAAAGAACAATGAGTGGGTGTACATATTTAAGTAGTCTCGCATTGCCAGGTGATCAGAGATCGCCACTACTGATTATGTCTAGTGACATCTAAATTCAGTGGATGCTAACAAACCTAGGCCTACACTGCTTTGAAAATAAATAGTCTTAGCATTGGTTCCGCAATCTGTAGTGTTCTTAAACACATTTCTTTCCAGCAACAAAAGCTAAAACAAAAAACATAGAGCGATAGTTGAGCAAAGCATTTAGAGACTGGTTTGCGAGTGTCAAATTTAAGGCACATTCCCACATTCTCTTAAGTTAGGGACATCTCAATCAAAGTGGACCGACTAACCACACGATCTGGCAAACCCGGCGGATTTGCAGTCAGTGTTCTTACACAGAACATGTAGGCCAGTGGTGTGCTGTATGCACTATGGAAACTTCAGCTCCCCACACATAATCGTCCTCCTACCACATATTATGATCCTACGTCAACAAACACCAATGCATGCAGGCGAGTGAAACCACCCCCCACACCATTTGAGAAATTCCATGCTTTGTGGCCCGAGGAGCCGAAAGCACATCATGTTTACATTGATGACTATTAAAGAAGTGATATTAGCATGACATGTTTGTGAGTTTACTGGACTCTGATGGCCCAGAGAACAACAACTTGAGGATTCCTTGTAGCGTGTTTTTGGATCCTGATTACATAAATGAGGCTTTGTCTGCGCTATTGGACCCAGCTGTGACAAAATTCATTTTTACAGATGCTGCGGCATGCAGCATATCTCCAAGAATGATCTATTGTGTCAGCTTCTCAGTTAAATACTGAGTCTGTTGCATTGCCTGCTTTTGCATCCAATCATCAAAGCATTACACTTTGTGTTGAGTGAATCACATTTCAGAGAGGAGGGGAAAAAAGCATGTCAGCTAATTTGCTTTTTAAAACAAAGGTTATAACTAACAGATGGTAATTTCAACATTTAGAATCATGGGCCAATGCTGGGTTACTTTAAAAAAAATCAACTAAATGAACGGAGTAGTAAGCAGTGGGTTTTGCCCTGTACTGCAGGATATGAGAGCAGGTTGTCTATAACATTACAAATCCTTGGATAGGAATAATTATATCGACTCGAATGTTTTACAATCTGGATGTCATCCATCGAAGAATAAAAAATGATATCTGAGAATAACAACGATACTATTCACTCAGAGACAAGCATGAACATCAAGGGAATCGCAAACCCTTGGCTGAATCACACTGCACATTATACGAGGCATTCAACTATAATCGTATTAAAGTTCGCTCAACATTTTCACATATACAAATGTTACTAAACAGTAAGATTGCATATGTATCTGACACGATATGTTACCAAACACCTGAATCCTCAGTGAAAGTAAACAAGAAAATAAAAATGTCACGTTTCTTTCAGGCCTGTATACTTCACATTAACTTAACGAAACAGCAACTCGGTCCAAATCCCTACAGATAGCCAACAGATCTGTCTTTAAAAGCGAGCCGGCCAATCACCTCCCCAGATATTCAACAGCTACTTAGTACTCTCTTATGACTACATATCAGGAATGCCAACACATAAACTGCTGCTGTGTAACTATGTGCTGCTGCTGTGCTGTGGAAGCATATGGTTTGCGCTAAGCGCTATACGAATGTGATGACAGAGTGTTGCTGGAGGGAGCTGAGCCCTCAGATGACTGCTCATTTCTGGCCTGGCTGGATGGAGCCTGCTATATGACTTAGCTGTCCACCAATGAGAGAGAGCTTATAGCTCCATGTATGACCTGACCTGCCACCTAGCACTCAGTGGTTGGCTGGTTGGTGAAGACAGATTTTGGACAAAATACAAGAATTTGCATCTGGTGTACCTTATTTGAGTGGCCAATTTTTTTTTTTTTATAGATTTCTCACATGATACACATTAAAGTGAAAAAAAAAAAACATTCTGGTGTTGATGTGACAGAATTGTTTTAAGTTAATGTATCTGCGAGAAGAGACATTTAATGTATGTGTTGTTTTGTAGAACATACAACTACCTCTTAGACTTAGAGGAATCATTGTCAAGGAGTGTCATATGTGTAGCGCCTCATGTTCACCTCAGTACTGGACAAGCTAGCCATTAGCAAGCGTGGCTAATCCATGGGTTGGCACGGGCCCAGCATGCGGCCATGTGTTTCTGTGGAGAGCGGCACTCCCCCGGGAGCTGCTGTCAGCACAAACTCAGGAAACAGTTATACTGTTCATATTTTTACAAGCAGCCTCTATGTGCAGCTAAAGTGAATCATAAGCTAATCACTGCCAGCTGCCTCGGCCCCCTCCCTCTCCCTACCTACCCTCTCTCTCTCTCTCTCTCTCTCTGAGATGTTACTAGTTACTCAGGTTCAAGGTATGAGGAGAATCTTTCATATGTCCAATAAATCTCTCCCGTGGTATTTTCCTTCTATGATCGTCCTTTGCATCTCAGCTCCTTCATTGCACCCCAACTTCAGTCCCTAACCCTGTCCTTAACCCTATAACTTTTTGCTTTGAGAAAGTGGTTTAACCTTTGTCCTCTAATACATAGGGATTGAGTTGGGGGAGATGTCAGGATAAGAGCTTAGGAGCAACAGGATGAGTTTTGAAAAGACTCAAGGGTCAAGTGGATGGGGGGACCTCATTGCCTAATACATGGACACAGAGCTAGGTGGAAACAGTGAGGCTATTCCAATGACAGGCAGAGTTTTTAATGGATTGACAGGTAGTTGGGGGACCCAACTTGAGATGTTTCTTTTTCTTTCTTTCACACTGGCAGTAGTATAATGGAAAAGAGTTCATTCATTCTGACTCAGTTTACTTAAATTTAAGACAATATGACTCAATGAATATGACTACTATGGGAAAGTTTGGATATTTCTTGGAATGTGATTCGACTCAGCAGATGAAGTTCATGACTGAAGCTTGGCTTCAGAACCCTTACAGCAGATACAGGGATCAACAGTAGACATTCCGACCTGAAAGGCCTTATGCAGCCCTTAGGCCACAAACAGCCCAGCCAAAGCGACTGGAATTCCTGTAACACAAATAGGTACGACATGGACATGGAAGTCATCAGTACATGTCTGCAAGGACCTGTGACCAGAGTTTCACACCGGAGGATTCAACAGCAGGTGACGTAATGGTGGAGCTTTGGCTCTATATGAGCATATGGATGAGCAGATGGAAAGAGAGCTGAAGGTTGAAGATTCATGAGCATCACTGCGCCGCTCCTCGTTCGTCTTCCCTCACCTGCTCGTGCTGTCCCACCAGGGATAAGACCCTCTCTTCCACCGGCCCTCGATCTGCTCCCCGCAAACACCCACCCCTACCTCTCTCATCTTCCAGTCTGTATAGCCCGTCCATTAAGCCCCTCTGATGGATGGCAGGAGTGTCTTTGGCGTGGGTCGGTGGGAACACTTCTGGTTCTGGTTAGCGAGCTAAAGCCGCGCTTGAGAGACAGGCCGCGGAGCTAAGGTTAAGGCTAAGCCAACCCCCGCAGGCCCAAGCATGAACAGCTCAGCCAGGGACGGCGCTATTTTGGGGGCCCTTAGAAGCTCTCCCTAAGTCCCGGACAGATAGCTGCTCAAAACATGGTGGAGCCATCCTTAATCATCGTCTTTATTTAGGAATTCTGACTATGAAATCGCCTGAAACCTTTATCTGTGTTAATAATCGTTTATATAGAGAAGTTAATTGAAGGCTATATATGTTTTTAACTGAGGACCACAAAATTACTGGCCAACCACTTTTACTGCCGTGGGCCAGCTGACTGAATAACATAGAATGTTTTTGTTTGACTTGTGAAGACTGACACTGGTTTACTGGATCGTTGGAGAATGATAATGGCTGGAAGAAAGACAGTGTGGGGTTACGGCCCGTGAATGTCCCCCTTCAGAGCAGTATCTCTTAATGTAGCTCTGTGCTGTCTCTGCAGCCACTCTAATTCAATTAGCCTGTGTCAATCATAGCCAAGGTATCAAACCACCTCAGACTAATATTTGCAGAGGGTTTCTAATATCAATATGCAGGAAAAAGGCGCAGTGGACTCTCCCTTCTGCAATTATATAACCACACACGGGCTGAGGCAGTGAATGACAACATTTACCACCCATCTGTCCATGAGCCCTGGCCGCCATGGTTGAACAGCCTCGTCTGTGAGAGAGGCCCCAAGCATCTAGTACGACCTACACATGGCGCACACACACACACACACACACACACACACACACACACACGCGCGCACGTACACACACACACACACACACACACACACACACACACACACACACACACACATACACACGCATAGATGCACGCACACACACACACACACACACACACACACACACACACACACACACACACACACACACACACACACACACACACACACACACACACACACACACACACACACACACACACACACACGTGCCTCGCTGATCGCCAAATGTATTTTAACTGGCATATTTTAATATTAGCTTCAGAAAAATGACACTGGTATTTACAAAGTAAAAGGAGTCTAAATGGCCCATTTGAGCCAGGGTAAACACATTTAGCTATGAGGTCAGAGGGTGCCGCACTAGAGGCAAGTTGGTTAGATAATTTTGTCAAAATGTTTAATGTCCCGCTAAACCGTTTGGGAAAAACAAGTGCGGCACTCATATTGACTTTGGCAGCAGCCTGTATACTCAGGGCTTTAAACATGTAAATCAAATGCTCCATCTTCAGGCAAATGTAAGTAGACATTTCATACCAAGCTTGTTGTAGGTCCTGGCATGACTCTCTATTCTCACTAACCCCTCGCCCACCCACCCCCCTTTTTTGTGATGAACAGATTGTGTTCAGAGTGTGTGTGCGTGCGTGTTTGCTCTTATATAGATTTTGGAATGGCCATTCCGCCGGGCTGCCACAGTCAAGCGTCAGTAAAGAAAGGAGAGAGCAACCATTCCACACCCCACCCCCAGCACCTCATACCAATGCCCAGACTGCACAAACGTGTGTGGTTCCAGAATCGCCAATGATGAGTGTGTGTGTGTGTGTGTGTGTGTGTGTGTGTGTGTGTGTGTGTGTGTGTGTGTGCAATCCGTACATGTGAGTGTGTTGTGTGCATGTGTCTGTTCATGTGCATGCTCACATGCTTATTTGCTTTTAGAACAGGGTGCATGTGTTTGGTCTGACGTACGACAACGATGCGTCCGATAGGCATTGGTCCAACACTCTACCCAAAACCCAAACCCTAAACCTAACCTCACAGGAAGCCACAAGTTAGTTTTAACCTGCCACGCATGTCGGGAGACACAGGTTACTTTTAACCTGCCATGGGTTCGTTTTAACGTGCCACACATGTTGCCACGGGTTACTTTTAACCTGCCACAGGTTAGTTTTACCCTGCCACGCTTGTCGGGAGCCACGGCCCACGGGTGAGTTTTAACCCAGCCACGGCTTAGTTGTAACTGGTGACACATGTCGGGAGCGACAGTGTTGTCGGACTGTTAGTATGTCTAACCAAGGCATGCTCCCCTTTAGAACATGCTAGATTTGACAAAAATCTGTAAATCTGTAAATTGCCACAATTCTCCTGTCATCACGTCAGATACTGTACATGTAAGATTTGGGGAAGAAACAAGAACATGGAACATTACTTAATATTGTGCTCCAACAAGCACTTAAGCTACATGTGAAAGGAAAATGGGGATTCTTAGCATTTGCTGCACAGATGCATGCTATGGCGCACGCACACACGCACGCACGCACGCAGACAGGCAGGCAGGCAGGCAGGCAGGCAGGCAGGCAGGCAGGCAGGCAGGCAGGCAGGCAGGCACGCACACACACACACACACACACACACACACACACACACACACACACAAGCAGCGGTTCAGATGTTCCTCATCAAGCACACTATGAAACAGACCGCTGTCTCACTTCCAATATGTCACCCTGCCTGTGTAGCTGGTGTTACAGGATCCGCTACTCGGGTCTCTTTCACTTTCCATTCCTTTCCCCGCGATGGTAATTGTACATGCTGCTGAGAAAGAGGTCCCGAAACGCCACGGTATAATTGGACGGCGCTCCATGTACGCTGCTGCTTTTTAAGGCTTGAAACAACATCACCTTCCAGTGGCTGACCCAAGACCAAACTCCATGTTTCAGCTACAGCAGCACTGACACATAGTCAAATCCTCCGTGGAAAACAGAAACTTACTTTAACGAATAAAGCATTATTTTAACCAATCTGTATGGTACAGTACTGTATATGTTAGAGATGTCCGATATTGACTTTGTTTTGCCAATATCCGATATAACAACATCCGATCTCAACCGATACCCATATAGGTATGCTTTTTCACCAAAAGTCAACTACTGTAATTGTCATTGACAGGTAACAACATCACATATATGTTGGCCTATTTGACAAAGCATAATAATTGCCTTGATGCCTATAGCATTAACGAGCGTCAACGAGCGCGAGCTGCACAGACACACACTGCCCTCTGCAGCGCTCTACCATCATTTTAAAGTAACACACCATACAGTAAGAACTTATTCTTTATGCATAATATCAGGAGGCCGATAATAATGGACATCCCCAGTATATGTTGATACAATATAATAATAATTATAATTATTATGGAATTTCTTCCAACCTCTCCCAGTATCCAGTGCCCACCCATGCCAACCGCTCCCAGTGCCCACCCATTGCCAACCTCTCTCCCAGTCTCAAGTGCCCACCCATGCCAACCTCTCCCAGTCTCCAGTGCCCACCCATGCCAACCTCTCTCCCAGTCTCCAGTGCCCACCCATGCCAACCTCTCTCCCAGTCTCCAGTGCCCACCCATGACAACCTCTCCCAGTCTCCAGTGCCCACCCATGCCAACCTCTCCCAGTCTCCAGTGCCCACCCATGCCAAGTGGTGATTCCATGATGGAAGAACAGTAGAAATATGGTCTCCCATCACGCAGGAGATTTACAGACGGCTGAATTAATACTGGGGATTTTACGGTATAGGATGTTTACATCCACAACATTTAGAAGTTATTTACCAGGTCTGTTCCACTGTTTGTGCTGGAAACCTGACCTGTCATCCATGCCTCGCACTCTAATCACACGCAATCATGTGTGTTTCCTGCTTTAATCTACTGTATATAAACCTCTCACTCCCTCGCATATAATATACAGTATGCACACGGGCAACACAATTCACAACTGCATAAATTCTCATATTATAGGCACATAGCCACATACACAAAAACGCATATGTAGTGCACATGTGTGCAAGAGCGTGCATAAGGTAACGCGCCAAGAAAGCTTTGAATTTCATTTTTCTCACACACACAGCCACACAGCCAAGCACACACACACACACACACCCACACACACACACACACGCACATGCACACGCACACACACACACACAATCCTCACCAAACCCCAGAACACCAGACCACAGAGTTAAAAGAGTCCATGTTTACGTAAAGCCATCACTTTTGAAATACAGGCTTTATGGTGCTTGATTCCATCCACTCTTTCTCAATGTTATTAAACAGTAAAAGAGTGTTTTGCTTCCCTACCTCCCTGGTTTTAGGCACATTGTTTAGTACATTACACACACACATGCATGCACGCATGTGTGCTCGCATGCTCACACAAACACACACACACGCACACCTCCTGACGACACCAAGTTTTTGTAACTCTGCTGCACTGTAGGCTCTCTTGGGAAATCATGGATCTTAATAGGAAACATATTGTTGCTCTCTCACTCACACACACACACACACACACACACACACACACACACACACAGATGGATAGATTAAGGCGATATAGATAATACAATCTATTTAATAGATACAATATGATGGACACATGGAGAGAGGATGAGAGGGAGGGAGAGAGAGAGAGAGAGAGAGAGAGAGAGAGAGAGAGAGAGAGAGAGAGAGAGAGAGAGAGAGGTAAAAACAGCTGACTTGGCGTCGACTGTGATCAAGTCTTAGAGGGTTTAACACAGAAAGCCTCCATTGGGGGAAACATGCTCCTTCATGTGGGGGCAGGACACCATGCCTGCCGGATACCATGCCTGCCGGATAATACCATTGACTTATCTTCAGTGCTTCTCAAGCCTTTTTAATTCCAAGGACCCCCCATAAAAGTGTACAAATGGACCCGCAAGGGTCCATTTGGCTCCTTGTGTACACTTTCAGAGTCACAGTCCTGGGGGGTTTCCATTTGGAATCCCTTCAAGGAACCCAAAGGGTCCCTGGACCCTACTTTGGGAACCATATTGACTTATCCAATTGCTGCTATAAAGCCGATAGCCGATAGCTGTCAGTGTCCATGACTTTTCTTTTCTATGAATGCAGTATTCATTACATAGAACATTGTACAGCTTCCATGATAAATGTACAGTATATAGTATGCATCTTGGTACAGGAATCATTCAATGTTGTTGTGATGAGAAATGTACTTCTATATTCCTTATTATTCATACAAAGCTAACTACATATTTTTAAAACTGTACAATTTAAAAAACATGACCATATGACGAACTGTGAGGCAACGCGGCACATGACGCCAGCAATAACATTATTCTCCCGAGGTCAGAACAACAAAACTGTACATAACGAGTGTTACAGTACACAGCGTAAAACATTTGACACTACAGGATAATCCTATCACGCTGCCTTGGCAGCGTGACGCGTGACTCATGTCCGTCCAAGACGGTCATGTATGTCACTGCGTTATGACAGCATCCTCTCCAGTGGAGATGGGGGACCTTATGAACACCAAGCCCAGTGCCAGAAATAGAGCACACGATGATATGTCATCCTGACCCGGTAGTGACCATCACACACCCCTCTCCCCTGAGGACAATTATTGTGTTAGGAGTGCTGTGGAGTTGAGCTTTCTTTCCAGAGAACGCAGCCAGAAGGATGTCAGCCCGGCCCGGCCGGCCGGTAAGACACTGACGTTCCGGAACGCTTTACCTAACGCGGCCTCCGTTGGTTTGGCTGTGGGTTTTGGGACGCTTCTCTGGTGAAAATTAATCGTCTGGATAACTCCAGGGAACTGACCCTGCTCCATGACACACTGCGACACACTGATCCCACACTGTGATAAGTGTGATGACAATGATACAACCAGGGGGGTGTTGGAGTCGGGGGGGGGGGGGGTGATCCCCTGACCTGTCCGTGTATCTGTTTCTATAGCTCACAAGGTACAGTAGATGGATAGATGCTAGAGGTGCAACGGTTCAGTTAACCCATAGTTCGGTTCGAACCTCTGTTTTTGGGTCTGTGGATTGGCAAAAAGTAAACTTTTGAATGAGTTGAGATGATAACTAATGTCACGTAAATGCAGTAGGGTTCATTCATATGTTCATCCTTTGCATTAGATGAGATTAACTGTTTAGATGAATTCCATGCATTTCCGAAGAGCATTTGAAATGAGTTTTTATCTGGTTATGTTTGTTTTTTGATTACACAAATTCTTCTAGTTTTTAGCATTTATTTAGATTGATACAGTATTTTTTGCACTATTTAAGAAATGCATGTAAAGAATGTTAAAAAAACAAAGATCCACAATTGTGAGTGAATTGAACCGTGGATGGTGAAGCATACAGTAGGTTCAACATCAAACCAAGAGCTGTTGGCTTGCATCCTTAAAGATGGAGTGCCACCATTTTTTTCCACCCTAAAACATGATCATTAGGTATTATTACAATATAAGGGGGAAGAACTTTTTCCAAAAAGTGTACAGTATTGGTTAAAATCATGCTTTTATGTGGACACGCCCACCAGCTCATTAAGTATGCCTGGATTGCCTGGTGGGTGGTGATGGGTGGTGATCCACCTGAACCCACAGCTGTAGTTGTATGATAAAGGGGGAGGGGCTGATAGTGTGGTGTCACTATATTACTGTTTACTTCATTGGCCCGTTTGACTGTCAAGGGTTCAGCCTCCAGGAAGAAACACTAAATACAAAGTTAATACACCATTGCACATAAAAACAACTCCAGGGTGTCTAATGAAGTACTGTCACCTCATAGACACATGAAAAACTTTAATAGATAGATACACATTCAGATCCTCAATGTAAATGTATCCATAAATGTTAACCAATACCTCAACCACCAGATCCAGAAACCATCATTCCGAGTAGAGCAAAGTTGACTGTCAGCTCCAGAGACTACGCCCCCACCCTGAGTCTCGCCCTACCTTGGGTTCCTCACTCCACTCCGCATTTCTGTCATTCTGTTTCAATGAACTGTTAATCTTGAGCGAAGGTGTGGTCTCTTACTAGTGAAACAGCATGTATTGGGCAATGACAAAGTATGCACGCACGGGCGTTGAGTGATACAAAAGAAGCGCTTCTACATTCCTAACACGACATGTGGCATATGGGTCCCGATCAGTCATGGCCATGTAAAGAAGGAAAGGACACGGACGCCACTTTCTTGGTCTGGCAAATCTATAGCTGGCATATTCAGCACACTGGGAGTCAATCTGAAGCTGGATGGAATGAGCTCAGGTGGGCACAATGAATACAATCCTTGAATGACGGTGACCTCTTTGTAAAATAATCGGTTCAGGACAATAAAATAAGCCATATCACACATGTTTTCTGATGCCTTGTTTTGTGATACACTACATGATTTAATTGAGGTTTCTAAATAGCACAGAGTACGTTTCAAACTGTGCAGTCAGTATGTGCTGTCACCACGAGACTGTCAATGAATGACAGCCTGTCAACCAATTATCTGACAAAAGTTGATATCATTAAAAAAATATTGTTATTCATACACTGCTCCCAGGTGCATGAAAAGGACATGCCATGGTGACAGCGGTTCCCAACCTTTTCTGGATCATGGTTCCACTTAAAAATCTCCAAATCGTTCACGGCCCACCCATCATAGCACCTACATGTAACACGGCAGCCAATTTAATGATTTGAAAGATCATTCAATCGATCGCATTCAAGGCTTGGATGAACGTATCCAACATAGTATATCTGAAGTTCCTACTTATCTGTATCACAATGATAACAATTTTTTCAAAATTCCACAACATTTTGTTTTTCAGACCTTTATCACTGAGGCTCGTACTGTGTGAATGGATGGATGAATGGATAGATGGATAAATGACATTGTTATGCTGATCACAGAGTTGAGGACTGACCCGTCTCGCGTGCCGTCCATGGCGGCCAGCGGGGACAGGTGGTGGGGGCTGTTGAGGTCTCTGTCCAGTCGGTGCTGCCTGGGTGGGGGCAGGTCGGCTGTGGAGGCCGAGCCGGGGGCGGGGGAGAGGAGCTCCACCGAGGCACCGTGATGGGGGGTGCTGGAGCCAGCGTACAGGCCTGAAAGACAAACAAAGTTAATACCCTAAATGTGCCAAATAAACTCGGGGGCCCCTCGGAGGCTCCGGCCGTCCTCCCTTTGATCCAATTAAAAGCCGCTTCGTGGCGACAGGGTTTTGTTTTGACAACTTCCATCCAATCGGAGTGGCTTTGAAAAAGTACAATGTTCTGTGTTTTTGCGCTGGTTGTAATTTGGGGTACATTGTTTGTGCTGCCATGGGGATTGGACCTTGTCGTTCCTTCAGCTGTTTGTTCTCATGATAGAATAATGGACTAAATCTTTACATGTGTTCACTTTGAACAGTAGGACATTTAAAAGGAGGAATAAGGTTACAGAATAGCCTGTGTGCATGTGTATGTTTTGGGTTTACGTTTGTGTATTATACCCATTTTCCCCTTAGGGATCAATAAAGCTTTATCTAATTTGAATATTATGAACATGTTTGCGTGAGAGAATGTGCATACAGTATGTGCATGCCTGCGAGTGTGTCAATTTGTGCATAATATGTGTATGTTTGTCTGCACTGTGTGTGTGCGTGCGTGCGTGTGTGCGTGCGTGCGTGCACATCTTTGGACCTGCACTTGAAAATATGCACGAAAAAAAATAATATGACCTTTCCATCTGAGGCATTGACATTAACAAGACAGTCTAGGTCTAGTCCAGGTTTTTTTTCCACAGATATTACTAAATGTTTCTTCCAAGAGCCATGTGACAAATCACAGTGACATGTGAATGTTCTGTCAGGGGCTGAACATGAAGGAGTCCAGAGCTGGCGTACTCGGCCCTGTTAGGAAAGTAAGAAGTTTAAAACAGCATCTCCTTCCAGTCCTCCACCGCACAGTAAATCTATTACACTAAATCTGCTCGCATCTCCCGTTTATCCCATGATATCTTTCCCAGCAGGCACAGGGACAGCGGTGCGCTGACTGTCCGGGGCAGTTACCGTGCGCCAACAAGGAGAGGAGAAGACAAGGAGGAGGAAGAGGGGAGGAGGAGGAGGAGGAGGAGAGATAGGTGCTCCCGGTTTTGCCGTTGCCACGTCCCAGCTGCGCTCAAGTGGAAGCATGCCGAGTACCGATCTGACAGGCCCCTGAAATGGTTACAAGCCTGATTCATTACCCCCAAATCATCAATCACAGACCGTAAATGGTTTCCCCTTTAGCCCCAACATCTGCTACCAGACCGGCAAAACATTCGACAAATAATGGCCATGATTGCTTCAATTTCATCGCTCGCTTGGCTCAGAGAGACAGGTTCTGGCAGTGCATTGTGTGAGTTAGTGCACGGATCTCTACTGTCGATCTGTATATGTACAGGTTGTGATAGAGAAGTTGGTTCCATCGAATGGATGGAGCATCTCTAGGAGTTAACTCTGTGTGTGTGTGTGTGTGTGTGTGTGTGTGTGTGTGTGTGTGTGTGTGTGTGTGTGTGTGTGTGTGTGTGTGTGCGCGCACTTGTATGTGTGTTTGAGAATAGACATTGTGCACAACAGCATGTAAACGTCTGCACTCAAACTGTGATGTGGCCTCCGTCTCAGGTTAATCAGGGAACACTACTAATTGTGCTCTATAAAACAGAGAGGGGCTTCTCGTAAGTCTAGCTTCAGCCGTAGTTTAAACGCAAAAAGAGCAGACTTATAGCCCAGCAAACAGGAAATGAGCTTATAGCTCTGCCTGGAAGGGTGAGTCATTTTCTACTTCACAAGTGCTAATGCTGGGACTGGTGCCCACTCTGCCAGTCCCGTAGCATGCATCCCATTGGCCAGGGAACAAAGCTCAACTCCACACAGATGGAGATCATGAATGCCGATGAGCTGCATCTCTGCTGGCATGAACCCTGAATTACACTGCCCTCCTCTGACGCCCTCTGATCACCTTATGACGAGAGATAGAGCTCCTCCGGGCTAGTAGGTGGTAGAAACCATCCACAATGTGAGGATTCAAGGGCCTGCTTGACAACCAAAGGGGAGCTGAGCGTATGCAGTCAACGGCGCGTTGTGTTCCAGCAACAATAACAGAGAGCGATGGGGCGCCTGGACGAGGCACAAGGCATCAAACAATGACAGATGTGTTCATAAAATGTGGACACTGCGGGGCATCTCTGGACTTTCAGATTGTTATAGTCTGTTTATTCACCACTCGTTTACAAGCCTTTGTGTCAGTGACTGTTGCGGATGGTTAAATTCATTGTTTAAATTAAATGGGAGTTGAGAGTCATACATGACGTATAAACATTGCCAGATTTCAGCTGTGATTAAGTATTGTTATCATCTGTGCATGGCGAGATCAAAGCTGAACATGGTCCGATGGCTGCCTGTTTAGGAACGCCTTTTGCATCCACTGGCTATGAAATTCAGACCGAGCGGGAGGTTATAGGACTTTCCCCCGATAGTAAACTATCAGAAACAGCCCAAACATCCGAAATGCTAGTACTGATAAGTAATAAAAGACAAGTTTGATCTGTGTCACTTGATTAGACACAGATGGAGGTTAAGGGTCACATGATCAGCGATGATGTCAAAGAGCACTTAATCCAAACCAATCCAACCAGCACAGATAAGACATTAAAGAGAGGTATTCGGAGTTCCGGTTTCCGGTTTGAGAGGATGACAGCTTGAGGAAAGTTCGCTCGGTCAAAAGATATAATATCGGCCCCAAAGTCAACTAAAATATCAAGAAGTCAAGTTATATTTACTCATAAGAAGGGGCGAGGATGGTGTTGAAAGAAAGGAAAAAGAAAGCAAGGGAGAGTACGCATGCCGGCGGCGATAACGAAGCACAGCAACCTGAAGCTAACAATGATGCTAACCCTAGCACTTCGGCAACGCAGCAACCAGTGGACATCACCGTGGGATCTCCGGCCGCGGTGGCTAGCGGCGCTTGCCCCCCCTCACCCTGCTCCGACCAAGAGGAGGAGGTAAATCTGGCTATAATTCTGAGGGAACTGCGCGGTTTCAGGCAAGAAAATAAGAAACAGATGCAAGACCTGAAAGGGGAAATAGCTAAAACAAACGCGAGGGTGGACCAGGCCGAAGCTAGGATCGTAGGCAGTGAGGAAAGGCTACAGAACGTGGAAGAGATACTAGCAGAGATGCTAACGATCCAGGAGGCTCTCCAAACTAAGATAACTGATTTACAGGGACGGTCCAGGAGGGACAACGTGAGAATATACGGGGTAGCAGAGGGGACAGAGGGGACAGCAAGGTCCCTTATCCCCTTTGTGGCAAAGATGCTAAGAGAGAATCTGAATATCCCCCCAACGACGCCATTACAGATACAAAGAGCGCACCGCGCCATGGCACCGCTGCCCCCAAATGGTGCCCAACCCAGATCGATCGTGGTAAAGTTCCTGAGCTACACCATGAAAGAAGAAGTGATTAAGCAGACCTGGGAGAAGAAGGGCTTTACATGGCTAAACTGTAAAATCAGCCTGGACCATGATTATGCACCCGAAATATTGGCCAAAAGAAAGGAGTATGCTGAGGCACGGAGAGCTCTGAAAACAAAAGACACACGGTTCCAGACGCTGTTTCCTGCACGACTAAGAGTCCACCACGCCGATGGGACGAAGACATATGCTACAGTGGAAGAGGCGACGGCAGACCTGGCGAGGCGTGGACTGGCGGTTGCAGTGATCAAGAAACCAACAACGCTCTGGGAGAGGATCAGGAGAGGTGCGTGGCAGACGGCAGGGGGAGCGCGCCCACCGCGGGCCAGCGGGGTTCCAGGATACATAGAGAGGCTGCAAGTATTCAGACGTGAAGACACAGACTAATCTTCCTTTGTTTTTCTTTCCAAAGGGATAAAAAAAAGGGGGGGGGGGGGGGGGTATACCGATGCAATTGAAATGACAAGTGTGTGTGTGTGTGTGTGTGTGTGTGTGTGTGTGTGTGTGTGTGTGGGGGTATGTGGGAATGAGTGTGGGGGGGGAGCCAAAACACCAAAAATATATCACTGAAATTTAACCGATAACATGGGGGGATGAGTGACGTGTGTGTGTGTGTGTGTGTGTGTGTGTGTGTGTGTGTGTGTGTGTGTGTGTGTGTGTGTGTGTGTGTGTCGGGGGCACTAATATATCACTGAAATCAAACTGATAATCTGGGGGAATGAAGGAATGGGTTTCAACACACTGTCTTGAAATTAAGTGGGACTAAATATGTGGAATGTCATATCACTGAAAGCTAGTTGATAAAATAGGGGGGGGGGGGGGGGTGGGTTATATTCTAATAGACACAACATTGCTGCATTTGTTTTGATACGACCGAGACAAACTACTATGCAAGATCTTTCTTTCATAGCTGTCATCAGGGTGGATAAGGGCCCTCTAGCACAAGCAGGGAGAGGTTTTCCCTTTATTAGGAGAATGGGCAGTGGAAGGGTTCCACTGCTGGAACTCAGGTTTACAATGTTTTTTGACCAAGTACGGTATTATTATTTTGTGTGTATTTTGACTGTTTTTTCTTTCCTTATGCTGAGGGTTTTTTGTTTATTTAAGGAGAGAGGAGGGGTGTTGACCGTTGCACATAATAACAGATATGCAGGTTGAGCCGGTGAAAATAATTTCTTTCAATGTAAATGGGGTTTTGAATCCTATTAAAAGGTCTAAGATACTAGCTAAATTAAGGAGGGAAAAGGCACAGATCGCTCTCCTTCAGGAGACACACATGAATCAATCTGAGCACGAAAAATTAAAAAAGATGGGTTTTAGACATGTGTTTTCATCATCTAATATTCCAAGCCATAGGAGAGGGGTTGCAACCCTCATCTCAGCCTCAGTTAACTACGAACATATTTCAGAAACCAGGGATGACGAGGGAAGGTTTATCAAGATTACAGGAAAAATAGAGGGTTCATTGATAACAATAATAAATGTATACATCCCACCGGGAAGCGAATGGGCTCTATACAGACGTATTTTTGATTTAATGGTTAATTCTCAGGGGGTGGTCCTGTCGGGGGGTGACTTCAACATACGGTTAACTAAAAAAGACTCCTCAGGCACAGCAAATCAGAACAACCCCATTAGTAGGAAGGTGAACTCACTAATGGTGGAACTGGGTATTATTGACGTGTGGAGAGAACTGCACCCTAGTAATAGAGAGTACACTCACTACTCATGCCCACATTCTGTATATGCTAGGCTAGATTATTTTTTCATGTTCAGCTCAGACAGATTCAAGATAAGGAACTGCAACATTGCAACAATTGACCTGTCAGACCATAGTCCAGTTAATCTGTCCCTGCTCCTGGAGAGGAAAGCTAGAAAAACCCTCTGGAGACTAAATTCATACATATTAAATGATCCGACTACATTGACAAAGATTAAAAAAGATATTAAAGAATATCTAGAGCTGAACACCTCGGAGGAGGTTTCACCTGCGATATTGTGGGACGCATTAAAGGCTGTAATGAGGGGGAAAATCATTTCTCTAACCTCGTATCAAAAAAAACTCAAGAGGCAAAAGCTGCTGGAACTAGAAAATAAATTAAAACAGCTGCAGGTGGCTGACAGTAATGTTGCAGGTTCCAACTTGAAACAGGAAATCAGGAAAACGCAGGGGGAAATTAATGACATCTATACACAAGAAACTCACAAAAAGCTTCTTTTCCTAAGACAGAGATACTATGAGACGGGTGGTAGATCAGCTAAATATCTGGCTTATAAACTGCGTAAACAACAAGAAGAAAACACAATTTATAAAATACGAAATCCTGTGTCCCGGGATATCGAAAACAAAGCAGAAAAAATCCAAGAGTGTTTTGAAACTTTCTACAGAGAACTATATTCTCAACCCCAAGCAGCAGATGAAACCCAGATAGATTCTTTTTTGAACTCCCTGGATTTACCAGTCCTTACTGACCCACAAAATGTAAATTTGATAAAACCAATTACAAGCGGAGAAGTGGACTCAGCCATTTCCAGGCTAAAAGCAGGGAAGTCCCCGGGTTCAGACGGTTTTAACACAGAATGGTATAAAACGTTGAGAGCGGAGTTGTCACCATTGTTGCTCAATACTTTCAATGGGATCCTGCGGGGAGGCGATGCCCCGCCCTCGTGGAAGGAGGCCATTATCTCAGTCATTCCAAAAGAGGGAAAAGATAAACTAGAATGTGACAATTATCGACCGATAAGTGTTTTAAATTTAGACTATAAACTTTTCACCTCTATTATGGCCCGGAGGCTGGAGAACACTTTGTCCTCCATCATAAGTTTGGACCAGGCAGGGTTTTTGTGCGGCCGGCAAACCTCAGACAATATTAGGAGGTCACTACACATCTTAAGTCAAACTACTGAGGACAAATCCAAAGCAATCCTAGTAGCCCTGGATTCAAGAAAAGCCTTTGATTCCGTAAGGTGGACCTTCCTTTACAAAGTAATGGCGAAATTTGGTTTTGATGAAACATTTATAAAAGTTATTCAGACCCTATACGACAAACCTACAGCTCGTATCAAGATTAATGGAGATTTGTCTGATGCTTTCGTTTTGAAACGTGGTTCGAGGCAGGGGTGCGCAATCTCGCCTCTCCTCTTCGATTTATTTATTGAACCCCTAGGCCAATTAATAAGACAGAGTGAAGCCGTCAAAGGCATAAGTATGGGGGGTATCGAACACAAGGCCGCCATGTTCGCAGATGATGTCCTCGTGTACTTAGGGGGGGACCCTGAGAGGTCATTTAACGAACTGATGTCACTACTATCAGGTTATGGTGAACTATCCGGTTATAAGCTCAACACTTCTAAAACACAGGTCATGGCTCTAAACTTTAATGCCCCAAGGGGACTGAGGGAAAAATATGATTTGAAATGGGACAACGAAGAAATCAAATACTTGGGAATAAATGTGACGAAAGATCCTTCAAAGTTAAGGCAAGCTAATTATGGTCCCATATCGATGAAAATTAAATCTGATTTACATAGATGGAACCTAATCCCCTTCCTAAGCCTAAACTCAAGAATAAGTTCAGTCAAGATGAACATTCTTCCCCGCTTACTTTACATCTTTAGAAATCTCCCAGTAGAAGTGGACGATAAACAATTCAGAGAATGGGACAAATGGATTTCTAGGTTCATTTGGCAAGGGAAGAAACCAAGAATTAAATATAGCACCCTACAACTGAGAAAGGACAAAGGGGGCATGGCTCTTCCCTGTTTAAGAAATTACTATTATGCAGCCCAGATAACTCCTCTGTTATACTGGAGTAACAGGGGGTATAAAGCGAGATGGAAGGAGTTGGAGCTTGGTCTAGTTGCTGACTTCCCTCTGCAGGCTGCAATAGGTGACAGGGGTTTGGCGGACCGATTAGAGAGGATCAATAACCCATGGATAAACCATACGTTAAATGTGTGGCAAAAGGTTGTGAGGTCATGTGGTTTAAAAAAAATGTTGAAACTTTTCAGATGGTGTGCCTTCGACACAGACTTTGTCCCAAATAGAGGCGACATTAGATTTAAGTCATGGATAGAGAAAGGAATCACAACTTACATGTCATTTATGCAAAGAACTGAAATTGATAGTTTCAGATCAATACAAGTCAAACATGGTCTGGAACAGGCTGACTTTTACAGATACCTCCAGGTGCGGCACTATATCAATCAAGAATGCAAATTCAAAGAGTTTTCTGCAGTTGAATCAGAATTCTTTTTCATATTAAAGTCAGCTCTCACAGTGGAGCCAAGTAAGTCCATCTCTGAGTTATATGGCGCCATTTCAGATGCTAAGAATGAAAGCACGTTGTACATCAAAGAGAGATGGGAGAGGGACGCAGGAGTTGAACTCTCAGAGGAAGTATGGGGAGGGATCTGGGAGTTCCAGTCTACCTCAACTTGTTCTATGGACTGGAGAGAGCACTGTTGGAAAAATATTATTAGATATTTTAAGACCCCATACCAGGAAAAATACAAAGGGGACGATAGGCTGTGCTGGAGGCAGTGTGGGGCAAAGAAAGCCAACCACTTCCACATTTTCTGGGGGTGCCCCAAATTGGGGGTGTTTTGGAACAATATTCACAAATCACTGTGCTCAGTATTTAATACTCCAATACCTTTCAACTTCACAACCATGTACCTGGGCCACATTGAATGTCTTAACCAGTCGAGATACACAAAGCTACTGCAGATTCTCCTGGCAGCCAGCAAAAAGTCAATAACAAGAAGATGGCTATCCCCAATCACACCCACAATGGACGATTGGCATGGAATAGTCCTAGATATCTTCAAAATGGAAAAATTAACATACATGTTAAGAACTAGATTAGACAATTTCTACCAAATTTGGAACAATTGGATTGTGCATATTGCCCCCCTGAGAGCGGACTTCGTGTAATCTCACTGGTTCATTGCCTGCTGTATGATTGTGTAAATATAAAATGTATAAGACACCTCTCCTCCTCTCGTGGTCGAAGACCAAAGCTATATTGTTTTTGTCCCCCTCAGCATAAATGTATATACTTTAGTTGTTGTTGTTTTTTTGTTTCTTATGTCTTTTTCCGCCCACTCTTTCTTTTTTTCTTTGTCCTCCTGAAATGTACCACCTGAAGTGTTACTGCCGTGCCTGTCTCTGTTTGAGTGTGGACTCGATGTCTTATATAGGAAAAAGGACTATACTATACAGAGACATTGGAGATGTTGCCACATGGAGGGGGGATGAGGGAGGGAAGAGGGGTGGGGAAAAAAAAGAAAAGAAGAAAATCTTGGGAACTGCTCTTATACGTATCGTTTGTAGAAATGCTATATGTACAATTATACTGCACTTTCCGAATAAAACAAATATTATAAAAAAAAAAAAAAAAATAAATAAAAAAAAAAAAAAATAAAAATAAAAAATAAAGAGAGGTATTCCCCGCTCCACACTGTAAATGCATTTGTACACTAATCTGAGTTAAATTAATAACTTTCGGGGTCCATGAGCCATAGCTAGGAATTAATTACGAATTGAGAGGGAAAAACCATACCTATTTTAAATTAGGGTCAATAACCCTTCCACAGTAGTAGCTTTTTCTACTTTTTCTGTTTTGGCATATTTTCCTATAATGCCTAATTTGGATTATTTAAATGTGCAATTTCATGGTGATAACGATTCATACATATTTTACCTATTCACCTGTCATGTATCATGCCTACTATAGGTGAAAATAACAAAATGTGTGATAAATATGAAAAAGCTATTCCTGTGGAAGGGTTATCATATATGAATTTACTTGTATTGATCCTATAAACAATTAAATATAGGTATGGTTTTGCCCACTCAATTCGTAATTAACGTTCCAATTTTGGGGCTCTGGCTCATGGACTAGGAGCGGAACCGGTTGGACCCTTGGAAAAGGGGCTACAGTGTGTGCTGTACCTGTGAAGATGTCCTGGCTCAGTCCGGGGGAGCGTCCATCTTTGCTGTTGTACAGGTGCTGTGAGGGGGCGGGGCCGTGCAGGTGCTGGGAGGAAGGGGCGGAGCTACCCTGCAGGTGCTGAACCGACAGACACTCACTCAGGACGTCCTGCTCCAGGTGGGGGCACGGCCGCAGCTGTCAACCAAAAAGAGACGGAGACTGTGTCGTGTGCAGAAGATAGTGAATTCTTATTTAATTCTATACATTTTTTGAGACTGAGTTTTGGGTTTTTAGTGTGTTGTTGTGACCCTGTCAATATATAACTCTACGTCCACCCTTTGTTCTGTAGGGCGGCTGTAGCTTAGCGCTGTAGGTAGAGAGGTCACTGGTTCAGAATATGTCTGTAGAGAGGTCACTGGTTCAGCCTATGTCTGTAGAGAGGTCACTGGTTCAGCCTATGTCTGTAGAGAGGTCACTGGTTCAGCCTATGTCTGTAGAGAGGTCACTGGTTCAGCCTATGTCTGTAGAGAGGTCACTGGTTCAGCCTATGTCTGCATGTTGAAGTCTCCCTGAGCAAGACACTTAACCCTTAACCCCACTTAACCCTTAACAACTCAACTGCTCATCATGACTATCCCAGTGGCCATCAGCTGGGCAAAGGTGAGAGAGAATTTCCCCCAGGGGATTAACAAACACCTTCCCTAATAATATTCACGTGGGTTACGGCACCACTACTCGTTCTCTCAACTAGTGCAACTAAAACCAATATAATGTTTCCTGGCATGTCTAAATAAAAGTGAGTTTCCGTCCGCAGGTCGTCCCTCGATGACCTTCTCAAACAAAGTGGCATACACAAAAAGTTAAACTGAGCAATGTGAACCCTCGTTGTCCTGACAAGCTCTCATCTCTCTCCGCCTCCACAACAACCCATCAACCCGTCCCTTGCCTGCTAGTGCTACAGTACCCTGTGGTGCTTATTTTCTCCTTTGTCTTCTCTGTTTTGATAATCCTCTTCGGACGTTAATTCAAAACAGTAACTGCAAATGAGAACACATTTCCACCGAGGGATAACAAAACAAAGCATAATACCCCTTCTTTTGAGTCATGCATTGGCTTATGGGTGTTCTGGGTGGACAACTGGCATTCCAACTCAGAGCCAACAAAAGATTGCTTCTGTTTCTCACTCTGCCAAGGCTAATGGGGACAAGTGAAGACACATTTCGACTGCAGAGTCCATCACACGCCATGCGGCACCGCCCGAAAGGGCCCAGCGTCAGTTAGGAGTTATGGGACGACATGTGCCTCATAGCTCAGCGACAGACCTTGACCTCTGTTGCATAGATCAGAGTTGGATTACTCTGTAATACAATGTTACAGTCGCTCAGGTGTACTGTAGCAAACACACGCGCGCACACACACACACACACACACACACACACACACACACACACACACACACACACACACACACACACACACACACACACACACACACACACACACACACACACACACACACACACACACACACACACACACACACACACTCACCCCAGTGCAGTCCCAACAACCGTGTCTTCCACTTTACACTGGAGATTCCCTTTCAAAGCCACAGTGCCGTTAGCGATAGAGGTTGTCCAAGCAGTGAGCACATGGTGATTTTCTTTGGTAGGAGAAAGGTTGGAATTTTAAGCCAACAGGGTATAGTTCTCCAGTATAAGGTCTGGAAATGGGACAGTGACAGAGCAAAGGGGCCAGAGAGGGAATCTCTCTATAAACAGTGTCTTTGACATCTGGCTTTAGCTTGAGTACTAGAGTAAGTACAGTAGTGCTGACAACCAATGGCATGGGACTTGATCCTTATAAACCATGCAGCGGTTCTTCAGTCCTGGCGATCAGCGCTGCTGTTTGTTGTCGGTTCTGCCATGTCATTCATCTGGTATTCAGAGTCCAAATGAGCCCTTAACCCCTTACAAAAGCAATATCCTGTACTGTCAACATTCCAGTGCATTATGCGTTATGTACAGGTTCTCCGATATTGTCTTACATTCTAGTATATACAGACAGTATATTCCACCATGCCTGAATACTAAGGCAGTCAAGCCTGAATCCACAACGTGTGCAACTATACAGCATAACTCAGGCGTTATGGCACGTTCAGTTCAGGGTGAAATCTACTCACATGTACTGTATGTCCTGTAAAACAAACCGGAGTATAATGCTGTGACTTCCATGTGGATGTTGTGACGTAATCGTGTTCCAAATGTGGAGTTACAGTAATTTCCTCTCGATTGACTTGAGTTTTAAAAAGTGAAATATTTCAAAAAGTATACCAGCCTATGTGAGAAAATACTGCAATACTTCCTTGGCCCACAGGCCACAGGCAGTGTGCACAATTGCTGCTGATCAGTAAGGGGTTTGTGAGATTAGTCCCGGAAACACAGACACACGCCATGCAAATACAGTAGACAGAAGAGAAGTCACTCATCCATTCAATACTCTTTATACTCCCTATATATTGTATAGGGTATAAATTATCACTATACATTTGGGCAGTACTACAAATATATATATATATAGATATATATATATATCAATATATGGAATTAATTCTGTATTGGCCATATATGGAGCGTATCCGTAATCACGAGGCGTGACTGACGGACAGGTTTTTCAAGTTTTCATCTATGGTCGCAATAAAATATGTGAGTTTGTGGAGGTACTTATGTGGCCTACTGGCAGCGTAGTGAGCGTACATGTACATACAGTACTCAAAGTTCGGTGCTGATCGTAGCTCCGAACAGACACGCACACCGTTGTAGATGGCTAACTTCTTGCAAAGCCAAACCTTAAAAATCATATGGATCTTGAGATCATGAGACACATGGGAATGGCGTGGCTTCTCAGACTTCATGTGGCCAGCCTGTGACATCAGTCATCTGTGACATGATGTTTGAGTGAAGGTACGTCATTGGTTTACTGTGCACATGAAATTTGGCACTGATTGGTCCAGCAGGTTTAGAACATTAACATTGGGAATACCCAAAAAAAAACGTTTTCTCTTTGAGATTTCTGTTGCTTTTTAATACTGTATTTCTTCAAGTGTTATTTCATGTGAACACAGAGAGCAACATACCAAGACAAATTCCTTGTTTGTGTAAACATACTTGGCTAATAAACCGATTCCGATTCAGATCCTAATCGATTAGATACACTGGGGTCCCCAGGACTGAGCAATGAGCATGTATCTCTGTACAGTATTATGTGCAGCCTGTTCCTCACCACATAAGACAGTGATGTAGTTGTTCCGCAGGGAGCTGACATAAAATAAAGGCCAGTTTGTGTAAACTGGACTGGTCTCAGTTGTACTGTATTAGATACGAAAGTAAAATTACTTGGAAGACAATTCCCATCCAATCTGTGTATTTTTTTAAGGCATTGGTGATCCCGATTATGAGCAGCAATATCATCTGAGAATGATAAATGCTCATACATATTTAAGTGTTTATACTGTCATATAGAGTGAAACGTCAAACACATTCAGAACGATTATGCAACCAGGGATGCAACAGGGACTGGAAGCATTGCTATGGAGCTGTCTGTGTACCCGGATAGCCTGCGGGTCGAGGCGTCAGTTACGGGTGACATCGCACCGCAGAGCTTGAGAAGAAATGACAGACTTGAAAAGTCTTGCCTCATCCGCCGTGACCGCTCTAATTAAACTCAGGAGAAAGAACAATTTAAAGAACCGTCCTCCAACCATCAATCTCTGTCTACTGTATATGTTTGTGCCTGCAGGCAGTCTGCGTGTCAGATGGCCCATCTGTCTGACACACTGGAAGTCTCCATGCATCAGCCATGTGTCTATCTGGTAGACCCACATGAACCCTATCCAGGGCATGTCATACTACTACTAGGGGGACCTTCGCTGAAGATAGTCAAACATTATGCGAAAATAGCCGTTCAACAAGTTCACTGAGCTTCTCTCTTTTCAGCTAAGCGATTTGGTGTACAGGGAAAAAGTAGGGGACTGACTATTTTCCCCTGGGGGACCCTGATCAAAAAAGTATAGGGGGTGGTTAATCCACCCATCTGCCCAAACATCAAGACATTGTCCGTACACCCTTCCATCCATCCATCAACACCTTAGAGAATGATCATGCAGCTAACTGTAACCTCTGTTTCCATAGAGTTTGCTCACAACAGAAAATGGAGCGCCTTTTGGTCACAGACCTGACAGTGGGTCGAATCATGGATTTGCGAGTGATTTAAATCTTTCTTTTTCTGCGCTGGAATCGCAAGGGAACCAGCTTTCATTTGCTGTTTAACACAACAGTCCGACTGACATGAGATACATTACGACTTGACACGCAGATATGTCACTCAATGTGTGTGTGTGTGCATTTTGTCTTGGAGACCGTTTCCCTGCGAGCGTCTTGTGAACCATTCATCAAATATAATTGGGACTGTGCCTCTCCCCCCAACGCGACGCTGCTCTAACAGTTTTCTCCTCCACGGCTGCTATGGAGAGGGAGAGCGTTTGTTTGACATTTGTCCATAACATCTGGCCACTGGGGTATTCTTGCTCTACAGCTTATTAACAATGCTACATGCGCGCACATGTGTTTCCCTTTACGATGCTAAGCAAAGGAACACATCATCCCCGAGTCTGCCACTATCCAGCCACTTCCACAACAATGAGCCCATTCTCTTGTTATTTACTCGCTCTTCCAGTCGGGGAAAAGAATGGGCTTTTGACCATGAACACCATGACATGTGGTCATGTGACCATGAACACGATGAAATGTGGTCAAACCTGATCTATTGTTGGGGAAATGAGTTTCACCCCCCCTTCTTTCCAAAACACACGCGCACACACACACACACACACACACACACACACACACACACACACACACACACACACACACACACACACACACACACACACACACACAAACAATTAAAGCAAGTGGACAGAGCAGTGAAGAATAAGTACCGGAGAAGTAATTATTACACCTACTGGCCTATTTGTAAAGCTTATGGTCTCACTGTTGACGTTAATCAGCTCACGCTGCGACAGACAGAGCAGTTTATTTTTTTCCTGTCCTCATTGAGCCCTCCCCCCTCCCTGCCTCTGTCTCTCCCTCCTTCTCGCTGCCTCTTTCACACTCTGGTAACTTACCTTCCTACGCACCTGCTGCTCTTTGGCAGAGTGGATCTTGACGTGCTTGCGCAGGGAGCTGGGGTCCGTGTAGCGCTTGGTACAGCCAGGGATCTGACACGCATACGGTTTCTACAGAGACACAGGAGTATGCTATGTTATACATCAATGTATAGGCTTTCAAATGTAGTCGGTCAGTTAGTTTAACCACTAAAGCCCTAATACATAGTTAGCTGAGCTACACACTCACTGCGTGTCACATCGCAACGCGCCATGATTGAGCTTGTAGATTTACTATATGTTTGCTCTTTTTGTTTTTAATTTTTTTATTTCAACACTTTGGAACATTTTCTTCTTGAATAGGGATGCCATGTTGGCCAGTGTAAGCAGTACAAACATCAGCAGATCAGCTATCGCAATAAAACAATGTTGGTTAGATCATAGTCAGTTATAAGCACAACAGTGCAGGTCAACAGAATACAGAACGCGCTGGAAAATAAATGTTTGAATGAGTCCAAAGATAGAGTCCTACCTTTCAGCTGAGAAAGGCACAAAGTTGAAGTAAGAGGAAGAGAGCAAGTAGGAAAAAGAGAAAAAAGACAAAGACAGTAAATTATAAACATTTCAAGGAGGAGGAATTTCATACAAGAATCCCACTGAGATAATTTTCACAGCTTGCTTCCCATTTCTTTATTTTTCATTTTTTTAATACAGGATTTCATATTTCACAGACGACGTCTGATATTTCATGTAGGTCTTTTTTCTCCAACTCCTTGTCAAACCCCACCTACTTGGGACACATGATATCTGTATTACCAATGATTGATAGAAGTAATACAGTGTATTTTAGGAAAATGCTGACATGATGGACCAAGGAAATTCCACTAGGAGCTCAGAGATGTCACAGGAAAACTATCTTGTTTCTGAATACTTTTTCAACTTAAAGCAGACATGTGAACAAAACCAGAAAAATTCATTGGAACGTTGCAGACCAACAACAGTGTGATACTTTATCTGGGTCTTCTGAGGATGCTCAGTAATTCTCGTGTGTGTATGTGCGTGCGTGCGTGTGTGCGTTCGTGCTTGTGTCTTCATGCTGGTGCCGAGCGTTTGAGGGCCAGTAATGTAACCGGAATGACACATATAAAATGGTCACACAGACTAAAGTAACAGGAATGACATTTGTAAAACGATTGCACTGTCATGGACTTTCCTCGTCGTTTCACGTTCCTCGCATTAACCAAGTAAATACAGCACGCGGCTCGCTGACGGAGGGATTTTCCCCTCACGCCATCTTTTTTTCATCCTCAGGAATATAAGGTAGCCATTAAAATGTAAGGGGATACGCGTCTTTATTAGCCCGGCCTCCGTACCCTGGCCTTTTCTGTAAATAACACATTGTTATTCCAAGGCGTTCTCAGCGCCATTCACCTACGCCATGTTTGTTTTGCTAAGCAACGCACCCCAATACAGTGCAGGACCCGTAGGGGGTGGGGGGTGAAACACAACTTCTGTCTAGAATACATTTCATTATATTTTTTAAATGATTTTGCCCTCAAGTGTTTCTGGCAAGGCAAGGAGGCGGCTATAGGCACGCACAACGAACCAAGGCCCTAACACAGGGTGTTAATGTGAGGCCGTATCGTATGCATCAGGGACTCTGATTGGCTGTATTGTTTGGCCTACTGTGGAAAGAAAGGGCAGAAGTCAGAGGTGTAAGAAATATACTAATGTGTTTATTTTATTTTCAAAATTCTTTTGTTGCAATTTTCAATAATATAAATCTCAGAGATCTCAAGGCAGACAAATAATGGAGAGACTATGTTGTTGAGCAAAACATTCCCCTCCCAGACAAAAGAAAAAGAAAAAAACCCAATTTAGTAAAGCCAATTCCCAATTCCCAATAATAATATAAAGCTATATAATATGTGAACCATTAATATTGTGCTTTGCTTTAAGGGTGCAACAGTGAATCAAACTAATTGATTAAATACAATTTTAATAGAATCTAAAAATCTAAATCGCCAAAAATAGCAGATCAACAAGCTCACAGTGGATCTGCTATTTTCAGTATTGTTATGCAACACCATCATACGACATGGTATAAAATTGTTCTTAAGTGGTTACTGGTTAGTCAGACTAATAAATATTAGTCAATTCATTATTGACTTAGTTATTGTTGATATCATGATTCGTCTCTGTCTGGTGTAAACCTCATGTTCAAAACTGTAACTTTTCAGGATTCAAATCAAAAACAGCAAAAGTAGCAGATCTACAAGTTCAAAACTCGCAGCTTTGCAACACATTCCGATCTCTCAGATCTGCTACTTTTGTGTGACGCTGTAGTATGATTAAGTAGGCTTAGTAGGGCGTTATTATTCACACAAAAAAGTAAAGATTCGGAAGTAATCAATAGAATAATCATCACAAAGAAGATCATCGATAGTTGCAGCTCTACTTTGCTTACAAAGTAGAATTGCATGTGCTCTCATGGTAATTTCATCCATATTTCTTAAGACATAAGAAGCACATTGTAGTGTCTGTGGGAACAAACACATACAACATTGTTCTTTTTCACGAGAAAAGCAGGAGCTGCTTCACTTGTGAGCGTTTAGCAGAACCAACCACAACGCTTTGGCACAGCCAAGACATGTCATCCAAACAGACATCACACACAGCTCTTAAACCAGAACAAGCGTATGTGTGTTAACAATATTGTTGTATATTCACTCACTATGAGATGTTGGTTTTCATCTAAATAACTTGTAGGTTCTAGAATAGATGAACAATAACAGCAGGTTTAATGACTTACAAAGGGATGTAAAAAGTATATTTATTTTTGAAAGGTACTACATGGTGTACCCAACAGTAAATTAGAGGTAGTCGATTTACATTGCAAACACCTCATTTATACTTCAGCACTCTTCTTGAGTTACACTTATTTAGTCTTCAGTGCTATAGGATCAGTGGTGTAAAGTATAACTAAGTACAGTTAGTCAAGTACTGTACTTGTACAATTTGGAGGTGCTTTTACTTTACTTGAGTATGTTCATTTTTCACACAAACCCTTTACTTCATACTTCTACTGCACTAAATATGAGGCAAATATTGTACTTTTTACTACACGACGATAATTAGCCTTTCGCTAAATCCCACCCCAAAAAGCAATTGTCCAATGCCAATCCAAATTAGCCTAGCGCAACCAGACTTCATCAGCCCCTATTGCATATGCATATGCCCCGAGGCGACATAGTGCAGCGCAGTGGTATATTAGTATCGGCAACGTGAGGCTAAATCCAAATAGTTTAGCTACTGTTGCTATGCAGGTCAAGCTTTCGCCACGTCATAGCTGTCAATGTTATTTTGCATGGTTGGCTGTGTTGTTGAACATTTACACGGCTTAACGTCGGGAAAGTTACACGACTGACCCACCCAGGTGATGGCAATAATAGGCTACTAATGACTGTACCATGCAACATGAAAACTCCTGCCGGGCTGTCGTTAAAAGTAGATTTCTGCCATTTCCTCGTATTTCTAGTTTATTTAAATAATGTCATGCACATTTGCCCAGTGCAGAGCCTACTGCAGGCCTGGTTGACTAGAATTAGAAGACATTTTGAAGGTTTTGCTTCTGAAATTATCTATTATTTATATGGAGAAATCCCGTCATTTAACATGCATCTCAAGGGGTGAGAAGGACAGCTTGACCTGTCTCTTTGCTGCTAATGGGTTTAGGGTCGGTTTACTTTAAGCTATTTTTGTGTTTCGAATATTACAAAAAATACATATATAATTAAGCCCTGCCCCTATACTTCATCATCTATTCAAAAATAGCTGATCCTGCGCATTTTTTTTTGAAAATTGAAGAAATCCGGGGAAATGGGCCATTCATGAATAGCTATTCTTTCTTTGTTACTTTAAGTCAATTTTGACGCCAGTATACTTTTACTCAAGTAAACGTTTGAATATTACTTGTAACAGAGTATTTCTACATTGTGTTATTGTTAGATTTACTTAAGTATTAAAAAAACCCCATCAGAGTACTTCTTCCACCACTGAGTGAGTAGCAGCAATAGCTGACTAAAGCTTTCCTATGCTTCCCTTTCCACAGGTTGGAGGAACAGGCAGCGCTCTGTCTGTGGTGAGCCAGTCCCCCGCATGCAGTCCAAGTGTGTTAGGGCCCGAGCTGTGACTCCAGCCTAATGGAACTGATCATTTAATGATCTGTGGTGTGTCACAGGTGGTGTGGGGAGAGTGAGAACGCCACACCACTCACCCACTGACAGCTAACAAATTGAAGTGTAACACAGTCGAGACATGGAAATGGGCACTGGGGCTTGGAATTAAGCGTTGGGGCTTGCATCTTGTCTCTGCGTGCGTGCGTATGTGCATGCGTGTGTATGGGGGTGGGTGGTGGTGGTGGGTTTAGCACTATGGGTGTTTTACATGAAAACACATGTGTTCATGCACACGCACGCACGCACGCACCAGGCACCAGGGAAGGGCTGGGGTCAATTCACATTCAATTCAGTCTATTTAAAAATGTAAAAAGCAACCTTCATTCTCAATTAGTTTCTGCACTGGTTGTGTATAAGACCTTTCCAGCCTTCTAAGGGCAACATTTTTTCAATAGTTGAAAATGCACTCTCACCATTGATTTAATTGAAAGTGAAAAAAAAACTGGCCTTGATACACATACGGTACATTATGCAACACCACACGCACGCACGCATGCACACACATGCTCACGCACGCACGCATGCACACACATGCTCACGCACACACATACGCACGTGCACGCGCACACACACGCAGTCACGCACACGCACACACAGATCATAATTCCAGAGCATCCCTCCATCAATATAGTGACTTATTTTTGACAGCCCAGACCGTTCTCACACAATAAAATTCAGGGGATTTCACAGTGGAGGACATCTGCTGCAAAGACTCAGTGTTTACATCACGTCCAACCCACTAACACAGTGATCTACTGTGGGTTGACAGTGGGAGGAGACAGACAGACAGACAGACAGACAGACAGACAGACAGACAGACAGACAGACAGACAGACAGACAGAGAGAGAGAGAGAGAGAGAGAGAGAGAGAGAGAGAGAGAGAGAGAGAGAGAGAGAGAGAGACAGAGAGACAGAGAGACAGAGAGACAGAGAGACAGAGAGAGAGGAGGCTGTGTTGCTGACCGTGTCCAGGTGGGTGCGCTGGTGCTTGGCCCGGTCGCTGGAGTTGCTGAAAGCTTTCTGGCAGCCAGGGTGCTGGCACAGGTAGGGCTTCTCTCCTGTGTGGCTCCGCAGGTGGATCTTCAGGTTCTCCAGACGGGAGAAGGCCTTGTTGCAGCCCTCGAACTGCATCATGCAGAGGAGGACACACACACACACACACACACACACACACACACACACACACACACACACACACACACACAAAGGGAGAGAGAGGGAGAGAGAGAAAGGGAGAGAGAAAGATAATTAGATCAATGAGGCCAATGATGGTAAACACAACAGCCACAATGTGGGCTCTATGTTCATGCCCACTCATGCCCTGCATCTGTCCCTTGATCACACTAACCAACGCACACACACACACACACACACACACACACACACACACACACACACACACACACACACACACACAGCTGTGGGAGCTCACTCTAGTCTACGCCGTGGCTCTCCATGCAGCACAAGGGAACGTGTGCACCGCGGCCATGGAAAAACTGAGAGGTGTCCGAGAACACGGTGGGGCAGCAGCAGCAGCAATGGTGGTCACCCCACCCTCTTGAATTTCGCAGCCGTTCCGAAAAGCCATTGAAAAGCCATTAGCTGGAGAACGACACGTTCCTGCTCGAGAGGTAGGAAGCATGGGCTCCACACCCGGCTGCCTCTGACTGCTTCCCAAACACTGGGTTTGTCCCATTTGTGGGTCGCGGACTCACAGACACATTTTTCCGGGTCACTTTATATTTTCTTTCCTACATTTTGTTTTTAATAATAATTTCAAAACATTAATAAAAAAACATTCCCAAAAAAAGCAAAAAAAAATCCTGAATTAAAAACTAAATTCAATGATTTTTACAGTCATTTCATGAAGAAATCAAAGAAAAATCGAAGAAATTCCATGAATTCAAAGCTTGTAGATCGGTTATTTTCACTAGTAGTTTGGGTCCAGCAGGCACACATCGAATCTCTCTTTTGGGTCACGGGCTAAAAGCTGTGCTATATGTTACAGTAGAAACTGTAGTCTGCCGTATACGGCAGCCATTAATGGGGCTGTAATGCATAGCTTGTCCTGTTCAGTTGTGCATGGTGCATTAGATAGACAAGTGACAGTGACGGTAAACAAGCTTCTTCTTCTCATCCTGACCGGGGCCAGCATCTGATCCCGAACCACTCAGCCAATGAACACCACAGATTTGCTAACACACACATTATTCATGGCGCTGCTCACATGTCGTCCACTCCCAGTCCGCTCCTATAAGTGGAAAACATTGCCGCTTGGCTGACAAGGCACCTCCCTCTCAAGAAGAACCCCCCCCCCTGTACATGTTACTGTATATACAGCGATTAAGTGTATGGGTGCACCACAGTACAGAACATTATTACAGGCACGGTGGCTCAGTGTAACGTATATCTTTCCAAGGTTAATCCCACTCATGTATTCAGTTAGCTGCACACGTTTGACATCAATACCCAGTCTTGACTGCCACAGGTTCCCACAACAATGGGCAATGGAGGAGCTCACATCGGTCACTTGACCTGTCACCCTATCTGAGGGGATCCAGATGCATGGCCTTTATGCACCGATCAGGAGCCACGGGAGCATGGAAGACATGTTGGTAGGATGGAGGTGGAGAAGAGAAGAGAAGAGAAAAGAAGTGTGTCTGCGTGCGTGCGTGCGTGCGAGCGAGAGAATAGTGGATGTTAGGGAAGCTTTGAAAATGATGAGGAAAAATGCATGATGAAGTGGTACAGTAGATGAGGAAGGGTGGAAGATGCAATCAAGCGAGTACAACAGCAGGTGATGGGTATTATTATGGCCATTATAATATTCTATATTGGATCATCTCAAACACATGCAGTCTAATCACGCTCATGATAATTTATATTAAAATTGCATGTTACTATAACAACCTTGATAAACAAACTGTATGTAAACTGTAACTGGTTACCAAGACAACACATCTTTCGTTTGCTGCTTTTATCAAAGTAACAAGGTGTGGATCTCAGAATTCAGGCTGATTCTTCATTTTGACATGCCCAAAACAGGGATGCCAGGTTCACAGTGATCGTGTTCAGGGACAAGGCTGGGCGGCCGGGGGGTCAAACCGGTGACCTTCTGATTCCCAGGCAGCCTCTTCACCCATTCAGCCAATAGCTGCCCTAAAGGTAATGCTTTAGGGGGTGTGGTTTGTGTGTGTGCACAGTTGCACACTGAAATAAATGGGTTCAATAATCCATAATGCATAGGGCTGAAGTGGTTAATCACAATTTTATTATAATAATCAAAATCTACAAAGTAACTCAAGTTTTAAAATAAATGTAGTGGAGTAAAAGTACAATATTTGGGATCCGAGATGTAGTAGAAGTATAGGAAGTTGGAATTACTCAAGTAGAGTACAAATACCTCAAAATAGTATTTATAAGTACCGTACTTAAGAAAATGTACTTAATTACTTTCCACCACTGCTACTGATGTAACTACAACTACTGCCTCCTCATCAGTGTAAAAGGGTTAAATTGAAGCACCATGTAGCGGTCACAGAGGTGCAGCCTGCCGTCCACTGGATCCTGACCTTTAGTGAAGCCTGCTGACGACAGCTTGGGTTACGGAGAAGGAGAGAGTGACACCATTCTTCTAATGGGCCTTCAGCCTCATCTGGGCTTCATCCTGGCCTCCTTCATTCACTCAGACACAACGCAGGCAGGGCCTTCTATTCAACGCTGCTCCATTTAATATGGACGAAACCTAAGCCTGTCAGGTTAGAGCTGTGTCAGGTGACCTGACGGCACTGTGCGTGCGTGCGCGTGTGTGTGTCAGAGAGAGAGAGAGAGAGACTAAAACCTAATAATAAGATCAGTTCTTGTCAGCCAGCGACACCGTCGTTGGAGTATAAATGATGCCCCTATTCTGGGGGTGAACATTCAGCACAAAATAGCTGGTGGATCCTCTATTTTTGGAAAAGCTGTTTAGTATAGAGGAGGGAAAGAGCGGTATAGAGCCAACCATAGTTAAGTTTTGAAAAGGAACAATCATAATCTTCAACTTCATCCAACAGTGCTGTGCTAAAAAGATTACTCCAGTCATGTCACTCACTTGCTGGAGTAAATTCTGTTAATGTGAAAACTATAACCCTTACTATCTGGGCTTTATTAGTTGCTACCCTCGGTGGGCCTGACATTGTCCATGTTCTCTGTGTTTACACCAAAATAGTGATATTTTTAGATATCTTGACTTCAGAAAATATGACTCACAAGTTACAATTCAGGTTCTTGTAATATGGCCATAGATCGTATGGGTGTGCCAGCCCAAAGCCTGCCCGCAGAATGTATCATGGGAATTAGAGGAACAGAGAAAAGAAAAGAAAAACACTAAGGGGAATTTTCTACGTCAATATGGATTGTATTACAAATATTGTTGTTTCTCCAGACAATGACAACCAACACTTAACCATTTAAGCTGTAAATACTTAATTTAATTAAAATGGCCCATCAACAAAATGTTTTTTGAAAATCTTTGAAAAGTTTCACATTACATGCCCAAGATAGGGACACCAGGTTGAATGTGATTAAACTGTCTACTTACGGCAAGGTGTAGTAAAACAAAAGTTCTTATGAAGGTTTTGAGGCAAACTCTTTGGAAACTACAGTACGTGATTTCAGACATCGTAAATGACTCTGAGTGACTGCTATTGCCATGCAGACAGACAGACACACACACACACACACACACACACACACATACACACGCAGTAAAGGAACAATAACAGACACATTGTAGATAATACAGACACATAAATATGGACACGCACGATATTAGACACCAACGCAAACGTCACAAATCAGCAGCCTTGAGGCGGTAGGCTGGAATGTGGGGAGAGCAAGGGAAAACATCAGTTATGAAGCCATGTCAGGTGATCTGTCAGACCATAGATCTCACCCGTGTCATGAGATACTGTATACTCTGCTGCTCTGTGAAGGCAGGCCCACCCTGCTGCATTCAACATACTGTACACACAAAGACATATGCACACACACACACACACACACACACACACACACACACACACACACACACACACACACACACACACACACACAACATGCAGGCATTGACACGAGGGTACACACATTTATAGTTTAAGGACACATACCTACAGTATACACACAGGCAACTGAGGCAAGTGCACATGCATGTGTGTACACAAGCTCGCAACGAACAAACGCGCACACACACACACACACACGCACACGCACACGCACACGCACACGCACACACACACACACACACACACACACACACACACACACACACGGTATGGAAAATATCTAAGTGTCAAAGCACACAATGTAGAGTAGAAGCATATTATTCTAAAGCTACGGCTAATCAAGAGAGCAGGACGGAAAGTAAGACAGGGAGTGAGCGAGAGCCGCGCAGGGGGAAAGTTTAATAAAAGTCAGAGAGCGTGGGGAACATCCATACAGGCCATGCCAGCCCGGACAGACACGGTTCACGCTGACTCCCGAAATACGGCGCCGAGCATTGAGAGTTTCGAAAAACAAACACGGGCATTATCGACCGCGCCAAAATGTGCGTATTTATGTATAAGGGAAATAATCACTCTTTTCATTGCTTTCTTTTTCCGCAATACAAATTTGAGGCTAAATTAGAGTTCGGGGGCTGTGGAGGAAAGCGTGTTAATCGTGTAAGAGTGTGTTATTATTCAGCGAGGTGGGCTGGCACAGAGACAGGCGAGCATGAAGTTTTCCTGCCCTCTGGGGGAACTAATGCTAAATGCCACTTCTGGGTGAACGGGTATTACTCATGCAGCGGAGGACCTGCACGGGACATTTTATGCCAAAGTGTTTTAGTGCAATGGTTCCCAAGCACTGGGTTGGGACCCAATTGTGGGTTGCAGATACATTGTTATGGGTCCCCTTATTTTTCTAACTTTAGTTTTTAACTATTATTATTGCCTCGACACTGGTTGAAGATCCTCATTCTGACCACAGACATAAAGAGCTCCAATTTCATCGCAGCCATTACCGAGACGCGGCCCGCAATTCAGCCGCTGCCCGAAAATTACGAATATAGGAACTTGCTCTGTCCCTTAATTGGTATTTTGGTCAAGCGTCACCCGCTATCTTTTTTGAAGACACCGGTATTTGCACCTAGAGGTGTGGCCATGGGCGTGTTGGCACGCTTTCCCCTAAATTGCTATTTTGGTCACACACATTTGGGGGGTGCAGGCAAGCACGGGAGCAGCGCATGTCGGACCATCGCTTTTTCGCATCGCATCGCATGTCCCCCCGCTTCGGATCTTCGGTGTCGGAAAAGCGTGCGCACCCCACATTTGGGAAGACGATAGTGGAGTTTAAAACCACCCATAACTTATACCTATGCATAATATAACGGGTAACGGGAGGTGTTTTAGGGATTTAGACAGGTAACCAAAATACCAACTTTAGTGAGGGAACACCCCTTCCCCACTGCTAAATCCCAAAACAGTGTATTTAGAAAGATCAGACGAAAATGGAGCTCAAAGACTTATTGGCCACTGGACCTCATGTCCACACCACCCCCATATTATGTAAGCCAGCTTGCCATAACTCCACTCTTTATAGCTATGATTCTCACTTGTGTGCTTCGCTTGTCAGGAGACACCTGTTTTGACTCTGGTTCTTTGTTTTCATGAAGTAGGGTGACTTTATGCCATTGGTAGATTGTTCCCTCTTTGTAGTCATTCAAATGACGTTAGTATTTTCCCATGTTGTCTTGTTTGAGTTCAGTTGTGTCTTAAATTAATCTAATGAGTTCATCGTTTTCATCTCCATTTTGGTGATCTCCACTGACACATGACGTGGCCGTTAGTTTCAAGTGCCTTTATTGTTTCAAGTTTCCTAGAACTCTCCGTTTTAGATTTTTCAGTAAGCAATACCTCTAAATCCAAAGAACATTTGTTCAAGATTTATTGATTGGAAGGTCTCTGGGAAATCGTGGTTGTCATCTGTACTTAGCGTTACAGCATGCCACAACAATCTTGTTACTTGTTTCCTTAAATTAGGAATTTATCAGTGCCATGGTTTTCAAATGCAGTGAGGGGAAACAGAATACTCTACACATCTTTGTCAGTATTATTGGCAGATTTTGGCATCCATGTCCACATTGTGACCACAGATTTCTGCTCTAAAAGTGTAAAAAACAAAACATATTTTTTATTTTAGTCTTTAAGTAAGAGTATGCTTCAGACAAGTGGGGAAAACTGATACAGTCCCCAAATGGCATATGTTATAATAATGACACCCAAGTGTGTGCCCTGTATGATTTGAACTTTGGAGGTGGCTGAACTTAGTTTGCATAAGTTTTGATGAACACAAACCATGGACTGTAGTCGTCCTCAAACAGGAGGGTATAAACAGCCCGCGGTGGGTGAAGCGCCTGAAACCACACAGGACAGATATTACCCTTGATATTATCTATGAAAACAGTTTAGACGGCGCTAATCACATTAATTACTTTAAACATGTTTGGCTTTCCCCCCTTTGCAATGCTCGCGTTGCGTCTAAGGTAAACCGGCAGATCACCGCACAAACTTGAGTGGCGCTGGCATCAGTTTGAGCTGTGCTTGACACCGCCTCGGCCCAGAGACGGGGGGCTCAGGAGTTTGGTAAACATTGGGGGTGACAGTGCGTCTTGACACGGTTGGAACAGGTCTGAAAGCAGTATGAGGGGCCGAATGACGTTAAGGAGGGCGGGGGGGCTGATGGGGTGGACGGGTTAGCCGATCACAACAGACAGATTATGGACCTGGCATGCTGGGCCGCGGAGGTGCGGCCCGCCTGAGGCCTCCATGGGAAATGATTCCTGACTGGCAGGGAGAAGGCCAAACAGTGTTGAGGCTAAAAGGCAGCAGTGTAGTGAGTTCTCCTCACAAGCAGCGGCTCATTAGCAGCCTGCAGGAGCGGCAGATGATGGGAACAAACTGCCCGTTATGGAGAGGGGTGTGGAGGGGTGAGTGGGACTCACTGGGGCTGGGGCCCATGCTCACATCCAGGATAGAGAATCTGGTTAGAGAATTTTTAGACAGACAGATGTCTGTCTAAAAGAAAAAATCTCAAGCTGGGGGTCCTTTAAATTTAAAAGATTGAGAATCACTGGGATAGTGATATAGAGAAAGAGAGAGAGTGTTTTGGAGAGGGACACTATAGACAAGAGTGGGAGGGAGAGAGAACAAAAAACAGAAGAAGAAAAGAAAGAGTAGGAACAAAGGTACGACAAGAGTTTCCTCCAGAGATTCCCCTCCTTGGAAAAAGTATTTGTCTCTGCTTCTTTATAGCCGAGGTCATCACCGGTAGGACTCGTATTTTTCCCAAGAATAAACTTCAAGATTCTCTCCCTCGACAGCTAGTCTCGAGATTTCCTAGGGCTGCCGCAATGGACGCCAGGGAATCCTTTGATATCTTCTTCAGCACAGTAATATTTCTCTCCAGCCCGGGAAGTAATTGTGGTACAGTAACAGGGCTTACGACTAACGACTGGTGGCTCGGATTAAATTGTTTGGCTGCTAACTAGCATGAAATCCACTATTACTCATGTTTAGAGGGCCCCACTGTAAAAAGCTAAAAGTACTCAGGGTCTTAACAAGCTCCATCAGCTTTCCGCTTTGATTAGTTTTAGCTAATGCATCCCGGCTACTTAATTGGCAAAGCTGGTGTACAAGGTGGTGACTGGCTGTGAGGGCGCTGGAGAGAAGAAATGCTGTGCAAAAAAACCTTACAGTATGTTATAAAGTTATACAGGCGTGTGGAAATCACATATGTCCATAGTAATTTATAGCTATTGTTATTAAGGCTTTTCATTGGTTTAATATTTATAAAACCCAGACAGAAATAACCACTTTCACTTTCAAAAAGTGGGGAATATAGCAATCTGCAAGCTCACAGAGTGCTGCACCATGGCGCGCTGAGCTTGCAGATTGGCTACTTTCACATATTCGTATAGGGCATCGATTTACAACAAAAACTAAAAGTTGAAATATAAACATACAAGGCTTCTGCCTGACAGCAACGATATTTATACTTAATATATGTGTAAGAAAAAGCTGGAGGAAGTGAGTTGGTTTATCATAAGGTGTCTTTTCTCGGCTCTGACCGATGAGGAAAACCACCAACACTTTAGGATCTGTTCTGAGGGGAGGTTGTGGAGCGCAGCGCTCTGGCTGCGGCTGGGAGGGACATGTGTATTTAATCTGCCTGCCTTCAAATGCCCCGTGGCAACCACAGCAAAGAGCACAAAAACGTAAATGGATGAAATTATATCCATATGATCCAACGGGACAGCTAAGGAGAGGCAGGTTTCTCATGCGCTTCGTCAGGATACAAAATTAAACACAGCTTGGCTAAAACATTCGCATTACATAGTTTACACATATCATTTCCACAGCCAAGCGAGACCCTTTTAGCGGCCAGCCTCATCTGTTGCAAATAGCGGCCTAATTTGAATCAAAGATAGCAAAAGTATTTTTTTTCCATCTCTCCAAACTTGATGGAGATGAATTCACACACACTTAGTTTTTTCTTCATGCACACCCCGCATACACACACATACACACACACCCCTGCCTCCTCCCACATTTTGAGAAGCCTTGATTTATGAATGGTGAGATATGAGTACACACAGCAAATTACTAAAAGCCCAGGACTGTTGTCCAGATGGGAATGAACAAGCGAGCGACAGAGCGCTAGCTCAGCCGATAAATTGGTGGGAGGAAGTAGTCATGTAAATGACTAAAGAAATTGTTCTGAACAGCCATTTTGCACTCATGCCCCACATAGTTTGGGGGGCCAGATTAAAAACTATGCAGGATGGCACAACAGGAAGCGCTCCTATGATGACTAAATGAGGCTGCTCCCATAATGAGCAGGCCCCAGCTGGTTTGTTCCTCTTAGCAGGCGGTTTGATGGAGATTGAGGAGGAAGTGCGATGATGGATCTAAACCCCTTGTTACGTTGCAGAGGCCCTGGCACAACGCGAGTCCTGCTGGCTGCACAACAATGTGGCGAGGCTTCATGGAAGCACTTAACCTGCTGCGATTCAGGGGCCTGCATTCAAATGTCTACCGGCTCTGCGGCCCTGCATCACATTAGGAGGGCTAAGATGTGATTTCCTCCTGAACCAGCCAGCCCGGGGTTTACCGGTTCACCAGGTTGAGGGAAGGAGGAAAATAGGGTCAACTTCTTAAAGAGAGGAAAAAGAATGAAAGGAAAAGGGGATATCATACAGTGTTATCATACAGCACTAGCTGTGAACTGAACCAACTTCCATCCCAGGTCCCCGGTTTCCACTCTCAGCATATTGAATTTTCATTGTGGTCAAGTGGCACAGGTTGTCTAGAAGTTATTGTTGCCTGTAAGAAAACGGGCCAACTTATGCAGTTCCCCCTTTGAGTCTCACTCACCGTCTAGAAAAGACTGGGTCAAGTTTCAGTCAAGTGACCTGTTGGATCCACGTCAAGACTTCTCAATAGGAATGGACAGTGTTTTGACACACTCATACTCAACATACAGCAGTTGGGTTATGTTTTCTGTGCAAAACTGAACTTTGTATCTTGGACATGGTATCTTTATATTGGTAAAAATATCATAAATGTTTGTGGGCTTGCACATTGGATGAATATTTACTGGATATACGTGTTGTTGTGTTTTAGTAAAAGGTTCCTTGCTGCAACCTGTTGTTCTCTGACAGGCCACTGTAACAGTCCCCTATCTTTGTCTGACAAGTGACAGTGTGTGCCCACTACAGTAGCTACCCTAACTATTTCTAATGGCTAATTAGAGTGCATCACAAAGCTCTCAGTGCCGTGGCCATTAGTAACCATCAAGGCATTAATTATAAACTCATTCATGTAACCCGAGGCCACTGTGAAAAAGACAGACTGGGGGGGAATGCAATGAAAAATCCTAAACACGATCTGTGCTCTGAGACGGCGCCTGGACTGATGTTACTGGCAGTCAATACGGGATCCTGTTTGACGAGCGTGCTGGCCGCCGCCGCGGCTGACACCCGGGGTTCAATCTGTCCTGCCCCTCTCACTCACACCTGCTTCCATTCTATCGCTCTCTCTGTCTGTCTCTTCGTCTATCTGGCAAAAGGACCTCTTCCTTCAGCCATACAATAGAGTGCTACAAACCTGAATGGACTCCATGACTCCATTTGATACCAGCGGTGTTTATGGATGACGGATGGCAGTTCATCCACGATCACTGTGCACAATGGGAATATGTTTAATTCATCAATTGATCGGCTTTATTGCTCTTTTGTTGGGACGATTATCTGATATAATCCAGTGTGATGGTTGGCTCTGTGTGTAAGCAGCTTTCTCTCCTCACTTGTCATCTCCACCACGTTCTCCATCTTTCAGTGTTTTGTTATTAGTTCAGGTTGTATTCCCAGCCTCTACCGTTCAGTCACATTTATACACACACACAAATTCATTGCTTATGCCCAGTGTGTCAAGTGGTCAGTCCAGGCCTGGTTCTTAGGGGTTAAGTGTCTTGCTCAGGGACACATGGTCCTGACATAAGCGTCCAGTCGAACCAGTGACACGGTCCCACGCGGCCTACCCACTCAGCTATTGAACTTTGCTGGTATTTAACAGGATCCTGTTCACTCTCTCCGCCAGCCTACAGTGTAGTTTTACACTGTGAATTTCCAGCCTGAGTGCTCGAGAAGTGAGGAGTGTTTTAACATCCTCCTCAAAATAGAATGATAGAATTCATGTTAAATATTGGCAATGTTCCCCTTCAAGTTTCTAGGTTGCCAAAATTACAAGCAGCCAAAAATAAGGAAGCCAAGGGTCAAAATCGTACTCCCCAGACAACAGAAACAGAACATATCCCTGGGTCTTCACAATGATCAGGTATGATGAAGAAGTGCTAGGTTAAAAGAAACAAGAGCCCTTCTTTCGGTTTTTTGGCCCGCCATTCCTTGTCCACACAAGGCGAGTTGACACAGCTGTCTAAAGGCTTACACCCATTATAGCATACATTGGTCCACTCCATAACTCTGACGTGACAACAAATAAACATTTCAGAACTCCCGTGGGTTGCCAAGTCAAATAGATTGACGCCAGAGGCACCACAATATTCAGAGAGAAAACATGCCGGTGAAATTAAACAATAGGTCAAGATGGCACTGTGATCAACACCAGCCCAAGGACTCGGGCATGCAGGGGCGAGGAGAGGGGAGAAGGCATTTACGCAAGCCTCTGGAGGGGCACCAGACCACAAAAAGCTTTCTGGGTGAAACGGCAGCTGCCCAAGAACTGTGGAGTAACCGAGATGCCACGGTGCCCCTGAACATGTTAGCTCTTCAGCACGCCATAAGGCTGTGTTCTGTTTTCTCTCTGCGGGTTTGAGGGTCCAGTTTCCAGTTATGGGTATATGGCTGGTTGCAATAGATCAGACTGTGCCAGTCATCCAATGTGTCAGTTCTTATCAAGGCGCGGGCATATCAACCAGTGCATACACTTTCGCACATCATTCTACATTTGCGTTTCAATAAATCAATGCAAAACCACATTTCACTGAGTGGTTCACTTATCACATTCAATAATGTCAGTCCCTTCTCACTACTAATGTGTGTATCTGCCCATGCTCCAATAGGAAAACATTCGTTTGAGTGAAGAAAAACAACACCTCATTCCTGTGCAATTACACTGGACAAAAGCAACCTGCCAAGGGCAAAAATTGTGAGGTTCCAGTGTCTGCTGGTATTCCACGGTAAACATTTTCATATTTATGGAATATTTTCCTTGAAATTTCTCATCAGACATTTGTTTATGTTAGCCGAAATATGAGTCGAAGCCTGGCACTTACTGCCTTTGCACAAAATTGCCAGTGAGACTGCAGGCTATACGGCATGACACTGGGTTTTTCTCATACACAATATCCATTCGCACCGGCTGTACTTTAAATTGCGCATGACCTAATCTAAATTTCTTGGCTTAAATCATCCAAAATTGGCACATCAGTGATACTGATTTCGGTTGGGTTTTGTCTCGGAAAAGGAAGCGGTGAAATTTAAATGACAGTCTGTACGTGACAGTCTGAGAAGTCTGTGTTACGGAACAGGCCAAAGGGAGTGGGGGTGGGGGGGGGGCTGGGGGGTGTTGTGGGGGGGCAGGGGGTGGTGTGGGGGTAAGACGGAAGAATAAAAAGAACCTGCCCTAACTTTATGCTGTAATTCTCTGCAGAAACTAAACAACTGTGGTTCTAAGCCTGGCATAAACCCTTTTTACATCAATGTTAAACTAATTCCAAAGCTGAACAGATTGAACACAAAACAGATGTTTGAAAGTGAACTGCTGAAGAGAGGGGGGAGATAGGGAGGGGGACAGAGAGAGAGAGAGAGAGAGAGAGAGAGAGAGAGAGAGAGAGAGAGAGAGAGAGAGAGAGTGAGGAGAGAGATCAAGATTATGGAGATAGAGAGAGAAAGTCTTTCTGGAGACATTTAGTGATCATTGGGGTGTAAAACACTATGGGGGGAATGTAAATCTGCTCTTAAATATCAGATCCTCCATTGTGTGTGATTCAACTGTCATATGAAAGCAGGGCAGTAAAACATGCAAACATCCTGGTCATCAGCATCCTGAAATGTCCCACTGAGAGGACGAGGACATTTCAGGACACTGATGCCCAGGACATTTCAGACATTAGATGGTTAATCGTACAATGGTGTTGTTTGCCAAAAATAACTATAACCTACAAGCTCACAACACGTCACAATGCGGCGTTGTGAGCTTGCGGAACGGCTATTTTCAGCACGGCATAATATGACAAAGTATAAATTATGTATATTAAGTATTAAGTAAGTATAGCCTAACTCTCTTTTCCTCTCCCTGTCTCAGGCTCTCAGCTGCCAAAGTCTCTCTCTCTCTCTCTCTCTCTCTCTCTCTCTCAGTGGTTTGTGTCTGAAAGCAGGAGGCTGGCAGGACCAGTGAAGTGCAGCCTGCCAGCCTGGACAGCGCAGCAGAGATGGATGGACAACCAGCCTTGCAACAAGCAGCAAACAGCGAAGCGGCATCCAACCATTCAAAGCTCTAATTGCTCCACTGGATCCCAGCTGCGAACCACATTTTGAGGACTGCAGTCTGCTAACGGTCCAAAACAAACGCTCTGAAGTGCGCGTTCAGTGCATACCACATCAGGCATCACACTTCACAACGAATTCTGGACAAACCATCGTTTCTTTGGGATGACATCACGTTGGATTTGATTGCCGTCCTGGTCTGGCTCTTCTGGGCCTTCGCAATCATTCCGAAAAGGTTCAAATTAAACCCGGCATGCTAACCGCGGAATGGCGCAGTGTACCATTTAAACATGACACACTAAATGTAAACATATCTTTCATTACATAATTTATCCATATTTTCTCTTAGTGTTTATGTTGTACAGTAGCGGCTCACTTGCCCACATACATTAGCCCCAAATCTAACGTAGTTTGGTGTGGGGGACGGACTGGGTGGAGGGATACTGTAGTTCCAGGGTTGTGGTCTGGCCCTGAGGCAGACACGGTCTGGAGCCGTGTAAATGTCCCTCTTGTTTGCTTGTTTGTCGGGTGATGGCATGGAGGCTGGGGGCAGATGTTGCTCTGGGCTCGGCTCTGTGTGATGTCTGCTCGCAGACTACACCAATGCCTCAAAACCCCACCGGGTCGCGCTGAAAGATTGACCTCTTTTCACACATACAGATACGCTCATACACTCTCACCCGCTGCGGTTCGGTGGGTGTGTTTGCGGAGTGGCTGCTGAGGCGCAAATTGTGTCTGGGTACAAAGGTGAGTCCTGTGTTTTAGTGTGTCCAACTGGCAAGAAAGGATTAGTTTGAGTTTACTTTTTGAAATGCCACAAATATGTTTTTGCTGTATAATTATCTGTCAGACCGTGGCAGAGAAATAGTTAACTTACGCCTCCGCGTTCCACGTGATCCGTGACGGCACACTAGCCAGAAAGCCCGTTATTAAAGACCGACAACCTGGGAGCATTTTAGAGTACTACAGGGAGGATTCACGCTCATACTGTAACAGGCCCATGACCTCAGACAGAGATCCCAATGTGCAAGTTGATCACTCCCCCCTCCCTCTCTGCTCCCCAAAGTGGACCCAGGTCCACTTCTATCTGATAGCCCCTGAACATGACGGAGACCCACATACAGCGCATGCACAGCCCCAGCCTCGTCCCTCCCATGTATTAAGTAAAGCGATCTGGCTCACTGGAGAGGTTAAACTGATTAAGCTTTTGGATGGGACACAATTATGACACAATCTTTGTGCAATGTATAGCCAGCCGGTCACAGCCCCCAGGTTCCTCAGGTTTCCGATACCGGAGCGTGATTAAATATTAAGGAAATTGCAAACTCAAAATATTGCATTCCAGACAAATGCAATTAGGGAATATCACATGCAGTAGATCCTCCACGCTTTGATACCTGGTTACGCATTTGAATGCGAGGTAGCTTAGAAGCTGTTCTGTTTTCCTCATATTTTTCTTTTTGCTTGATTTTATTGTGTCCATTCGCATTAGTTTAACCACCTTAGATACCCAATTCTGGGACGAACATTCTGAAAAAAATAGGCGATTAGCTGATCTCTCTCTCTCTCTCTCTCTGGGGGGGGTGTCAATGAAATATATAGATAGGGGTTAAATGGTTAAAGAGAGGTGGCTATACAGAGAGAGTGTTGATGCATATCTTGGTTGTGCGATATGTGGTGCATGTATCAAAACCGTGCCACTTTACAAACACCAGATCCAAGAGAAAGAGACATAGGGAGAAAGCAAGACATGAAGAGGGAGAGAGAAAGGGTGGTGCGTGTGTGTGTGTGTGTGTGTGTGTGTGTGTGTGTGTGTGTGTGTGTGTGTGTGTGTGTGTGTGAGGGGGTGCGTGTGCGCATGTGTGTGTGTGCGCGCGCGTGAGTGAGTGTGTGGAGGGAACTGGATCGCATTACTGTAAAAGATTGACTGGAAAACTTTTACGGCCTGACAAGAAGTTGGCCTAGCCCACTCGACAAGGAAAACAAGCAAGATCCATCTATTTCCAGGGCTTTCATTGCCGTGCCAAAACATCAGTCTCAGAGCCTCTCTGCCAGCGGTTTCATCATACTAATATCACATATGGACAGCGTTGCCTTACTGTTAGCATGACGGCCATGTGGCTGAGTGGCACATTGAAACTGACAGGAGGCCAGGAGATAACCGCAGGACGAGATTACGGCTTTGTTGGAGAAATCAAACAATCAAGCTACCTGATGAACTCCTCTGACTGACGAATGATTGACTGACAGCGTTAATTATGTAAATTGTTCAGTGGAGAGAGCGGAGGCACCACTGGACCTTCGGTTAAAATGCAGATAGTTTGATCCTAACAACAGTATCCAATTTAGGCTCTGATTGGGGATTTTTTTGCCAGTTTAACAGAGCTTAGGTACTGCATTTCCTAATCACGCAGTTAGTCGTGACATGCTGAATCAGTACCATTTCTCCCTTATTGACTCTGATTACTTCAGTTGAAATGAGCTATACTGTATGTAGACCTTGTCCTATGCAGCTACAGAAAAGGGGTTCTACCCATATAATGTATGTGCTTGTGTGTCTGTATACTTGTGTGTGTACTGTACAGTATGTGTGTGTAGCCTACTGTATGTCTTGTCTACATAAGCTGTTCTGATGACCAAGTCATCATACTCTCCCTTCTCTCTTTTTTCATAATATAAAGTTAAAGTCTGTAAATTACACTTTTGCTTTAAACATTTAGGGAATTTTACAGCATTTGAGGAACCACATAGAAACGGAAGGGCTCTAATGTAGATCTGGGAGCTGACACTTCATGTGACCATGCAGTCTGTGACATCCGTTATCTATGATGTTTCAATGACATTATGACTCCAAATTTGAGAAGTTTCAGCGTGACCACAGCCTTGTTGACTTTTCCATTTAATCAAAGTAAAATATTTCAAATAGCATAAATGTAAGTGGCAGACAGTACTTCCTATAGTGGGAGCCTGCATACAAAGTTTAGCGCTGATCGGTCCAGCGAGATTTGTGCGATTAGCTCCGGAGACACACACACTCACACACATACGTCATAGACAGCCAGCCTTTTGCAGAGCCACGCCATAAAAACATTGCAGAGGAAAGACGTACTCAGGCACACACCCTGTCACATACAGTACACTGAAGAAGGATGGTTTTGGTGTGTGAACCTTTTTCAAAACACTGTTCTGGGAACCAGAGCACAGTTTTACGTTGGCAATTCAAGGGTATAATCAAACATGCACGCATGTGTGCAGTGTGAGTGTGCTTGTGTGGCTGCATGTAAGGATTAGAGCTTGACCGATATATCGCTTTGCCTGATGAGCGCTTCTCATTTTAGAGGGGGTCCTATACATACAACAACTACAGCAGTGAAGTACACATTGCCCATTGGGCCACATCAGATCCACGTTCACATACACAAATCCAATCACACACTCATTTCATTCTCAGACCGCTCTAATTTAATCTGGAGGTTTGCACTACTCATCCCTGCTTGCTTTTGCTGCTGCTCATACATATGCTGCTGCTCTCACCACTGCTGTCTTGTTCAAACACCCTCCACCACCCCAGCTATCACCTGTTGTTTTGGATCTGTTTATTTACGGGGGATTCTGAGTCCTATGGTTGGGAGATGGACTTTATCAGACTACCTATAAAAGCCAAATCCAATTAATCTGCCAAACCATAATAAATATATTGCTCCATTTTATGTTCACAATGAGTTATCCTGACTGAAATGTCTCAGCAATAATTTTACTTTTTGGATGACAGTGGTATCAGGAAATGATGCTGCTGATGTGTTTTAACTACTTTCAACCTGGTGTCCATAGTGTTGCGAATTGTAGATGAGCAATCTTTTTTAAATGGTCAATAAGACTTAAGTGGTTAAAGTAAAGTTCAGTTTGTGTGTATTTATATTTACTTATTTGCTCGTTTATTATATAATTAAAATGTGCTTTTCCTATATCGAAGTTCAATACAGTATTATACACTTTATTTATTCATTTATTGATTTATGTATAAGGTTATTTGTATTTAGTGTTATTAAATTGTTTGCTTATAAGTTAAATATTCTCATATAGAAACTTTAATAAAATCTAAGGTTTTTAAATAAAGTAGAGCCTCTTACACTTTTTGACAAAATATTAGTAAAAACGTTGGTAATCGGTGGGCATGGAGTCATGGACTCATTGGGAGCTCAACCATCATAGGTTTTCACCAAAGGTGAGGGTGGTTACTGCTGACACCATGAAGCCACGCTCAGAACCAGCGAGCAAGCTGAGATGTGGTGGCAGCTAAGCCATCCAGACAGGGGCCAGAGTGAGCGTAAGAGACAGGTACAAACACATTAATATCAACGTCACTCGCCGCCTGCGCCCAGTGACCAGACAGCTCCGGTTTCAGGTGGCATTCAGAGGAAAAGTCGGGTCATGCGCTGAACCTCAGTTTTAATTAGCTAATGGCACTCACTGTTTCATCTCCTGCATCTGAGCTGATTGCTCACAAAAGAGTCCATTTACCCCCAAAAACACACGCCACCTTGGCACCGCCACCGTGCTCCATGTCTCAATGTCTGCTGCTGAGGGATTTCCACTCTCTTCCAAAAATCGGTCTAATAAATCTAAATATATATGTTTGCTGGTTTCACACCAGTGAAAAAAGAGGAAATTCCATGATCTACGCTTTTTTCCGCCAGGTCTCGACATCCAACTTTCCTTCAGCAAGTGGTTTGAGCGGGTGCACGTGTGGTGCGAGTGCAATTGTGGTGTGTTTGCGTGTGCGTGTGTGTGTGTGTGTGTGTGTGTGTGTGTGTGTGTGTGTGTGGACAGAGTTCCATTAAACAGGTAATGCAGGGTGTGTTTTATCATTAGGCACTGTGTGGGTGGCTCTCTCATTCTCGCCTTGGATTCTCACTATTGGTTGACACTAAGGTCCAACTCCTTTGTTTGTGGATGAACCTGGTCCTAGTTTTCATTCAGCACTTCATCACAAAGACTTCAGACAAATGACTCCATGGCATGTAAAAGTATCATATATTTCTACTTTAGAAAAACATGATTGTGTCATACATCGATCCTAAGAAGTTTAAAGGACGGAGAAGATTTATAATGGTTTCCATTCTTTAAGCCAAAGACAGAAACAGTTGCAGCCTACCTGCTCATCAAAAGTCTTAATGCTGAAATTACAATTGCACTGAATATCATTTATTTACTCTACTTATGTCTTTTTCATGTAAATATATACAGTATACCTTGTGAAATCTTAAGCATAGCAAAAAGCAATAACATATTTCCTCAAGTTGACTTTTGTCAACTTCTGTTCTGTTTAGCAGTGTGTTAATTGGCAGTGTGTTCCTGCCTGGGGTGTAAATGTAAATGCTCTCTGTCTCTTTCCAAAGAGGCATTCCACAATTTAGCTGGATATTTATTTGACCTTCAGGGACAACAGGCCAACATTCAGAATTTCAGACACTTTAAATTCTCAGGGCCACGTCTCTGAGAATCCTCATAAGATATCAAAGCCTCGGGACTCTGTCAGGGCTGCTCTCTCACTGGATATATTTTAATATTTATGCAGACAAGAGGAAAAAAATGCAATAAACTGAAACAACATGCCGAATTAAGCATGAAACACAACAGGATATTGCAAGGAGATTATGTTGTTTCCTTTTCGGCCGTTGTTTCCCTGCCTGCCCGCCCGCCTGCCCTATACACAACAGCCCGGGGCTTCTCTTAATTAGCGAGGGGAGGGGGCAAGAAAAGTACCTTCTAAAACTTTACAGTGCTCTTAAAAGTGCCTCGAACTCAGCCGTTTACAGACTGAGGTCTGCTGGTATTTCTTTTTTTTAATACATCTTTTTATGTGGGGATCCGTTAAAATATTAGCTAGGTATGGACGGTGACAGACGCAGGGGTCGGTGCACGACTCATGCGTTGTTGATAATGACTTTTTCTTGCCAAGACGCGGCATGAATCAAATGCTGTGCAGCTGTAGGAGGAGGGGGAGCGCAGGGAGTGTTATGCTTGGATGTTGAGGGGAGCCTCGCCTCATGAGCGCCCACTGGAATCTGCCGCTGGAAAGCTAATAAAGGGATTAAGCCCCGGATTTTTCTGGAGCATTTGGTCCTAAATCAAAATGTCTCATCTGTTTCCTCTATAGGAATTGCTGGAATTCTTAAATGCCTTTGTGTATTGCATGAGCACAGCGGACACAACTAGTACCACTGGAGAGGCCAGAAGGAATGAGAGGCAGAGACGGGCTAAACAAGGACTTGAGCTGGTGTACAGAGTGAACACACATGCATGCATGTACTGTATGCACTATCTCCCTCTCTCGCCCTCCACTTTAGTTTCTATCTCGACAAAATGGAGTAGTACAGTAATCTTGATTATGTTATGTATACATTGTATGATATTTACTTTTGTTTAATATTTTGGTGTCAGTGTTTTGGCACAGGAAATATATTGTACTGTAAATTGTGTCCCGTAAGCCAGGGATGGGCTGCAAAAGCCAGTGAGACACGTAAATAAAATCATTCATTCATTCATTGATTCATTCATGCATACGCAAATGCATGCTCATGTCGACACATGCACGCACACACACAGACGCATGCACGCATGCACAAACCCACCCACCCATCCACGCACGTGTGCGCATGCACACACACACACACACACACACACACACACACACACACACACACACACACACACAAAGCATTCCTGTCATCACACTAGTATGAAGCACTTATTGCAAACTCAATACACACACACACACACACACACACACACACACACACACACACACACACACACACGAAGAACATGTGTTTATTTCTTCTACGCCTCAAAGTTTATCTGTTGAATTCCCAAATCAACACACATCCTATCCCTACTGATTAGACCTATGGACTCAATCTCCAAAACATTTCACGTTTCTGTTTATGCTCAGTCAGAGAAGTGAGAGTGTAACAGTCCACCCTACTATACAGAGAATCAATACTTCCTATTGTACGGACCAATCTTCGCACTTGTAGCTGTGTGTGTGTGTGTGTGTGTGTGTGTGTGTGTGTGTGTGTGTGTGTGTGTGTGTGTGTGTGTGTGTGTGTGTGTGTGTGTGTGTGTGTGTGTGTGTGTGTGTGTGTGTGCGTGCGTGTGTGCATGAGTGCGTGTTTGTGTTGGAGTTTGGAGTTAACAGGCGTGCGTCCCGAGACAGAGTCCAGTACCTTGTCCGCACTGAAGCCAAATTGTTCTAGAATCCACATCTGTGAAACATCTCCCTACACACACACACACACACACACACACACACACACACACACACACACACACACACACACACACACACACACACACACACACACACACACACACAACACACACAAACACACACACGCCTTCACAGCGTTACATTTATACACACCCCTATACTGTATGTACACACACACTTGTGCATATAAACATTCACTCAGTCTGCTTGCCGTCCTTTCCATGTGTGTCACCCAAGTGTGACATCAATGCTCACTTGAGGCACACCTTCACCGCTCGACGAACGAACAAACACACACATACACACTCGCAAAATGAAAGATGAATAAAATAGTTTTATGCTGTACATGTGCAACGCACACTGCAATAGTATAACAGTTGGATTGTGTACAGCGCAGCAAATTACTTCCAAATTGTTTCGTTTATACTGAGCCAGGGTAGCATGAGGAATAACACTTCCTAACACGGTGTGAGAAAAGGCAGTGGAGTGTGTCAGTGTGTGTGTCTTTTTCAGGCGCAACCAACACTCACCTCAGAGGCCACCAGAAATAGCAGATATACAAGCTCACAGCGGGTTGTAGCGCGACACATTGAGAGCTTGTAGAGTAGACGCACAGCGAAACCAAGTATGAATCAGGCATTATGGCTAGCATCAGAATCTATCAGGATCGGCACAAGTTGCCATATTCAACACCACATAAATTACCTCAAAGTGTGACTTTCTATTCCCTTTTGAAATTTCTCTCACCTCAGTGAATTTTACAAGCCACTATTATACAAAATTATTTAGAAAATAAACAAGGCCTGGACTCCATCAGAGAGAGAGAGAGAGAGAGAGAGAGAGAGAGAGAGAGAGAGAGAGAGAGAGAGAGAGAGAGAGAGAACGAGAGAGAACGAGAGAGAGAGAGTATATACTTGAAATAAAACAGGTGCTACAGAAATATTGCAGACTCAAGTTTTTCAATAATTAGAATTTGGACAGATTCCCGAACATGAAGAAGACCACTTCTGACGGGGGCGGCTTTGGGCGAAACCATGAATTGAGCAAGACTAGAAATTGTTGCCGCGGTCATCCCTCCGTATAGCTCTCCTTCTCCCAGACTACTACTTTTCTCCCCATGTTTGGTTTGGATATAAAAGCCAATTCACTTAATACTTGTGGGACAGCTAAACATTTAAAGCTCCCATTTAAAGGGATCAAGTGTAGGCATTGTTTAGTTATGTTAACCAGATGTGTTGGCTTTTCAAGATCTGAATCCCCTTCTTAAAAAACACAGCGCCCGTGAAAATAAACATGGCTTCACCCTACACAAATTGTGGACTAATTGTGTATTTGGACTAAATCATTCTTGAGGTTGGAGGGCTTTTTCCATTTGCTAAGGGATGCCGGCGAATGACAGCTTGACATTGATTAGTGTGTTGACTTGTGGAATTGGAGCTTTACCTGTAAAGAATACAACCACAGATCTATTTATGTAGTGACAAGGTAGCCCACGAGCCATAGCATAGCCCCACATCTTCAGTGGAAGAAAAAAAATGCGCGGCTGCAAATATATGAATTGCAAACATATCTGATTCTCAAACAAAACAATGTACAAATTCATGCTGAAATATAATCAGCAATGAAGCAAGTCTGGTTTTGGACATGGGGTCCCCCCACCCCCCATTTATTGAGGAAGAGTCATCTTGAATTTATTAAAATTGAATGGAAAATGTCTCATTTCATCAAACACCGTCTTCATTTGACAGAGTAGGTTGTATTTATGGGTAACAATTTGAGACACATTATTATTTTTAATTAAATAAATATGAATTATTCGCTGCCAACACATTTTCTAACAGTGTTTGGCCTGGATTTTGCATGAGTTCAAATATCGTTATTGATAATAATCCCCGGTGACCCCAACAACAACCAGAGAGTTATGTGGCAGAGGGGCTGTGAACAAAGCTAACATTCAAGTGTTAGTTTAAAATTAATGTACCCTTTTTTTCCACTCTCAACACTCAGGCACACAGGATTTTGCTAGTGTAGGAACATTTGGGTTCTGGCCTGGCTTGCATGGTTGGTTGGAGCTTGAGCATTAGTGTAGGTTGACTCACCATGCACTTGTTGGGTTTCTCTCCAGAATGGACCCTCATGTGGATGAGCAGCTTGTAGCGGGCGTTGAAGGGCTTATAGCGCCGTATGCAGCCCGCCCAGAAGCAGGTGAAGTCCTCTCCTTTGCGCTGGTCGATGTGGACCTTCTCGATGTGCCTCACCAGCTCCTCCTGTTGTTCGTACGCGGCACTGCAGTCGATCCAGCGGCACACCTGCTTGTCCGCCGGCACTCCTCCTCCTCCGATCTCATCTCGCTCCGGGGCTGCGTGGGACCCCACGGAGGAGGGTTTGAGTCCCAGGGAGGAGGAAGAGGAGGCTGGCCCTGTTGGCTGACTGTGGAGCTGCAGCAGGCCCCCCTGGGTGGGGCCCACATACTGATGCAGGTGGTAGGGCGGAGGCATGGCGGGCCGCGGGGGGGCCGTGTGGTGAGGGTGACGGAGGTGCCCGCTCCGCCCGCTCAAGTGGTGGGGGTGATGGTGGTAATGATAGTGGTGTTGAAAGAGCTCATCCTCACTGGGGGAAAAGTCGTCCAGGGGCTCCTGTTTTAGGGCGGCCACTGCTCTCTGGCCCCCATCCAGCAGGGCCCCGGATCCAACCCCCATCCCTCCGGACATCAGGGTCCCGCTCATCAGCACCCCCAGACCCTCCGAGCCTCCTCCCCCTCCCCCGGACCCGGGCCCCTGCTGCATGGAGCCCTGCTCCTCACACAGCCCCTGGCCCTGCTCCGGCTCCAACGAGGACACAGACGAGGAGGAGGAGGAGGAGGACGAGCAGGCGGAGGAGGAGAGCGACAACAGGCAGGTGGCGGGTGAGGGCAGATGACAGCTCTCCTGTAGCGCAGTCCGCTGGGGGCTGCCGTGAGGCGGGGGGTTGAGGGGGGCTACCCGGGAAACAGAGGAGGAGCAGGTGGCTGCGGAGGGTGGAGAAGTAGAACAGGACAAGGAGGAGGAGGAGGAGGAAGAGGGCGAGAAGCCGGCGTTGCTGCTGTGGCTGGGCGGCGAGGGGTTGGTGCGGGGCCCGTTGACACAGGCCACCATCGACATCTGACTGGGGGAGGAGGAGCAGATGATGGCGCTGATATCGATCCCCTCCGAGGCAGCGCCGGCCGCCGACGGGGAGGCCGCGAGCACGATGTCAGCGCTGGCGGTGCCGGTGGCGGAGGTGGACTGCGAGGCCAGGGACAGGCAGAGTCTCTTCAGGCTGCTGGCGCTGAGGTGCCGCGCTGAATGACGGGTACCGGCGGTGGGGGACAAAGCCAGCGGGGAGGAGCCATCTTCATTATTAAACGGGTACGGCGCGTCCCCTGACACAGCGGCTCTGCTCAAGCCGTTCACCACGCAGTCGCCGCTGTTGCTAACGTGCGGACCGTCCACCATGTCCCCCCTCCTCACCCCCGGCCTCAGTCCCATAGCCGCACGGCAGTTGTGAAATCCGGCCTGGGGTGTGCCAGAGACCCCCGGACCTGTGGACGGGGCCGAGATCTTGTAGCCCATGGAAGACTCCTGTTTGACGGGGTAAGGGAGAGTGGATCTGACCCCGTTGGAGCTGCCGCAGCCCGGGTTGGGAGAGGCGACCGGGAGGGACCTCTGGAAAGCAGAGGAGGACCTACGGAGGGGGAGAAAATACACAGAGATGGGGGGGGGGTGAGTGCTATGCGATTAGGGCGACACTGAGGGGAATATGAGCGCTATTAGTTGACTGGCTGTTGATAGATAGAGGCCAGCTCATCCTTCTCACAACCCCCACATCTACCCACCTCCTCCAGCAAACCAACAGAATAATAACAGCATTTTAGCTACGGTACAGCATGTCTCTATTAGGAACTGAACTGAACTGAACACACAGTCCAAACCATCCCGTGTGTACAGATGTTACTGACTTATGACCATGCAACATCGGCCAACGATGATTTCATAAATAAATGAAATGAGCCCGTCTGCCATGAGGAAAAGCAATGAATGGCCATTTATAACTAAGAATAGAGTGAGAGGGGGGGACGTGGCTACAGAGAGATCGGGAGGCCTGACAGGGTCTTTGAAGACACAAAGGGGTTAAACCCAACCCAACATCGGGGAATAAACAGGGAATCACCTGTTTTTGGTGGTATAATGGCAGCCTGTGAAGGGGGAGGGGGGTATTATGGTGGGAATCTTTGCCCCGCTGAATGGGGGAGCCAGGTCGGATTTCTCCATGCGTCGCTGTGATCTCCTACATAATCATCCCTGTCAGTTGGCTCATTATGGATTTTGTCCAAAGCCCCTGAGTGATGTGAGAAGGGCCCTCTTTTTCTCTCGACTGTCCCATGAAGGAATCAGCTTTGTGCCTTGTCCCCAGCATGCCAAACGTTAGCTACTTTGCCATAGTTGTCAATTAACCCCTATTTTATACTTCACTGCACTACGGTGTCGCACGAAAATAGTGAAAATAACCGATCTACAAAATTGAACATTTTCATCTACTTTTTGAACATGCCCGAAGATATGGACACCAGGTTGAATACGGTTAACAAAATGTATAGCCTATTGAACTATGCGCTTCAGACATGTTTTGTGTAGAAGGGTTGTGATCCATTGAGTGACTGAGGATAAAGGGTTTGAGAACCGGAAAAGGGGGGGGGGGGGTGTTAGAGGTGAAGACGCACATTATTGAGACCGGATAGTGTCTGTCGCTGCACTCTTTTTATGACCCGCAGATATCCAATAAGATGCAGTCTTGAAGACTGTTCTGCAGATGAGTTTAATTACTATACTTAAAATGTTATATTCTGTAATTATATTTTTTATGAGATTGCATAGAACTTTCTGTCATGTGACATGTGAGTCAATATAATTCAATACGTTTTATAAGATTTGGTGAAACATTCTCGATTACAAACATCTGTCATCTGATTCACAACAGGACTGCAAACATCACATTTTGTTTACGATATCACGAGTCGTGCGTCATCAAAAGGAAACAACAGCAACAGGAACATAGATATATGCTGTATGTACAGCAACCAGGTTGCTGCTCCAGATGGCTTTACCTTGCGTCTTGGTGAGATCCGTCCTGAAGATGTAGGTCTTGTGTGGGTCTCTCACAGTGCAGGGTGTGGTTGTACGTCTCGGCTGGCAGTACCAGGCTCTGCCCACAGCGCATCAGGGTACCATCACTACCGCCCAGGTCACTGGCACCGTCCTTCTCCAAGCAGTAAGCACCGTTCACTGTAAAAACAGTGCCGGTGGAAAAGTGTCACGGTAATGGACTCACATAGGTCTAGTTAAACAAGCTCCTCCGCAGATGCGTGCAATCAATTCTCGATGTACTTTAAGTAGACAGATATGAGGCTATTTTGATGCACAAAAACACATGGCTAATTCATCACTTGACATGTTGTACTCACTGGGCCATTGTTTTTGTTAACAGAGCACTGAACCAAAGTCAATCTCAGGCTTTAAAAAAACTTGGCAGACGTAGATCAGATTCACAGAGCTATTGACAGCCCCGGGAGTGCCGTCAGCCACGAGAACTCCAATAGTTCAACAGCAGAGACCGTTCCATCAGTGACATGTTGAAATCCTATTACAGTAGGTAATGAACGCTCAAGGAATAGTCGCTGGCAGAAGGGACCGTGCACTGTATGTGATGATATACGGCAGAAGATGCGCTTTGGTGAACTGTTGGGCTGACAACACTGAGTGATGCAAGTGATGTTGAGTTGTGGGAAAGCACACTACTCTGTTGTGAGGAATTCATTCATCACCATTAAACATGAACAGTATGATGTTGCGAGTGTCGTCGTCGGTGGGCGAATGATCATGTGTCCAGATCAATCAGTGCCCATACCTGAGGCAGGGTTTGGCGAAAGGGCCTTTCTGTGTGGAGTTTGTATGTTCTCCCCGTGTCCCCTAGGGTAGGTACCCTCACAAAAAACATGCAGTAATCCTGGTCTCTAAACTACCTCTGAGGTACTCTGATGGTGGGGAAAGAAATGGGTCGGAATAACGTGTTCCTTCCACGTGCTACGTCCGGCCTGGGAAACTCTCCCCTGTCATGTGAAAAGAAGCAGCTTGGACTCCTCATGCATAGAAGGAAGCATGAGGTCAGTCCGCTGCCCTTCCCCAGGTTGGCAGAGGAAGTGTCGTGCCCAGGATGCATTAGATAATTGACACTGGGTGAAAAAAATGGGTTGCAAAATCATGGGATAATAATAAAAAAACAAACCTGGGCATGTCATTAAAGGCGAAAATCTTCCAAACTTTAAAAAATAACCAATCTTCAAGCTCACATTTCAAATGTTCTGTGAGTTTCTCTCACTGTGGAGGATCTAGACGCTCACAATGCGTCACAAAGTGACACGTTGTCAGCTCAGTTTGTAGATTACGGGACACTGTCATTCGATAAGCATAAAATAGGGTTTGTGGTTAGTGCAGATTAATGTTCTCTTTTATATACATGATCAGTTTTATGAGGGACTTGTGTGTAATTGACTATAGTAAGGCCTTCTTAATTTAAAACTGATCTCATTTAATTGATATGCTGCAACATATTTCATTTCATGTGTACTACTCTCGTTAAAATATGGAGGCATTTTTATTCCATTTTTAAAGGAATACTACAGCGAATTCATGCCCAGAAATTCAATCTAAACCATATTTATGCCTCAAGAATATGGCCCAAAATGTACAGCTGAATTGTCAAAGCAGGCCAAACAAAATGGTTCCAATGGGTAAGATGATATCCCCTCTTACTCATGTGTAGGAGGCCACACGTCCCCTCTTCCAACTTGCCTAACTCAATTTCTCAAATTCAATTTTCTGCTAACGATGTTATTGACAATGTTATCACACCCCATGAGCTCTTATTAAGACAGTCACCCAAACACCCCCGTCTGTCACATAGTGCAAAATGGATACAGGATTAAGAATGGAAAGGATATAGAGCAAGCAAAGGGTATCAGTAAACTAGATGAGGCAAATGTTTGCCAAGAAATTGAGGGGAGTCAGATGAAAGTTATGATGGCAAATAATGATGGGGATTGTGCAGAGGACCTGCATACACAGAACACACAGAGAGAAGGAAGGAATACAAACCTACCCTAGGGAAGACAATTTGAGTCGAGAAGAGAAAAGGAGAGGAGTTCATCATTCCATATTAACTAGAGTACCGTTAAGTGGAATATTATATTCATGTGTCATCTAGGTTCAGAATGCAGGGGGTAGAGTCATATAGAGAGGTGAGGAAGTGTATAGGCAAACCAAACAGTGGTGCTTTTCGTGGCTCGTTGGCGAAGCTTCCCCACAGAGCGATTGTATCCAACTGGAGTTGTGTACAAACATCCTCAAGGCCCCGCGGACGCCAAGCCAAGTGTTCCATGGCCGCAAATGGTGTAATCTGAACACGATGGTCAATAGTGACAACAGGATACAGTTGGGATAGAGATGAGTAAACGTCTCTTAATTAAGCCACAACGCACGCACGCATGCACACACACAGTCACACACACACAACACAGATGAGCCGTCAACACCATAAAGCAGAGGAACAGATTTTCTGAGTTATGCCTTAACTGTCCCCAGAAATAAATGCTTGGGAAACACGCACGCATGCACGCGCACACACACACACACACACACACACACACACACACACACACACACACACACATCACCATTATCATAAAGTACAGGCCTGCGCCAGGACAACTATACTAAATCTAACCCCAAATAAAAGACAATGCTCTCTCAGCAAAGCAGATTGCCCTGTTTCGAAATACGTAGGACAGTGGATGGTCGCCAGTGAAAATACACCACGGAAATCAGTAAATACACACACGCACATGCACACACACACACACACACACACACACACACACACACACACACACACACACTGGAGCACTGATTACCTGCCATTTGCTCCGTTTATAGAGATTGAAATACAACCATTGTTATCCCAGCAAGTCTTCATTTGGAGGCCTTTATGTGAATACCTGCACCACTGCCAGTAAATGTTAAACAGGGCAGAAGCATCAGACCTTTGTGTGTGCGTGTGTGTGTGTGTGTGTGTGTGTGTGTGTGTGTGTGTGTGTGTTTATGTCTTTCCTAAAGCATCCACAGCTGGTATCAGTTCTAATGGACTCACACTTCTGCAGAGCCTGGAGAGCGAGATGAGCTGGAGAGATATGGTCCTGTAAGGTCCGGTAAATTAAAGCTGCAATCTGTAACGTATTAACGAATACATACTGTATGTATGGTATGTTAATACAATATAACTACATCTGCTGTGGTTGGAGGTTGTGAAATATCTCCCTGGCCAAGCATCTTGGATGAGTGATAGGTCTCTCAGTCTCATGAGTGATAGAAGGTCTCTCTCATGTGGGAGGACATCAAAATGATGTCCTACCTTGCCTACCCCCTGGGTGGGGTTGGCAAAAGGGCCTTTCTGTGTGGAGTTTGCATGTTCTCCCTGTGTCCCCAAAAAACATGCAGTAATCCTTGTCTCTAAACTGCCTCCCCCTGGCAAGTCGGGGCGCCTGATGGAGGGGAAACGAACTGGTTGGAATAATGTGTTCCTTCCACGCGCTACGTCCAACTGGGGAACCCCCCCCCCCCCCCCCCCGCGTCAGGTGAAAAGAAGCGGCTTGGACTCCTCATGCATTGAAGGAAGCATGAGGTCAGTCTGTTGCTCTCCCTAGGTTGGCAGAGGGAGTCTAGCACCGAGGATTACATTAGATGATTGACACTCAGGTTCCACACAAAGATTCCAGACTAATATCTAACACCTGCATCCCCAAGGGACAGATTAAAGAAATGCCTCTGGTGATAAAACTGCCTCATATTTGCATACTGGGCCCTGATTGGTGCCCCGTAACTAGGGGGGCGACAGTGGCTCAGTGTTAAAGTGGACGCTTTGCATCCAGTTCGATCCCCGGGCTCCCCCAGAGTTAGTGTCGAAGTGTCCTTGAGCAAAACGCTGAACCCCTTATTGGTCCCGATGAGCAGGTTGGTGCCTGCATGGTTTCCACAACCTGAACCATCGGCGTTATAAACGGGTGAATGTTATACACAATCTATATAAAGCGCCTTGGATAAAGGTATATAAATGCACCATTTACAACCGAGCGAGGCCCTACTACAAAACATTGCTGAGGGCTTTTTCTTTTCTTGCACTGGCAGATTCGTCTGGTTTCCAGGCTATCAAAGTTTACCTAAATTGTACACTTTGTTGTTTTCTTTATAAGGCTCCTGTGTACAGGTGTTGTCAAATATACTTTAACATAAACTTAACTGAATGCAAGAATATCAAAAGAAGCGGCTGTTCCCTCCAACCAGCCCTTTTTAGTTTAAAGTCTTCTGTTTGTATAAAAGTCAATTCAGATCAAACATTTATATAGCTGCAAGGATCACAGTGGAAATAATACTTTATTGTGTTTCACCGGTGACAATGTCTTGTCCTGCTGCAAGCGAGAGGGCAGCTCTCCAAGGATGACAATGTCAGTCGGTTCAAACCACGTTTTGGTGTAATGAGCAGCGCAGCCTCTAGGGGCCAGTAGCGAGTCTTTCTCTCACAAGCATAACCTGATTCATATTTTCGTATTTAAAATTATCCAATAAACTAAACTGAAAAGCATGTTTTGTTTAATACACAATGTGCTTCAGTGACTCTGCACAGAATTGCACTTGTTCATTTCTGTTTTCCTTGTGTTGTTTCAGATGATTTATATTTTAATACATTTGATTTCCAGTACACATTGACTCACATGTACAGTACAGTATGTACTGTCCTGTATGTAAGTATGTCTCTGCATGTATAGTATGTATGCCTCATATACTGTAGGTATGTATGTATGTTTCTATGGAAATAAACAATTGAACTTGGACACAAAGGGATAGAGAGGTCAGAGGTGTCTCTGCTTTGGGCTTTAGATGTCAAAGTCCTCGATCAGCATATATGCTGTACAATGTTAGCGCTCCAGTGATTTAGAGCTTTGCAACATTAACAGAATCAGTCATGCTCTGGCCGGGGAGACAGAAACAGACTTTTCCACATATGGTGGCTTGGACGCAACCCAGCGGTAAATTCAGTTTATATTGAATGTGCCATGGTAATTCAGCGTTGAATATTTCATTGTGTGTTAAGGCCCCGATTGATCAGGAGGTGGACGCCAGGGGGAGGGAAGGAGGGAGAGAGGACAGAGATAGAGAGGGAAAGAAAGAGACAGAGAGAAAGAGAGAGAGAACTATAGGGAGAGGAGGTGTGTACACACTATACACGTGTGTGTGTGTGTGTGTGTGTGTGTGTGTGTGTGTGTGTGTGTGTGTGTGTGTGTGTGTGTGTGTGTGTGTGTAGGTCTGCACATGTACACTCCGTGACATTGTTCGATGTGTGTGCGTGCGTGCGTGCGAGCCAAACCTGCCTGATATGGACGGTCCATGGGTGGTCTGTTGAGCAAGGCGGCTGTGTGTTCATAGTAGCCTTCATACTTAACATTCCATCGTCTCTGGATATGAACTGTACTTGATGAATGAGCAGGAACTTCAGATGTTTGACCCCGAGGGGGAAACAACGGCTGGCTCTCTCGTAAATGAATATCTGTTGTAGTTTTAACCTAATCATCTTCCTCAATTTGTAGGTACAGCAAGTGGAAAATAGTTAACACACCTTTCTACTCTAATGAGTTTTAACACTGAAACCACTGTGCCATGCGGGCTGGGTTGCAAAGTACATTTCTGTGCAAGCGGCACACTTTACTACTTATATCGATGGAAATAAGCGAATTAGCACAACACCCCATAGCCCCATTCAATTCCCATTCAATTCAATGCAATTCATTGAGGGCTTATGGTAGGGGAAATAGCCAATAAGGAGCTTTTGCACAAAAAAACACCTGGACCTCTTTGGTGGGGACGTAACAACTACAAATAAAGGTAAGAAAGCCTTCTAGCATGGAATTCTCCTTTAACTCCACATCCCGACAGAGTCAGTTTTGACAACACGGAGATGGACGCTGTTCAGAGACACACATTTGTTATAGTGTTCAGCCACAATTAGGCATGCCACTCTGAGGGCTTGACATCAGAGATGGAGAGAGCTCCGTCTCTGATGTGCGTGGAGGGAGAGAGAGAGAGGAATAGAAGAGAATGTAGTGGGATTAAACGAGAGCTTGAGAAAAAGAGAGAAAAAGAAGAGAGAAGATAGACGGTACAGTGAGTGTGTGTGTGTGTGTGTGTGTGTGTGTGTGTGTGTGTGTGTGTGTGTGTGTGTGTGTGTGTGCACGCGTGCGTGCGAGAGAGAGAGAGAAAGAAAAAGAGAGACATGCCGGTGCCAGAAGCACCCGAGGCAGGCATTCTGTTCAATACAGACACATGTACAGTACAGATGTGTTGGATCATCCTCACATGCAAACCACTGATGTCAGCATTAACATCCACAAATGAACACACAAAGAAGGGCCCTATTGTAATGTCCCCTCTTTACACGCCATCACCCATGACAAGAAAAATCACAAAATGCACCATTGAATGATAACACGGTACTTAATGATACAATCCAGCCCCGAACATCAAAAAGTGGGATGTTCCATCCAATGACTGCCATCACATGGCTATTGTCTCCGCCCGCCCCCTTTTCTATCTGAAGTGGTATGTTCTGTTCAATCAGCATCACTAAAGTGAGGCTAAACGGAGGAGCTCACTGAAGATTATGTAGGGGCAGGGGGGGGTGGGTGGTGGGGCTGCACAGGGTTGGAGATGCGGGGTAAGATTAATAGGGGAGCACTATGCTCTGTTGCACATGAGTACATAAACTATGGCTTCAAACAAGGGGTGTAATTATAAAAAAGGGATACGCGTGGTCGCGGCTGGAGAACTGACTAACTGCGGGGACACGTGTGATTATTTCTTGGCTCTGCCACGGCGGGAGAAAGGCGGTTCCAATCACTCCCCTCCAATACGTTATACTGTTCTGATGTCATCCATTTGTCATGCTTCCTTCTGCTGCTCAGAGAGCCGCAGGGGAACACAAATAGCATAAAGCACGTAAAGAATATCAGATGCATCATAACCACCGGTGGAAAGTGATTTTCAATCCTTTCCCTTCGCTGATTAAAACATCTGCGGTAACCGTAGGAGATTTCTGTTCCTTTTGCAGAGCAAGACAATAGACAGAAACAGAACAAATTAATGGACAGAGACTTGATAATTAGGATAATTAGGGTGCGACTCCCTCGTTAACAGAACTATGCGGTCACACTGCCGGTGATTAATTTGATGATTGAATACAATTCACATAATATTGGATGAATTTCAAAGTGGGAACAGTGTGTGTGTGTGTGTGGTGGTGGTGGTTTAGTCATAGGCAGTTTGGTTGCAATTGCAGCGAAATGTAATTGTACACCTATTCATGCGGCCCTGAGGGGCTGATGATCAGAGTGGCGTTCAAGTTCAATAGTGTTGTGCCTTGGCTAAAAAAAGGCCCTTCCTGATCTCGGTGACTAATAAATGACTAATAAAGCTAAGCAGACACATGTCTCCAATCTAGGAGAACTTAACCCCCCTTGGAAACAACACAGCTATTATCCCAAGATACGCAGTTATGACTGCATTACCATACAAAGCATTCCAGTCCATATAGTATTGCAACTATCAAACCACATCATTGCATAGTTGAGTGTCGATGTCTCTGTCTCTCTCAGTCGTCTATCTGCCCTGTTTGCTCTCTCCTTCTCTTGCACTTTTTCTGTCTTCATTACTTGCGCAAGCAGAGCGCGCAAGTAATAATTTCGCCCGGTCTGTGTGCACCGTGCCAGCCAACCCGCCACTTGATGCGTATGCAAATAAAACAGCAAATTTGTGCCTGGTTTGCTGGGACCAGATTACATAAATGACCATATGTCTTACGTCATCATTTAGAGCTAGGCATAGGTATACTATATACATAATCAGTAAAATAAAATAGCAAATTGTGCCTGATTTGCTGGGACCAGAGTACGTGGTGTGTATATGTATGACTAGCTCTCAATGATGACGTAAGATATATGGTCATTTGTGTAATCTGGTCCCAGCAAACCAGGCACAAATCTGCTGTTTTATTTGCATACGCATCAAGTGGCGGGTTGGCTGGCACGGTTTTTGGCGCAAAGTAACCACAGTATACCGCTAATCAACTTACAACCACATACTCTATAATATATAGTATATGTATACGTATGTCTTATGTCATCATTTAGAGCTAGTCATACGTATACTATATACATAATCAGTAAAATAAAATAGCAAATTGTGCCTGATTTGCTGGGACCAGAGTACATGGTGTGTATATGTATGACTAGCTCTCAATGATGACGTAAGAAATATGGTCATTTGTGTAATCTGGTCACAGCAAACCAGGCACAAATCTGCTGTTTTATTTGCATACGCATCAAGTGGCGGGTTGGCTGGCACGGTTTTTGGCGCAAAGTAATCACAGTATACCGCTAATCAACTTACAACTACATACTCTATATAGTATATGTATATGTATACGTATGTCTTACGTCACCTTCATGTCAAGATTAGGCTTTAAACAATTAAATAAAAATCCAACTACAGATTACGGAAGTATTTTAGATCATGTATATTTTAACAAATGTGAAAGTATTATTACAGAAATTGAAGTTAGAGACACCTACGTATTACTCTGATCATGATTTAGTATTAATATCACTATATTCCAAGATGAAATACATTTAAAACAATTGACAATTTAGAATAAATAATAGAATAATTATACTGTATAACATATTTTAATTCAGTTTATATACTTTTTTTTTCATCACATATCAATGATTTATTTTTCTTTAAAAAACTATAAAGGGATCCAGAATATATCTACATCGATAAAACTGTATTTCTTATATAGATAGAAACTTGAACCATACTTAATAATACTAGGTGTTTATATGCATAAAGTAGGTAGGTAGCAAATAGTTACACCTAATAATTAGACATTTCAAACGTTCCTTCACAGAGATACTGAGATTTGACAGTTTACAGCGGTCGAAAGTACTTGCGTGCTCTGCTTGCGCACTAGTGTGCAACAAGCAAGTATGCACTCGACAGAGTGCAGTTCTAGTTGTCTCTGCCATCGCCCCTGTTCGTCCGTGTATCTGTCTGTATGTGTGTGTACAGCTAATCTCTGGCACCATTGGCCCTGGATAGCCATATATGAAGACTAGGTCTAGGTGATGATCCATCACCTAGATTTGCAAATATGGAGCCGGCCAGCAACTCCATATACGAAGCTGACCTGATCTGACATAGGCCTGTCTTCGATGTCTCCCTTTTGACTGATACCTACCTGTCTGGCCTTACTAATTAGCACACATTTTACGCCCTACCTGGCCCGAAAACGTCAATTAAAAAAGGAAAAAAAGGGTCCATATATGGGCATTCCCAGACCATCGAAAGTTTGCATGTTCTATCTGAAGTTTAAGAGGAAGGACCTCACTTCATCACACCATGCCTTATTCTATTCTCTCTCTCTCTCTCTCTCTCTCTCTCTCCCCCCCTCCCTCCCTCCGGTATCTCTCCTTCTCTGTGGACAATAGGACTCCCGCATCTGAGCAGCAGATGGCCCTTGCAGCATTATTAAGTGTAATTGGTGGTAATCTCGGGCGATTTTTTATTTCGGTGACACTTCATTTTCTATAATTCTCGCCTCTCCCTTTTAAGTCACCTAAGCGCCGTGTTAAGTGCTGGAGTGAGACTGTGCTTGTGCCAGCGTTTAATGTGTTCAAGTCTTCCGAAATGCGGGGCCTCAATGCAAAGCAGATGTGCGGACAGCATAGATGGTTAAAGGAGAGAAGGGGAGGAGAGAGGAGAACGGAGGGGAGGGGGAGGAGAGTGATCAGAGATGTACTGTACTTTCAGCAAAAGGGTCTTCAGGAGGGGAACGGGATGTCAGGAGCGAGGCGAACACATGAACCCAGGCCACAACAAACTGCCAAAACGGTAAGACAGATGCTCTTAGAAATCCAGCGTGACACCTCAACTGGCCTCGCTCCGACTCCATAAATCACAACATTCAGCACTTAAACAGTTAATAATGATCGTTTTATTCCCCCTCCCACCGCAAATGCCCTTGCCCTTGTTCCGTTTCCTCTTGAGACACATCCATGGACAGAGGCGTGTGTGTGTGTGTGTGTGTGTGTGTGTGTGTGTGTTTGAGTGAGTGAGTGAGTGAGTGAGTGAGTGCGTGCCTGTGTGCGTGCACATGCATGAGACGGCAGACAAGAAACTTTGCAGCGGGACGCTCCGGTTGTGTGCGTGCTGTCCGGCACAGATGTTGTACATTACCGTCCAAAGCTTTTCCCGGCTTCTCTAAATCTCATAACTCATGTCTATATTTGTGTCTGCGGCATAGGCCCGGAACTTATTTGTTTGGTTAGTAATGGATGTATGATTGAAAAACCTGGGGGCACAAGTAAATGAAAAATAACAGCGTCTAGGGGAAAAAAGCTCCTCTTAAAACAGGTGCGGAGCAAGGGGCAGAAGAGAAAAAAGTCTATTAAATTAAGGGTAAAGAAATGTCTGTGTTTTCATAGTGGGATTACTAATACCAGCAGACATGAGAACTTTCATGAGGATGAAATCAGTTTGTTCTGGCAGTTTTCTTTTTGGTTGTGATCAAATAGGTATTCTCATTGAGGTCTTTAGTTCTTATGGACAACGTGGTCATCGGCTGTTAAAGAAACAATGAACAACAACACTGTCAAATCTACAGTGTTATCTTCTCCATTTGTAACTCAGGAGTTTAGAAATGGAACCAGTTACAATGGAAGAGTGTACACATTTGTACACTCTTTTATATATGCATAGAGGGGTGTGTGTGTTTCTATTTTGTGCATGTCAAAATACGTTTCTTGAAAATAGCAGATAAAGCTCAAAACAAAACATGTATGTTGCGATTGTGATCGGCCAGTTATGATCGGCACTGTCAAATGTTGAGTAGTTGTTGTACAAGTAGGCTATGCATAGGGCGATTAAAGACCACTAAGCAAACCACAATAACTCAACCAGACAATATTTTATAATGTAGTCTACCTAGAAACGGTTGTATACAATTCTGTAGTAAGAAACCATCCTCTTATTAAAAACTGATCAGTTGCATATAGTCCAAACAGCCCCTTCCCTGATAGTCAGGGTAATGTGGTTGTTGAAACCTGACTTTAGGAGGAAGAGCACAGATGCTGCAGGGGGAAGCACGTTTCCTCCTAACATCAGGCATTTAAAGCACAGCAGTGTTGGCCGCATGCAGCCATGAACACAAACAAATGGCTGGCAGTGAACCACCCTCCTGCCTCCAAACTCCAGTGACCCCACCTCACCCTACCCTATACCCTTTGCCACCCAGTGGTGGAAAGAAACCTTGTACTTGTATTGTACTTTTACTACTAAGTATTTGAAAAGTTCGGCCATTTGAAAATAGCCGATCTACAAGCTCACAATGCGTCGCGATGCGACACATTGTGGGCTTGTAGATCTGCTAGTTTCAAAAGATTATTTTACATTTGAAAACTTGAGTTTTTGATGCGAATACTTTAATTTTGAATTCCAGACTTTTACTTTTACTTTTTTACCCCCCCCTTAGCTCGGTGACTTCACTCATTGCACTGCTGTAAAAAGAGGAACACTGAGAGAATCTCAGCCCACACTTGAGAGAGAACGTTACTTACTGTGAGGTTATATTACACCTGCATGGACATGCGCACACACACACACACACACACACACACACACACACACACACACACACACACACACACACACACACACACACACACACACACACTACAAAGACATGCAGTGTCTCTTTTTCACTCTCTTTCTCTCTATGCTTTCTCTTTATGTCTTTTCACGTGTACAAACACACACACACACACACACACACACACACACACACACACACACACACACACACACACACACACACACACTGTACGAAGTAAAATGATGCTATTCAAACAACTGTGAACATTCGTGATTTGATTCTCTAAATTGAAAGCCTGCAGTTACTCACTCACTGCAAACCACTGGTCTCTGTTGTCCATGTCCATTAACTTAATTAAGACTTTACACTTGCACATGTCACCACCTGGTGGTAGCACGCTGTCACTAATGCACCTATGGAAGTTAATCTACAAACAATGTTCAAAGGTGAAAGGATGTGTTAGCAAGAATGCAGAGAGAACTACGGATGCTGTGTGAAGAATGAAAAGAAAAATAAATAAGGGAAGACATAGGCCTGCACCTGCAAAATGAATAGCAATCACGTTAATTGACGTCTGATCAATAACAGCAGTGCTGTTGAAACACTGTTCCCTGTAACTGACTGTTTTCATTATTTACTGGACTTGGATTTTTCCTCTCTCTTAAATTCACTGCCTGACCTTTTGATCCAAGAATTGACAGCATGTTTACTTGAAGTAAATTTACTGGTATATTGAGGCTGTAAAAGGTTTGTTTAAAAAACCAAACGCTTGTTAACCCTGGAGTAATAGAGACGTTTCAGTACCTTCAGTTATAATGGCTTAAGAAAGTTCCAATCTACACGTCAAACTCTACAAGAGCATTTGTGAATAAAACCAAAATTGAGATTATTTCCAGGTTGTATCTTCAAGGTTACTATGAACCACAGTTAATCCCAGCAATCACGTTTTCCCAGCGGATCAGTCCACTGCCAAGAATAAGGACTCTAAATCACTAACTTTGGGAAGTCTCTCAGCGCATTGCCTAGGAAATCATCCCTTAATAACAGACTCTACCACAAAACCCTCAAAACGCAATAACTCTATGCCCTATAATCCATACAGTCGGAAAATGAGCCAAGCAGAATACCATGACTTCCGCCTATCTGGTGGTGGTGCTGCATATTTGTACAGGTGTGGATTGGAAAAGAGCATGACCAATGCTCTGGGTCTGGGTCTGATGCCAATCCAAATTCTGGAGAGTCCTTCACCTACAATTAACGATTTATTTTGAATAATATTTTTTTTAAAGAAAGAAAAATATTGAAGTGCAAAATTAATACTAATTTGAAAAACTTAAAAGTTTGACAATTGCAACGTGTTGTGATCTTTTTTTACCTTTGAATCTTTACACATTGGCTGCATAATTTAAAAAAAGTCAATTAATGGCCAATATATCGGTCTGGCTGATACATCAGTCTGGTTCTAGTGTGGAAAGGACCGAGAGACAGACATACAGATGTGACAGTCAGACATACTGACGTACAAGACAGATGCTATGATGGCACAGGGCTGGCACACATGACGGGAATGGCCATGGCCCAGTGTGACAGACATCTTTATGGGGCAGGTGTCCCCGGAGCCAAGCCAAGGGTCCTGAAGTCCCTTCAAAGGCAGACAAGAGGCAGCTCTGTTTGGTTAGGCAGCAGTAAATACTGTTGAGGTGATGTAGCCAGTCCTCAGAGAGGAGAGTGAAAGTGTTGGGGCTGACAAGCATTGAAAAGCGCCACGCCCCTGTATGGTCGTACAGAAAATATCAGAGGCCACGTTTGTTTGAGCGTATAGCCCACTTCTCAAAAGAACTGCATCAAGTTGTTTCCTATAGAGCGTCGCAGTCCCGCCCCCTTTCAGAACGACGAGTGGCCCAGAAAATAATTCCCCATTCATTTTCCCCATAGGCTTTACAAAAACTATTTATTTAAAGACGTTTACGCTATGGACAAAGCCAACTCGAGTTGTGACAAATCATGACAATAAACACAATGTAGTCTGTGTATGTCAAATTTATACTTTTTTAAATTTTCATACATACTGTACATTTCAATACCATTTTATAACTGACGTTTTGTGCGTGCGTGTGTGTGTGTGTGTGTGTGTGTGTGTGTGTGTGTGTGTGTGTGTGTGTGTGTGTGTGTGTGTGTGTACCCCTGAGAAAGGCTGGTGTATATGAATGTGTTGCACAACATAAACAGGGCGAGGGAGTGCAGAGCATGGACCTTTCCCTTACTGCACATTAATCGTCAGGCTGTCCCTGTGCATGCTGAAGTCATATCAAAACACCATGGAAGTCCCCCTGCAAGGCTGCAACTGGTGTGAAATCACATCCATTTGTCAAACACCATTGACCTGTATTTGTAAAAATTACTGTAATGATACAATAAAACTGTCCTTGTTGAGAATAATGGCTGGCTTAACTAAATTGATTTCAGCGTTTGAAACAATGCTCATTAATGTGACCCATATTCCGAGGGACAACTTTATAGCGCTGGCGGGATTTGATTTGCACAGTAGGCACGCACACATGCACGTGCGCATGCACGCACGCACGCACACACACACACCACACACACACACACACACACACACACACACACACACACACACACACACACACACACACACACCACACACACACACACACACACACACACACAAACACACTAATACACTCATACACAAGTGACCAAGAGGGAGCAATTTTTCCTTCAGCGTGTGTTTTCCCTGTGTTGTCATACAGTTAGGAATGCTTAGAATATACATAGTCCTGGTGACCTGCAAATAACTTAGAACTCCAATGTTCCACAATGTTTTACTGTAAATGACATAGGGAAAATAATGTATACGGACAAATAAAATTTCCTGAAATATTCAGGGGTGATATAAAAGGTTTTGCACCACAATAAGGTACAGTATATGTCCCCGATTATTTCTAAATGTATGATATAAAACGCACTGTGTATGCATGCATGAACACACGTGCATGTGTTCAAATTAAAATAATTTAAATCTATTCAAAAGCTGACTACTAAGCAAGTGGAAAAGGCAAAAGAAATTGCCTGCACTCTGACTGGGGGACAGATGGGAATATGCTATGGCTTGATCAACCTGGCATCTCTGTGGTAAATGGTGCATTTATATAGCACCTTTATCCAAGGCGCTTTACATAGATTGTGCATTAATTCACCCATTCACACACTGATGGCGGGAGAAACCATGCAAGGCACCAACCAGCACATCAGGAGCAATTTGGGGTTTAGTGTCTTGCTCAAGGACACTTCGACACTAACTCTGGGGGAGCCCGGGTTCGAACAGGCAACCTTGCGGTTAAGATCCAGCCACTCTACCCCTGAGCCACCACCGCCCCTGTGGAAAATGGTGAAAATAATCTACAACCACACAATTGTCGTTGTGAGTTTGTAGCAACTTTTGATATCTGCCTGTAGAGCTTCACCTATTTTCCACCAGATACGGTTGAAAATGGTTGAAGACAAGTTCTCCTTTAAGTAGTGGTTTAAGTAATTGTTTAAGTAATTGTTATCCAAGGCTAGCGTTGTGACACTGCCAGTGTCACAGTTTGGACCGAGATAGCCTGGTGGTACAGAAACACACAGTCCTGCCTATGTATGTCCTCCCGGCCAGCAGTGCACCCAATATTTACAAGCAAGCCCAAAATCTGCGAGAGCCTTCGATTGAACACAGATGGCAGGAAATTCCTCTGAAATGACAGTGGCCAAACTCCACCGCAGAACATGAGAGTGATCCTGCATAGCAGACGCACCGAGGAACCATCCTGTATGCATTCTATCTCTGTCATTTTCTCACCCACCAACCACCGCCTGCCATCGATTACAGTTTCACACAAGTGAAGATTTATAGGACTTCTGTAAAACAAGTGATCAATTTGCAGCAATTACTCTACATTTTTGGAGGCGGCATCGGGGAGAAATAAATGAATGCCTGGGCAAAAAACAAGGAAGAAAAATTACCCTGATGGTCGGCGGTCCAAATGAGAGGTAAAATGTAAGTGGTTGTAATTAGATTGCATCTGAACGGAGCAACATTTGAAAATGATTATTTTGTTACCTACACACTGCATGTAGCCTTCTGTTATTCTCAGAGGGGATGCTAGTTATTTAAAACAAGGCCCAAGCCAGATGTTTTGTAGACCAGAAAGGAGTGGAAGGAATCATATTTCACTTCCTACTTTATTCTTATGATTGTTTTAGGGCAGGAAGAATCATGGAACACTACTTTGTGAATAGGATATGTTCAAAGCATGCACATGATAATTGCTCAGGTTTTTTGAAGTTTCCGGCTAAGAGTCGAAGAAAATGGTTCCTCTGCTGTGTAGACAATGAGTATTAGCTAATAGCTAGTTGAGATGATTAGGGGTATAGCTTAGACTCGAAATGCAAAGTCTTTGAAGGAAAATGACGGGCACAATTTGCTTTGACAGTGGAGGCAGAGAGGGGGAAGCTTTTATTTTGATTTGATTATTGGTGTTGTTTCATGTCGCAATTCTCCAGGCCCCTCCAGAATTTCAGAGCAAAAAAGTAAGTCGATCCTCTTCAGCGCAAGGGACCAAGTCCCTCTGTGTATCCTCAAAACAAATGTTATCATACAACTAAAGACAGATGACACTGTGTGCTGCTGCTCATGCCAAGTCCATGCTGTGTAATGGCATTGAACAATGATACATTGTCAAATCCAGGGTGTTAACTCGTAAAGTCTAAAACATTACACTGACATTACACAGTACTCATTAGTACATAATTATTATCTGCATGTAGTCTACATTGCAAAAGATTTCCATCTAATCTCATATTTCTTAAAAGAGATTATTTGTGACTCTTTGTTGAAAATGTACTCATATTGGGGGGGGGGGGGGGGGGGGGGGGGTAGTGCAGAGATATCTTGTGCAAGGGGAACTTTTGGCCTAAGGATTTCTGCCTATGGGTTTATCCACTAGTCACTACCAGCTGGTCTATATGATGTCGCTGCGCTAGTAGTGACTTTTTCACAACTTTCTTCTCATTGGCTGTCCTTTAAGATTCCTTTAAGATTCAATAGTCCTGTTTTAGCTCGGCACAAGCTGGTATAATATATGACTTTGTCTTCTTTCTTGCTTTTCTTTTTCCAGTATAGGCCCTGTCTTCCCTCGCAACCCAGGTCAGACCTACAGTATGTTCCCTCGGGTTAGGGTAAGGGTAGGGGATGGGGTTAGGGCTGAGGAAAAATAGACATGCGCGTCTCAAACTACTGGTCACTTGAATTTCAGCTGTTGCTCAGCAAATAACATCAATCAATGTCAGACACCAAAGGGCATCAGGAAACCTGAAAAAAATGAGTACCTTCATGACCCTGCTGCTATAATGGAACCTTCCATTGCCTTAGAATGCACCACACTGCCAACTCAATATCAGGGTCTTCATGAATATACAGTGTAAATAAGAGGAAAGGGCCCCACATTTTCCACTGAGCAAACCTGTGTTGAGTTTCAAACCACACATACCTAAGGGAAGTCAGCAATACCATTATTTTATTGTGCGGGGAGTCTTCTCTCACCAAAGGCTTTGGCACTACGATCTGCCCCCCACCACCTTCCAACCGCACGCACACAAACATGGATACAGGCAGGAAGACATGTACGTGTGGCTGACTCCCTCCCCTCCCCTCCCCTCCCCCAACACACACACAGGCCCCGGGGTAACCTGAGATGGATGGTTCATCCTAAAATATATCATCTGACATCAAACAGAGCTTCTCCTAGCTGGACAGAGAGGAGGCAGGCCTACACTCCCCATCTCCTCCTCTGGTCCTCTCGTCCCAATGCACTGCAACCTCAGGAAGCGTCCATAGTAGGCTATCACCGCTTGAGAAATGATGGCATGACTCAGGGGACTCTGTTGTGCTGGGGATTGAGGTACTGTGGGCCCCCGTAAAAACTCTGAAACGTTACCGAGCGACACCTATGGAAACACATTCAATCTTACACCGTGGGGGGTCAATACGCAGGTATTTACACAGACAGCGGCCCCAGCGCGTTGGAATGGACAGGGCCACCATCAAAGAACTTTACGAGCGAATATATTCTCACTGTGTAAGCATTTGGATGTCCAGGCTTTAAAGCTCTCCTGTGTTTTCCCTTCTCTTGTTTAATGGCTGTAATAAGATTCCTTTTATTATGATTTCTGCTCTCGCTGCGACTGCGTCCCTCCCCTCTGTTGAGTTAGCCAAATGGATATGGCTGAAACCGTAGCCGAGTTGTGTCACAATAGCAGTGAAACCTCTTTTTTTTCTCTTTTTTTTTACAATGTCGGACTAACGGGTTAGTCCAAATGCAATGTAACACAAAGGTCATTAGAGTAAAAATCACCAAGAACAATACAGTACAGGAGTTGGTCAGTGTGACTTTGATGCAGAGAGGCGTACATCTGCTGAGGAAGGCATATGCATGCATGGCAGGATGACCTAATAGCCACACATACACAGCAGTGGGTCATGCAAAACAGTAAAGACAGTAGGCTATTATCACACCACATGTGTACAGTACACTGTGCATTAGCTTCCATGCACTGTAGGCCAAATGATCGTGGTCATTCTAGTGCTTGGCAGAGTCATACAGTATGTCCCAAACAGGTGTGTGTGGCAGTGGAAAATAGCAGCATTACACAGTATTATGTAGCGCTGGGCAATATATTGATATATAAGACTAGATGACGTAGATGTCCTTTGTGATTTGGGATATTTTAATATCGTGATATGGCAAATGTGTTGTCTTATCTGATTTTAACACTATGACTGTGGCCTATTGGCCACAAGTGTTAAATAGCTTGCGCAGGGCCGGGGCCCGGAGACTACTACTCAACTACTTCCGTTTTCCCCGGTCGGAGGAGGCTCGCAGATCACCACAATACAATACTATCGTCATAATATCAATATTGATGTATTTGGTAAAAAATATATAGTGACTTCTGAATCTTGATTTTGTCGCCCAACCATAGCTAGTATTATGGCTACATTATACTTAGTCGTACGAATGGGTCCTGCAACTAAAATAGCAGATCGAATACATTTGGGGTGTGACTCCACCACACGACAAAGCACAAATCACGGTTTAAGTCAACCATGTCAATCCAGGTGTGAAGAATGTGCAACACAAAAGATGTCAATTCCGAGCTTCTGGAACGAGTTCTGGTGAAAAGGGGCCTAATCAGACGATAATGAGTAGATATAAAGAAATCATTCTGCGTTTGAATCACTCAGTCTATGCCATCTGTGTTGCTTGGCTGCTAGTGGCCAGAAAGTTTAGTATAGCTAAATGAGGAGGGAATCACCAAGAGCTTTGGGCCTTAGCGTGTGTCAAGCCTTTCACATAACCTGGCACTCATTGTGAAGCTCTTTTACGAACCATAAAAAATATTCATTTCGCCCCTGACCTGTTTTCCAATATAGTCTCCAAACCCATAAAAGGGTTTGCTTTTCATTTATTTTTATTTGAGGAACTTTGAAATGCAAATGTTTGTTTCCTTGCGTGTTAAAAAATGAGAGGAGCCATCTTAAAAGAGAATCTGATGTGAAATATGAATTCTGGCTATTTTACATCATCCCTAACATAAACATTGGAGGGGGAAAAAAGCGGTGGGTTCTCAGTATGAGTCTTTTTGTGCTGTTAAATGAGTGTACCTTGGCAGGCCACAGTGTACATATACCGATGCTCTGCCTCTCTAACTGGACTCACTTCACGTCTCAGAGCTCTTGAGGCTTGTAGAAGACTGGCATCTTTACAGCGGGCTAGATTAGCCATGTTTTCAAGTCAAACGATGGGCCCAGCCCTATAAAAGTGTGCGCTGTGGGCAAACGGTGTGTGTAGATTTATAGGCAATGCTATCAAGGACACAGCTAAAAGGTCTTGCTTCCCTTTGCTTAAGTTGTGGTTTTCAGGAGGGTGGTGGTGGTGGTGAGGGTGGAATAGTATACCGCACATGGAATTCATAATTTATCCATCATTAGGTGGTAAGTTCAGACAAGTCCTCATCCTTGATGCTATCAGTATTACTTTTTTATGATTACGTATTTATATTGTATTTAAATTGTATTTATTTATTGCAGAACTATCTTAAGATGTATTATTCCCATTGTATCAAATTTTCTAAAACATTTACAAATAGTAAAAAAATATATAAAAAATATAACATGCTGGCACTGGCAGTTTACACTAGAAGACAATAATACCAGCACCAGGACAGTGTAAACAGATACAATAACGAGAATCAGGGTAATCAAACGCACAACAGATGCATGAAAAATGAATCTGAATAATAAACTGCAAAGACCAGACTAATTCATGAAATTGTTGCAAAACATTCTGCTCCAGACCCATCAAACATGTCTTTAGTCAGACACCGGACACAACCGATCTACAAGCTCACAATACATTGCTAGCACGACACATTGTGAGCATATAGATGTAGATGTATAGATTCTGTGTGCAACACGATGCACAACCGAGTATAGCTCAGGCTTCACAAAATACACTTGGAATGTTCCTAAATGTCTCAAAGGAGACAGCATAAACAGTGATGTTTTATTCAGCTCATTGGGGCATGCCAACTGGTCCGTGTACAAAGGCCTGAGCTCACGGAGGAACAAGAACTGCATGGAGTCCATTAGATGCCCAACGTGCTCTGAAGATGTGGCTAAGGCCATGTAAACAATGAGCACGCAGGAGATGAGGCAGAGTCCTCCTCTTCAACGAGAAACACCCTCGGAGAGGTAATTGAAGAGCTTAATTTAGGAAAGATGGAAGGCCGCAGGGTTGTAGGACTGGCGTGGGAGTGGGCGGGGGTTTTGAAGGGAGAATGAGGCAATGATGGATCCGAAGAAACACACAAAGAGCTTTCTGTCATCACCTAGGCTTGCATGTTACACCAAAATGTTTTGTTGCCCTCATTAATGTCAGTCTTCGGGGGAAGTTGTGGTGATGTAACCTTATTAGATAATTAGATGTTCCATTGAATTCAGAATTGTAATGCACATGGAATTCCACACAAGCTGTCATGTTGATAGCAGATTGGATCTAAAATGTTGGCAATGTGGTTTAGAGCTGTCAGTGTGTATTGTTGTTTGCTTGGTTTGATGATTTGTTAAAGCAGTTTATTCTAAAGTATTGATTGTGTCAATATGTATTTATTTACAATATACTTAACCACTTATTTTATACCCATTTTTTACTTTGGCTATTCGACAATACGTAGGTGATCTACAAGTTGACAACGCATTTCTTCGTGACGCATTCTGACCTACTGTAGCAAGAATGTTGAACATGCCCAAAATAGGGCCACTAGATTGAAAGTGTGCAAGCAATAATACACACAAGGCTGTGGTATATTGTGATTGGCTATGTGTGTATTATGGCATTTATAACACATTAGCAGACATCATAATTTGATCCAAAATGTTATATTGCTAACTAAAACATCCAAAAGTGTAGCAGTGGATAACTGCAATGAACACACACTGTAATATAATAAAATCTAATAAAATAATATGGATAATAACTAAAACAAAATACCGTACATTTCCTATAAACCAGTGCAGTGTTTCTATCTAAGCAGACCTTCAATGTCTCCTGTATCAGCTTACCAACAAGTTGTGTAAACCCCTGTAACACAGTAAGGCAGTGTGTTCCCCCACACTGAACAGCAAACACGCTGTCAAACTCCATGGAGAGTCCCTGAACACACCGGCCCGCATAATGCTGCGGAACAAGCAGCAGGTATTTGTTAGTTAGTCCGTGTTTGAATTAAACTAGAGGAGGCTGAGGTTGCACTCAGGAGCAGCAGAGGGCTGTTTTGACTAAGCTGTCTCAGAGAGGGGCAGGCTGTGGAGACTCCCAGCATTTGTAAAAGATTAGCGGCCCGGTCCCGGTGTAGTGAGCTCAGGTCAGGGAGAGTGCAAGAGCACGGGGCGAACACGGGGGCGAGGAACTTCCACCCTATCTCTCACATCCATCTACAGCAGTCACACAGCCTGTCTACTAGTTAGAGCACATGACACACGGCATCGTAATGTGATTAAGGGTTTTGGATTTTGGAGTGGTGCTGGCAGATGGCTGACATGGTGGTGGTGGGGGGGACTGGTGTTCTAGAGAAGTTAGGATGCCTTCAGGTAGTAGGCTACCTGTGACTAGTTTGTTGCACATTGACAGCAATGATTTTTCAGCACAATGTTCTAACTGATAAATCAAGCCATTCCTTTACGAGGAGTGCCCTAAATGTGTGTGCTGTCTACGTACATCTGTGTGCCTTTTGTTGCACGTTTTAATTGAATTATGTCAGATTTGAACAGTCAGGGTATGTGCGCTGCATACAGGAACACGAATAGTGCACATGCTCTCAGCTCCTATCATTAGCCAAAAGCTTAAATGAAAACCAACTGTGTGGGAACAATAAAATAATTTGTCAAGGGAAAAGAGTGCAGATAAATTCTGCAAAGCATTTTCCAACTGGCTGAGGCGGCATCTCTCGCAGCCAAGCATTCAGCACCTGGCCGTCAGGGCTGCGACGCTTTCAATTCAACGTTCAAATATTCGACTGTTAGATCACTGTCGATACAAGCTCAAAGGTTAATATTTTTTTTTATATTGGTATTAGTGAACGAGAACTGTGATCTGGCTATTTAAGGGCAAAAGTTAGCAAAACAGTAACAGAGAGAGCACATAGCAGAGAAAGAAATAAAACGTCCTCTCTTCCTACAGTATCTCCTCTGCTCTTCAGTGCCCCTCTCATCCCCCCGCCCCCTGCACCTCCCACCTTCGCTCCATGTGTCCCATCAAACCTATGACTCAGCATCAGTGAGGAACACTTACTGGGAAGGAAATACCCAGACGTTTCTCAAAAATATTCTCATCAAATGCTCAGTGGTCTTTAATAATGTTTCCAGTTGTGTGAAGGTTTAAATGAGAGCCACGTGAGCCCAAAGTGTCCAGTCCGAGTGGGTGGATCGTACAATCTCAGCATTCTGGATACAGTGAACGAAGCTGCATGCTATTGGGGGACTTATGTCTGACTCATACAGGCATAAGTCCCCCAAGAGCCGAAATATACTGGAAATAGATCTACAGGCTCACAACACATTGTGCTGTGACGCATTGTGAGCTTGTAGATGTGCTATTTTCTGTGTACTGTATACTGTTGTAAAGGCTGAGTACAGAGCAGAGTAAAAGGTTGTAAATGTCAAGCCAGTGATGATAATGAAATGCCACGATTCAGTTTAAGCACCATTTCTTTTTTTTGCGTTCCATTTTTGCTGGAGCCAACCCACCCTCATCTACTCTCTCACAAATGGATTCATGCTTTGGAACGTCAACATAAATTCTGCTCCTGACTATGTTTAATGCACTGACAGACGTGTGTGCAGATGCGCTATATAGACATACGGTACATGGGCCTGCACAGTGCACACACATGGTTTGCAGATATCATTCAAACAAGTGAATCTCTGGGAGCATTGTGTATGCGCACGCACACGCGCACACACACTCCTTGACAGTAGGGCTTGGCTATGCTCTCTGAGAGTATGTTCTGTGTTCATGAACCTGTCTATCTTATCCTCTCAACTTTGCCCCAATAAATGTCTCACACACACACACACACACACACACACACACACACACACACACACGGTGCGGCAACTACTGCCAACAGCAACCCCCTTAGAGATCCTATGTGTCCAACATGATGTTTGTATTAAGGCGTGTTTTATAGAAGCTGACTTCTGGGTCTTATGGGGGACTTAAACCATGTTAATGAAGAGGTGCATACTGGGGGTGACAGATTATTTAAAATCATGTGGATCTGTTTAAAGAGCACATATTGTACTGTACGATGCTCCATAGGAGTCTAGGTTTAAACGAGGATAAAGCGCTCAACTGTAAATCAAAGAACAACAGTTTGTACAGAAGAGATTGTACAGGGGGGAAAGAAATGGCTCCATGCCCTTTACGCTGCATTCCGATTGATCGGTTGGCCGATAATAATTGGCTATCACAGACACATTGTATCCATGGAATAAAGCAAAATAAAATATCAAGACAGAAAATGTGATGATGTTTTAGGCCGGCTGCTTTTATGACATTTCTGAGAATATTCATGTTTCTGGAAGATGCTTCTAAACTTGTATTCTATTGCTAGTCTGATCAATTCAAATACGCTTTCATCTTAAAATAACTAGGCTAATCGAAACCGAAACCGAAAATAGCCAATCTACAGCCTTACAACACCTCGCGCTGTGAGCTTGTAGGTCAACTGTAAAATATCCTGTCTCAATTACAAAAACAGTTTGGTAAACACATTTGAGGAGCGATCATTGTAAAAATGTTTTAAAGAAAAAGAAAAATCACACCCGTGCGAAGTGAGGGGCGCTTTTATCATCATACATCACCATACATCATCTCATTCCGGCCAACCACAATTTGCATCCTCACCTTCGTCTTCAATGTTTGTGTTTACACAATGTTTGCGTTTACACATACCCTCAAAGCTGGACATAGGAGGGGATAGCACCCCTCAAACATCACACTAGTGTGAAGTGAGGGGCGCCCACTGTGGCTGCCACATGACGTCACGAGTGAGGGTTTGTTTTTTTGGAGAGCATGAATAAGACAAACATTAAAAGTCCATAGATGTGGCTGCCACGTGACATCATGTCTGATAGTCAGATGTTTAGCACCCCTCAAACAATGTGACCCTAATATCAGTATCGGCCCCAATAACCCAGTATCATTTGGGCTCTGATTGACATTGATATTACAACCCAAGTATTTACACATTCAAGATGCTACTGTAGTAGGACGATGCTGCCAATAGATGGATGAGTGCGTCAAGTAAAACAGACATTCAAGAAACAACCAGTGTAGAGAATGAAAAACAGACAGATTGTCCAGAAAGCCCCTGTGATAACACGGCAATTGGGAGTATATGATAGATGCCTCTGCTGCTTCCAGGAGTGGAAAACTTCTGGACAAAGGGATCGGCTTCATTTGTGGGATGTAGTTTTCAGGCCCAGAGGATGAAATCGACTTGACGTCTCTCTGGCAGGAAAGACAGCGAACGACATCGGCACGGCAGCTTCAAGCCAAAGTCATCCTCAGTCATTATTTCGGTTCCAAACAATTGGACAGCCAGGACGGCGCTGTCATAGACTGCTAAGCACAGACATTTGAATAACATCTGACGGACACAAAATACAGGAGCTGAAGGAGCAGTAGCATGAAGCATTGTGACCCTGTGTGAGCTTGTAGATCGTCTAAATCCACTACTTTTGAAATAGGGCCTAATTCAGGATGTATTTGATATTTTTTTGTTTGGGTCCTGGGGAGATTTTTCTTTTGGGTCTTGAGGTGAAAATATTTGGGAACCCCTGGCCTAGAGGTCACAGAGATGGGCTTGTGACTGGAAGATTGCTGGTCTTTATACTCTTAGAAAATATAAATAACAGTGGGGAAATTAATGTCTAATTAATGTCTAAGGGCACATTGAGAGCAGCAGCTGCTCTCAAGGTGCAAGGCAATACAGCTGCGTGCGTATCTGGCAACTCTGTGAGCAACTTAGTGACTTGTGCAACCCACTACTCTCAAGGTGCACTGGAGTGCCTCGAGCAGAGCAGCTCAAAGGTCAACAGTAGAAGTGTGCAGTGAGGGAAAGCTGCAAGGGATTGTCTGTGCTCTGCAAACCTTCACTAGATAAAAAAAATTAAATCACACTTGTGTGAAGTGAGGGGCTCTCTTATCATCATACATTGTCATATATCATCACATACAGCCAATCAAATCATCACATTCCGTGGTACACACAGACACACAAAGCAAAAACTCAAATCGATTCACATGAATCTCGGCCTCGGGATCCAAATAAAATGTAAGTACGAGATGTAAATCTCGTACTTCATGTGGTCATCCTCTATGATGTATATGATGACAGACAGACCCTCTTATAGACTAGACTCGTGCAGAACCACGGCATGAAAAAAGAAGGAAAATTGGCATCAACCAGTTTGCTCTTTCAATACCGCATCTGCAGTTCTCATATGGACGATATGAGAGAAGATTTTCCCACTCTGAGCCTCAGACAATGAGAAAATCCATGTGCTGTAACAGTATCACGTCGTGGGAAATTGCATCTTTTTTATCGCATCCAGCATCTCCGCTCTCTGATATTAGTCCACCGAACATCGGCCTCTCCCTCCAAATATAAGTGAAGTCTGTAAAAATAACCCTGAGGATTTTAGGAGATCATAGCACTGGCATGGAGCCTTAAAACTTTATTAACATCCAGAGTCAGCCTGGCCGGGCTCCCGGCTCCCAGCAGCATAAACTACTGCACAGATTAACCTGAACATGGTACTGGCCTCAGTCACTTCCTCACAATTCTCCACTTCCTCCTCCCAGCATGGCAGTGTTGGAAATTAACCAAGCACATGTACTCATGTACTGTACTTAAGTACAATTTTGAGGTATTTGTACTAGTATTTCAGATTTCCAATACTTTTACTTCTACTCCACTACATCTTGTATCCAAATATTGTACTTTTACTCCACTACATTTATTTGAAAACTTTAGTTACTTTGTAGATTTTGATTATTATTAACCACTTCAGCCCTATATACATTTCGACCATTTGAAAATAGAGGATCTACAAGCTCACAATGCATTGCACCACGAAATGGGACATACCGCATAATGAGTACTTTTGATACTTTAAGTACATTTTTAATCTAATACTTTGACTGTAGTCATTTTTTTATTCCGGACATAATGCTACTGTTACTTAAAAGAAAATGTAGTACTTTTTCCACCACTGCAGCATACAGTATGGAGAGTGTTGTCCACAGTCACTGCGGTGGGACTGCAAAGTGAATTGCAACTTTTCTCCAACATACTGTAACTGTACAACATACTGTAACTGTACACAATTATAATTAACCTTTAACCACTTTAAACCTGGCTTCCCTATTTTGGGCATGTCTATATAGGCCAAATAGTCACAATAATTTAAAATAATAAAAAACGTAAAATAAATCAACAAGCTTGTAACACGTCACATTACGGCTATTTTTTCATTTGTCATAATGACTAAAGTATATAGGCCTTGGGTGGTTAAAGTGAGTTGGATGATGTCACTTGTCAGTAGAAAGAAGAACAAAAAAAGAGAGAAAAAAACTACAGTACATAAATTATGAGTTGAGGATTTGTTTGCCAGCAAATAAAGAATGTATATTTATTTTTAGCTGAATCACAGGAACTTGGCTGTATCTATCTATCTATAGGACAATAACCCAGACAACTCCATATCTGATAAAGGCAAATGTGAATGTTTAAATCCAAGGTAGTATAGAAGTAGTTAAGTACAATTTCTCATTCTCCCGATTTATGATGTATGATGGCTTCATCATTCATGGCCGTTGTGAAAGCAAAGTGCTTTTTCTCCAAACAAACATAATTCAGTGCCTCGCTATAGTGCAGTTATTAGCACTGCTTAAGCAGCAGAATGTAATTTAATATAGCACCAGGGCCAGGGAACGGTGCACATGACCAGAGAATAGCTAATTCTTCCAGAACGCTCAAGCTTTTATTAACAAGCACTAATAAAATATATAAACTGCACTATTAGACTTTATAATGTTTTTCATAGTCCTCGGGGAAGGCGCCAGCCAATGGCGTGGTGAGCTGGCTGGGCACTGCCCCGTGGCAGCTCACTGGCAGAAATGTACGGTGAACAACAGAGAGGATAAAAATCAAGCTTTTTGGCTGCTCTCTGCTAAGCTCTAATGAAGGCATAAAATGGCAGCCTCGGATCGCATCATGCTTGCCCGTTTTGTTTTTGACCACTCGGACGAAGCCAACGTTTGATTGGCTGGCTGATTGGTCCCTGAAAATGTCCAGTCTTGTAAAAGATTTAATTAAAAAAAACATACAAAAATAGAAGAAAGGTTTCAGACAGTTGTATGATAGCACGCCTGTGTGCCTGGGTAGTAAGGTCCAAAAGAAATTGCTATATTTTTCACTGTTGAGTGGTTTAAAAAGCACAATGTGGTACGCACTCAGCAACTGCTGCCTGCTGTGAATGTTACTCACATCAGCATCACAGCTAAAGCGATGAGCACAGTAAGAAAGCATGTGCTGACAGAGGCATATTATTCTTCTCTAGTGGAAAAGCAGAAGCAGACGACTCATCATCATCGACTCAGGTGACCAAAAGAACACTCACACAGTCTCAGAAAGCTATTCTTGGGGCATCATAGCTCAGAGGGGAGCAGTTGTCTGGGGAAAGGATGTCGAAGTGTCCTTGCGCACAACACCAAACGCTTTTTTGACAAGCAGTTTGGTGCCTCTCATGGCTGCCTCCTCCTCTGTGAATGTTAAACGCATACATTGTAAAGTGCTTTGGGGAAAACACTACTGTAAACGTAGACCATTTAAAGAGCAGCCAAGGCATGCAGCACAAATCCATCTTCTCTCTGCCACTGTCTCTCTAACTCCCTTGCTACTCTGCCTCTCCATTTTCCTCACCCTTCCTCCCTAGTTCTTTGCCTCTGTCTCCCTTCTTGCACCCCTCCCCTCCTGCCTATAATGTATGTCTTTCTCTCCAGCTGAGTTGGCAGCTGTGAGTTGCCAGTCAGCCGCTTGGCCCTGCTCCTCTGTGTGTGCCAGCACAGACAGACAGACAAACAGACAGACAGACAGACAAGCACAGCGCAGTGCAGCGCAGTGCAGTGCAGCAGCGGGTGGACAAACGTTGCTCTAAGCTGCCGCAGTGAGTGAGGAACGGATTTTTCTTTGATGAAGCCATGAGTGCTGAGCCAAGAACAGCAAGTGGCACAGCCGAGATGTAAATCACAGACCCACCCATGCGCTCAGTCATACAGCGAAGAGGTCTACGAGAGCAGTCGGCAGCTGTCTGAAAATGCATGAGTAATACGGACTCTATGGACGTGCGGTTAGCAGTGGCATGCCTCTCCTGGCAAACACGGTGAGAGTGCAAGAAAGGTACAGAGACAGGGGGTGTGTGTGTGTGTGTGTGTGTGTGTGTGTGTGTGTGTGTGTGTGTGCGCACGTGCGTGCAGGCGTGCATGCGCGTGCGTGAGAGACTGTCTGAGAGAGAGAGAGGATGGTGGGGCAGTGGTAGAAAGAGCAAGAAATAAGCAGAGATTCAGGTAGGAAAAGACAGAAAATTAACAAGAGAGGTATAGAGAGATTATTGCAAAAGAGTAATTTCACACAACCAGGGAATTCAATCACCAGCCAATCTAACTAACAAACATTGCACGAGGGTAATAGTCTATGTTTAGGTTTGGGGCTAAAAATACACTTTTATGATGACATATCATTCTGAGAACCAGCACTGAGAACTAGCACTTCTCTCTATTAGACTGAGGCCCAGAACACATTTCCTCTGGTATTACAGAGATATTTCGACATTCATTCAAACCAGATCTTTTTTTTATCCTGCTGTGTGGCTGTTTGGGATTTATTGGCATAGAGTTCAATCTCTTGAAAGTTAGAATGCCTTTGGTTACAGCGAGATGCCATAATCATACCACACTGGTCACAAAGAATGAGAATGTCTGACCTCGCTAGCATTCAGTAAGAAGCTGGAGGGCTGGAGGCAGACGGCAAGGAATCTACAATTTAAAGCTCTCTCTCTATATCTCGCGCGCGCGCGCACACACACACACACACACACACACACACACACACACACACACACACACACACACACACACACACACACACACACACACACACACACACACACACACACACACACACACACACACACACACACACACACACACACACACACACACACACACACACACACACACACACACACACACACACACACACACACACACACACACACACACACACACACACACACACACACACAATAATGCAATTTAAAGGTTCCGTGTGCATGAATGTGTGCACTTGTATTTGCGATGTGAATGCGCACTTACATACAGTACAGCACACATATGAACATTGTATGTGCAGAGTAAATCCACTTTGCAGGGGACCACTTCAGAAGATTACCTCCCATACTGTAAATAGCTCTCCTTCCATCTCTTTGAAGGACAAGTCAGCTAACCTGATGCAACACACTTAGGTCTTCACCCACTCCCACTAATCCTTTATTTCCATAAACGTCATGAGAGAATTCCATGCCCGGTTTGATTGAGATGATTCAGCCAAAGCAGCTGCCAAATCAGGACTGCTCTCGCTCTCTCTAGTGGCTGTGACTCAGGAAGCGCTCTCATTCCATTACCCAGCATTCCCTCTTCATCTCCTCAGACTCCAGACTGAGGTTTTACGGGAATACCGCTGTGGAATCATCATCGGGTTGCTGGGCTTTATGAATCAATGGAACATGCTGCAAACATTACACCCTGCAGCACCCACCCCAGGCAGCACCCTCGCATTTAGTCATGCCTCACGGCTGAGCTCATGCAGGACACAAAACGACGTGGGCTGAGGCTCCAACTCGGCCTCGTGGGAATTTGGCGAGCGGTGAGAAACTAGTCGACATAGAGTCAAAAGAATGTCCCTATCGGTGCTCGTTAGATAGGCTATACTTAAAAAGATTTGCAGGTGTAACACACACACACACACACACACACACACACACACACACACACTTCCATTAATAGTGTAGCTCCATAATAAACCTAAACATACACAGCAATATAGAGGTGTGCATAGATGAGCTGTTAGGCCCAGAATTGTTGGCACTGTGTGCGTGTATGTGTGTGTGGGGGGGGGGTGCGTTTAACAACATACAGTATATTGTGCCCAGGTCTCATGACATCACTATGATATCATCAGGGATGATCAGGGATCATAGTAAATACGACCTGCTGTCGCAATTAAGCCCATATATGGAGATCCCTGATGACATCAATATCTGTATATGTTCCTGAAAAATGTACTAAAACAGTATCGATAGCTCTTGGCTTCACTGATCACAATTTAATTGCTATTAAAAGGAAAACTAAGGTCCCAAAAGCACCTTGCTTGGTTATACATAAGAGGTCGTATAAACATTTTAATCAAGAACTGTTTATTGATGAAGTGAAAAATGTTAACTGGTCAACTGTTTGTCTTGAGGAGGACCCAGAAGTAGCTTTGGGGATATTCATGAAATCATTTTTGCAGATTGTAGACAAACATGCTCCTGTCAGAAAAACAACTGTCAGGGCCAATGGCGCCCCCTGGATTGACATTGATCTCAAATCGATCATGAGGCAACGTGACCAAGCTAAAAAGTTGGTTGACTCATCTGGTTTGCTGTCTCACAGAATGGAATACCGTAAATTAAGAAATCATGTCACTAAAATAAATAGAAGCAAAAAGAAAGAATATTATAAGAATAAAATGAATGACTCCAAAAATAATGGAAAACAATTGTGGAAAATATTGAATCAAATAATGGGAAGATCTGCACACCAGACTAATTCATTTATTGAAATCAATGGAGAGTTTCTGACTAAAACAGCTGAAATTGCCACATACTTTAACAACTACTTTACAAGCAAGGTTGAAACTCTTAGAGAAAATATGTCACCATCTGATGGCTCCTCATGCAAATTAATTGAAAATAACATAATGAATGGTAAAAACTGTAAGTTTGATTTTGTGCAAGTAAGTAGCTTTGACATTGAAAACTTGTTGGCATCACTGCCATGTGACAAACCTTCTGGTACTGACATGTTAGACAGTAAACTGTGTTAATTTTATAGAATAAATTGTAATTATGTATTTTCATGTATTTAACTGTTGAATGTATTTGTAATTACCGTATGTATTTTTTGTATGTATTTTATATGGACCCCAGGAAGATTAGCTGTCGCCATGGTGTCAGCTAATGGGGATCCAATCAATAAACAATAAACAATATGGATATGTCAGAGCCTGTTCTGACATTCCATATGTTGATCCTTCAACATCCACACGCTGCCCCCTCTTTCTCCATATATGGAGCTGACCTGTTCTGACATTCCATATGTTGATCTGACTTCATCAAACCCTGTACACTCAAGACACGCTCCATATATGGCCAGTGCACGGGATCTCGCCCTTTAGTGCGAGGTCGCTTCTTGCCCTCAGGCGTCTTACTCGTAGTATTATGGTGGTGCAAGCAATATACCAGCGGGCCAGTTCTAATAGTAAATAAATATCATCCCGCGGGCCAGAGATGAATCATTCATGGGCCTGATTTGGCATATGCCTTGAGTTTGACATATGCTCTGGAAGACCTTGACTTGAAGATTGAAGACAAGTCTTTCTATATAGAGAGAGCGAGTTTTCTGATTTCCATTACTGTGAGGAGGACATATGAAAATCTAATACAATACTTTCCAAATAGGTTCCATATTCTACTACTGCAAAAAATAATGTGAGACTTCATGCCAATGAAGGCGTTCCAGTTATTGAAAAGGCAGTGTCCATTTAACTGGTGTTAGATAAAAGCCCATTCACACGACAGCCCTTTTGCTATTAGGTTAATGAAATGCCACCCCAACCTAACAAAATATGACGTGAAAATATTTCCAAAATTAGAGAGCAACAATTTCAAGCCTTTTTTCAAGTGAATGATTCAAGTGAATGATTCCTCATTTTCTGAACCTTCTCGGCTTTAACCACATTCAACTTGGCTACCCAATTTTGGGCATGCCATTATAGGTAAAATGTACAAATAAGTAAATAGCAGATCTAGTACACAATATGTTGCATCACGACACCCTGTGAGCTGGTAGATCAATTTGAAGTTTGCACTCCATGGCCAGAAAAATTATGAAGTCTGTGTGTTTGACTGGATTGTTGAATTACTACAATGACCATAATGCTTTGGTGCACTGCCCCTCCTTGTGGAGAGGGGGAGTTTGCATGGAGGTGTGACAACATGTACTCCATGCAGGAAGGAAGTGAGACCAATGTCTGACGCATCATCAGGCATTTGAAATACTAAAATATCTAAAACCACAACCCCAGTAAAGTGTCAGTAAAATAAGATCTGGTTGCAAAAAGGGTGAAGTGGCCCTTTAATATTGTCACATGGAAATGGGCCAATTTGGGGAGTTGCCTAATGAGCTAAGAAATCCAGTGGAAAACAATGTATAGGCCAAAATGTTAATTTGCCCATTATAGTGCCACCATGGCACTGATTTAAAAAATGTAGGGTGCCATTTCTTCCTTCGCCTACTCGCCTAGTGGGAATGTGTGTGCAAAGTTTTGTTGCAATCAAACACTGTGTCCCCTAGGGTAGATACCCTCACAAAAACATGCAGTAATCCTGGTCTCTAAACTGCCTCCCCCTGGCCAGCCGGGGCGCCTGATGGAGGGGAAAGGAACTGGTTGGAATAACGTGTTCCTTCCACGCGCTACGTCCAACCAGGGAAACTCCCCCCTGTCAGGTGTAAAGGAGCAACTTGGACACTCAAGCATGAAGGAAGCATGAGTTAAGTCTGTTGCTCTCCCCAGGTTGGCGGAGGGTGTGTAGAGCCCAGGATCACATTAGATGATTGACACAGGGGTGAAAAATGGGTTACAAAATCGTGGGATAAAAAATATATTTAAAAAAAACAAACACTGTGTTCATGATTTGAGGCATTTTGTTCAAAATGGCCAATCAGAATGGAATATGAAAAATCGGAGAGATCCTACTTGATCACATGACTATAGAGGTAATGTGTACACATTACGATGTGTGGCGATATAAGGGCATTCCCAGTTTTAACATGCCGTAAATTAGCTGCACACAGACAGACACACACATGGACTAACTAACACATGGACGGACGGGGGCAAAAACATAGTCTCGGCCACGCCTTTGGCCTGGTGGAGACAACTAAACTCACAGAAGAACTTCAAGGCGCAAGCCAACCTCTCCAAATCCATTTAATGTGCTTGTATAAGCACATACAACCAAAAGTAATCACAAGCTACTGGCAAGTGGTCGTTAAACACTTATGACACATAGTGCCTTAAAGCGGGCAGTAATGTTTGGTTGTTTCTCATAATGGTCAGATTATCACCCCGCAGGCTGACGTCTACAAATACTGTTGGGGAAAACATAGGAAACTAAGTCACTTTGAGGGAATTCAACATGGTTGCCAATGCCAACGCACAATGGCCGAAGTGTGTGCATTCTGTACGCGTGTTTGCTCTTCTCTGTGTGTGTGTGTGTGTGTGTGTGTGTGTGTGTGTGTGTGTGTGTGTGTGTGTGTGTGTGTGTGTGTGTGTGTGGATATATGTACAGCATTCATGCAGCACTTGCAAAGAACTACAGGAAATAACAAAAGACATGTTACTAGTAGCCATAAGGACTCACTCTTGTGTCCATTACTCATCTTTTCACAGGCTGAATCAACACGCACACACACACACACACACACACACACACACACGCACGCCTCTGAATTTATCAGAGAAACAGAGTGTGGGACTCCAGCACACTCCTCTAATTCAAACATTTTCCTCAAATAAGCTCATAGACTCCTCGCCAGACAGTCCCAGCCAGAAGAAACTTTAGTACGGTATCAAATGATACTAGAGTACACACTCCATTCAAACGTGATATTCTTTTTCGAGTGGGTAAAGTGTTTTTCTTTGCAAGTTAAATATTTTCATTGCTGGTGGGCACTGATATTTATAGTACAGTGGGCTCATAGTGTAAAGATGATCAACCACTATTGGCTTTCACTAAGAGCAACAGTGCATAGAGGACGGAGTTTCCAAACCTAAACACATGGCGCAACGTCACTTCACTGTGAAAAAGTCTCACTGAACAAAATCAATGAATAGTCATCTAATTAACAAACACAAAAGGCCAGGATACAGACTTAATAGTAAATAAATTTACGTAAGTGATTGGAACATATCCCTGAACAGATGGCACATAATGATGAGCCGAGGATGTAAAATGTAATGGTTTCAGAAAAGAGCCAGGAAATATATCGATATTATATTGATATTGTGATAAGAGAATGATCTGGGATTGCTTTTGCCTGGTTTTATTATACAATATAATAGTAAAAAGCTCAAGCTGTTGAACTTCATTTCGATATCAAGTTTTTTGGTCAAAAATATCATGTGATTTTGTCAATATCGGCAAGCTATATAGCTTCAACTGTATGTAGTGCTATTTTTGGCCTATCATATCCATTTTCCCCAAACAAAAAGATTGGGGAATCAGTGTTAAAAGATTTTTGAACAGAGACAGGATCCTGCTCTATCTCGATGCACTTCAGTGAAGAACTTGAGTCCTCTCCTCCAATCCAACTCACTGATTACTAGCGATCACTACATTAATCATATAGTCACTCACTCCATCAACTCATACACACAAACACCATAATCTCTTACTTACACACACACGCACGGTAGCACGTGCGTGCACACACACACACACACACACACGCACGCACGCGTGCGCTCGCTCTCTCTATTGGAAATCATGTCAGTCATGACTGTATCCTTGCTATCAGATTGTTTACAGTCCCCATGGTAAATTAAGAAGTGAAGGAATCATGCTTGATGATGATTTGCCATGCGTCACTCACTACTACTATCCTCAGCGCAACAGATACAAATCTGCCTCTCACTAGCAGTTATCACTGGATAAAGTTTCCCATTTTGCAACGACAGAGAGGTCAACGGTAATACATTTGATTTGAGGTAATATGTTCTCCATCCATTGTCCTATATCCGCCAGAACAAATATTAGAGTCTGTTATTTTTAAATAAATCCTTTTCAGTATGAATGTAAAGTAGTGCTGGAGAATGCAGTTTGAACTCCAGTTCTGTCCCCACAGACGAGTTTGAAACATAATCTCTCTGAAATGAAGCATGATACACAAACCTGATGAGTCCAGTGATAGTTTTTGTAATCCAGACTCAACCAAAATACACTGTGACCTGGCAAACATCATACTGTGCAATTACGGGGGCGACAGAGGTAATATATTAGCAGTACTATGCCTACATATTTGACCAAACCAAACAACACATTTGTTATTGTTGCATTTGATTTGCAATATAGGCTACCAGGTAAGCTAACCTGTAAATTTAAAAAATAATACTAAAATTACGTACTCCATGGAGAATATGAAAGTGTTCCCCTCACTGTATAATATATGTTTCTTTCCCTTTTTACCTCCTTTATGATGAATTCCTGTTCTGTTCTTTGGCTGTGCTTGAAATATACTGTAATTCTGCAAAATGTTAATAAATATTAAATATTTCAATCAATGTGTGTGTGTGTGTGTGTGTGTGTGTGTGTGTGTGTGGGGGGGGGGGGGGGGGGGGGGTTGAGAGAATGGTACTTATGAATGTTTTTGTTCTACAGTAGAACAAAAACATTCACATATAACATTCACAATTATCAAATTACTCAAATTGATATTGCCACAGCAATTATGATTGTAAAAGATAAAATATGAACAATTATGCATGTCTTTCTGACACTGTTTCTGACAGAAGGGAACTGTAAAACAAACTGTTTCAATATTAACGTACACAACATAAATTCACAAAGGCATAACACGCTTTCCCACAATTTACGGAGCAAGTTCAAAAGACTTATCCCAAAGACAATGAGACGATTCATTCTGGTTTGGGGGATGCTGGGACGGGGGGTTCTGAGGGCACAATTGTGCTCCAAGAAAACTCATAAATGCAGACGCACATTCGGCAGCCACATGTTTTGCGTTTAGTCAGAAGAAACAATAATCAAATCCGTTGATCCTCTTCTTGCTGTGAGGATGATTGCTAATATAAAAGTCAGTTCTTCTGTCTAATCATAATTTAGGATGGGCCAGTAATTACGTCCGTCCACCCATTCACAACAACATGCTGTCTAAACAGGATGGAGTATAGGCTTCCACACAAGACAGGCATACACCCAAGCAGTGGGTCTTGTTTCCACACCACTTGTGGATGTTGCCAGTGTTTATTTCAGCTATGCAATTGTTGTTTTTACGTTTACGCAGTTATTGATGAGCTGGTGTCAAAGATGCTTTTTGGCATGTCCTACAACTAGCCATCAACGGGGAGATTTCACTAAAGAAACAAAATGTGTTTCTCATGCAGAATCCTTAGCTTAATTGCCTGAACTGACAATGAAAATAAAAATAAGCATTTATTAAAGTAATATATTATTATTTTAATCTGTCAGAGCCATTAAGGCCACCAGAGAGGTCTTAACACCAAGTGTGCATCTTCTAAATAAGCTGACATCACAATGAACTCCCCCTTAAGTTAAATGCAGCCATGTGCTGTTGACACCCATAGGAAGTGCACACTTATTTGGCACTTATATTGCACATGTATCACTACACATGGTCTTCCTGTGCTGCAAAGGCTTTGATTGTGCTGTGTTATTTATGAATTGTCCCAGCATCCAAGTGACTTCTGGGTCTAATTAACCATAGCCTAATCCACGGCAAACAGGATTCTGTCAACAAAATATACAGTACCGCTGGATCAAAAGACAGCAAAAGTATGCTCCCAGGCAGCCATCTGGACCAGTGTCAGTATTATTTCAGATCACGGTCTGATTATATTTCCATCTAAATTAATCTCAAAATTCTTGTGTAATCCTTCTCCAAATCGGTCACACTTCAACAACTGCTGTTTGAGTGGTTTATTTTAGCCATTTCCCACAGCAACTGTAGGATTTTCCATAATATAAACACTAAAGTGCTAATAGATGACATTCAACATTGAATGAAATATTCCTATTCTGCTACTATTTTGGTCATAGGAATTCACAAGTAGCACAATACAATATCTAAATCAGTGATCTTGCTTAAATTGATTGTGACTTTTTCTGCATTTTGTGGAAAGTTCAGCTTACCTTGCCCGGGTGTGACAGAAAAGCATGTGCGTGGAGTTTTGGCTGTCAGATGCGGTTTTTCTTGAGACCCATAGCGCTCCTCGGACGCGCCGGGTCGCTTTGGACTGGCACATTGCATATGAGCCGGGTTGTGGTGCGGACTCCGGCAATTCTGGGCTCCAAAGCCATCGTTCCCGACGCGTCTCGCACAGATGTCCGTCTTGCTGCTGTACATTGAGAGCGTCATGCCCGTGAAGTCTGTGAACGTTGGGGTCTGACAGTGACTAACCATCCCGAACAGTGCCGAGGAGTTCTGCATTGAAACCGCGGCTCTCAAGAGTGTGAAAGTCCAGCTCACATTACCTGCAACATAAGGGAAAAAAGGGAAAACAAATCTTAAACAAAGACTGCTATCGGCTTAGCCTAGGCTAGTTTGCAACAAATATAATGCTCAAATGGACAGGAATGTAGAAGTTGCGCACAGATTAATTCATCATCATAAATCGAAATAGGCTATAGGCTACTACAACTATAATAACGTAATAAAAATAAATCAATAAACATGTCATCATGACAACATCGCATACCTTATGAAACGATAAGCGAGCACCGAAAAATAAAAGATGAATGAATGTACGCTACACATGTGTACGTCAGCATTCTTTTCCAAATGACCAGGGAAATGAATAAAACATTGAGCGTAATAATAATCAGCAGCTCAGCTGTGTTGTATCTGTCGTCCCATGCAGCAGCATCCCGAAAGGACGCGCGTCTCTCTGGCTGGTTCTGATTGACATCCGATAGGTCCACTGACTGACTTCGCAGTATTTCAACTATAACTTCTTTCCTCTCCAATGAGGGCAGTGTCCGCCGGGATAGGATTATGGGGGGATGTGATTATATCGATCGAGAGGAGCCGTTTTACACACAGAGACAGGCTGCATGCCGTAGACTACGGAGCGCTGCGTGTGTAGATGTTGAATTTGCGCAACAGCAATTCGTGGACAGGTGCCAAACTAATTACGATGGAGAAGGGCGGGGGTACAAATCATAGCTCAGATTTTCAGATTATAGGCTACAACTAGTGTTTCTGGACATGTAGGCCTATAGGCAAATTAAATCCAAGGAAAACGAATTAGAAGAAAATAAAATGTAGGCCTTCATAGGCTATGCTCTGTAAAAACTAAAAAGACTAATTGAGTTCTGTTCACAATAGTCAAGCACGGTAGGCTAAGTGACGAGCAAATTACTACAAGTAGTCATAGCCTATTAAAACCCTTAAAAAATAGACATTCCGACAGTTGGAATAATAAATAAATAAAACAGCCTATAATTGCTTAGAAAAAGAAAAATCCCACTCTGGAAGAAATATACAATATGCATTAGCCTATATATGCCTCATAAAAATCTCCAATAGAATACAAAATGAGATTAAGTTTAGGTTTTCGCTGTTTTTTTTAGTTTGTTTTTGTATGTGCCATTGGTAGCCAATGACATTTATTTCACATTAGGTCTGATAGATAGGGTGATAGCGTACAGGCTATAGGCTATGTTTGATATCGTTATTAATATACATTCATCCAGTATAGGCTTATGAACATCGTTGGATATGCTGCAGCCTGTAGGCTATATTGAACCTTTTATTTTTATTGAGAAAACTGATATTTTACAGGCCAGAGGGTTTTCAGTTGAATTCATGGGAAAAAACTATTCAAGTTCACCTGAATTAAACTAGGTGTAAAACGAATATTATTCAAATAGGCTACTACAATTCCTCAAAAATAGCCCAATTACAATAAAAAATGTCGAATATGTAGCTAGCCTATATTTTCTTCCCACGGTATATACACTTTCCAACGCTAAATTAGAGCCACACTATGTTGAGCAAAATTTCACAACTCGTCTACTGTAGGCTGTAGCCTAATCTCTACCACCATCTAGTGGTGGAGTCAGGTGGACTGCATTTAGCATGCATTTAAAATTCACTCTACATTTCCCTCTAATCCTCAACAAAACATAACATAGCCTAGCCTGCCTAGGCTAATCAACTCATTATTAACATAGGCCTACCTGCTGTGCCGATTTCGTTTTTATAAGCATGCATGCGATGATGCGAGTGACAACGGCAAACCCGAGTTAAGTAAAACGCCATTATAATAAAGTTACAAAACGTATGTGCGTACATGTCCAATATTACGGTAAACCTACGGATTGCGTTGTCCTAATGTTTCCACACGCGGAAATAGGTTGGACATCTGTGGTGGTTATCGCTGCTGCAGTGCAGAGTGCAGATCAGTCCAGCGACGCGTGGTGGTCGGTGTGCTGGTCAGTGGAGCACCGTGTGACACTCAGACAGCAGTTCACTTTGATCCATGATTGTACAAAAACTGCGGGTGTTCCTGATCACAATATGCATGTTCTTCTTTGGAATGCTGAATGTCGGCGTTCTGACAATGTTGCGTTTCATTTCACCCAGCCTAGCCAAGAAGATCACCATTAAAGCAGCTGAAAGGACCACGATGGCCCATAACCCACAGTTTAAGTATGAAGACTGGGGACCGACGTTCGGTTCCCTTGCCTTCTTCAAGACGATGGTAGGACACTTGTGGCTCAATCTGGGCCAAGAGGCCTTTGTGGGCGCAGAAGCCCCCAACACACCTGTTGTGACATTAGAGGGAGATAAATCAACCATCTTCAACTTCATGAAAGGTGAGTTTTTACACCATAAAATCATCTGTTAATTTACCCTATTGCACTTGGAATACATTCAACAGTGGTGATGTGATGTTGTTTTCCTTTGGCAGGCAACAGACCGTTGGTGTTGAGTTTTGGAAGTTGCACCTGACCCCCGTTTCTGTTCAAACTGGACGAGTTCAAACAAGTCGTCCGTGACTTCAGGGACGTGGCAGACTTTCTTGTAGTTTACATCATTGAAGCACATTCGACAGGTGAGTGAAATAGAACACCACCAAACCATTGTCCTTTGAAATATCCTGCTGTCCACCACGTCCATATTAACTTAGCCCCGTACATGACTGTCATTGATTGATTTATTGATTGAAGAATGTATTAACAGATTGGAGAATTACAGTACATTTCAAGCACAACTCAATACAAAACTGTTAACTGTGGACGACACCATAAAGCATTACACTTGTTTACAATAGGGTCCACCATGTTCAATTCATCATGATAACACGTAGAGACGTAGGCTACAAACAAACACTTATAGGTTATATAGCCATAAACAGGAAATCATCATAGGAGGTAAAAAGGAGAAAAAAATACAGTGAGGGGTCAAATTTACCCAGTCAACATTTTAATTCACGCTACACGCCCGCTAAGAGCGCCCCTCACTTCACACGGGTGTGATTCCTCTCAAACAGGGTGCATAGTTGAAACAATGCGGAATGCACGGGTGCTAATATAATAGCTGATCCAGGAAATGTCTAACATCTGTGGCCCCGGGGTAAGCACTTTATATTTGAAAATCTGGACGTTTATGTACACTTTTGCTCTGTAAATGTAGCGGTCCCAAAAAACAGGGAGAAGTTTCGCCATGATCATGTGAACCCTGGCTAAGTCTGTTCAACTCTGATTAATTCATGAACCAAGTTCGGCAACGTCTTGATAAATTCAGAAATTCTAAAACAAAAGCTACGTCTGCGGGAGACCATGGGGTTCAAATCCCAACTAGCACATACAAGTTATGGTTTTCTTTCAGCTGTGTAAAATCAAATGACATGCATTGACGCCCTTTCCAGTGTGTCATAATTATTATATACGTAGCTATCATGAGATAGTATTGTTTATGATTAAACCCCTGAACAAGCGCATAGCAATGCTTCTGGTTTTCCAAAGCTTTAGCTGTGGTGTCAATCTGCAGTCAGTCATGCTGGTCACTTAATTCTTTATTGCTTTCAGATGGTTGGGTCTTTGCCAACAATGTTGACATCAACCAACACCAGTGCCTGGACGAGAGGCTGTCTGCAGCTAAGATTCTGGTCCAGAAGGATCCTCTGTGTCCAGTGGTAGTGGATGAAATGACCAACATCACCACAACGAAATATGGTGCCGTACCTGAGAGGCTGTATGTGCTGCAGGCTGGGAAAGTCATTTATAAGGTAGGGTCGTTGTATGTCAGTCAGTACAGCAGCTTTACTGCTGTGTGAGCTGTTTAGCACACTCAGTAGGCTACACTAGGTTCCAACTTCCTTGGTTATTTTCTGAACTTATGTCCTAATGTTCATTTTATGTCTTATATTCTTTGTTTGTGAGCTTTTACTGTGTTTTGTGACTTACTGCAGCCTCATTTCCCATTTGGGACAAAATAAAGCCCAGAAAAAAGAAATAAAGAAAAAACACATTTATTGTACTTGGCAAATATAGCAGCACTTCTGAGAACTCGCCAGCTAAGTAAGTATACATCCCTAAGGTGTTTCTCAAACTGTTGAACAAATGCTTATCAAAGAGTTATGTAACCAACTTTTATAGACCCAAAGTCTAATGCCTATTCTGTTATATTGAAGAGGTTACTGGTGTGCATGTTGTTATGCAAGCAGCCCTTAATGAACACAACACAGCTCTGGAATGGAATTTCTGGAATGGAGCCATAGTTTGAATGGATTTCTCCTTTGCATGCATACCATGCCACAGGACAATGAAGATATAGCCTACAAAACCAATAAGACGCCCTGAGAGCGAGAAGCGACCTCGCCCTTAACAGAGCTCCTTAATACGGCACAGTTAAGGAGTTAAACAATTTCCCATTCATTGCATCCCTACTTTCTTGGTGTGGCCGGTGCCTTTACACAGTGAAATGAACGCATTGGTTGATTATTAAATACTAGTTATTCATTTCTTATGACCCTTTCTTTCTAAGTCTAAGTCATGTATTGTTCTATTTCTGTGTTTACTAGGGTGGTATGGGACCCTGGAACTACAGTCCCATGGAGGTGCGTATGGTCCTGGAGAAGATCAAGTAGATAATCTGAACAAGTCTGGCTGTATGTGTGTGTATATATATATATATATATATATATATATATATATGAGATGAGGGGTTTTGTGTGTGTTCCCAAAGTTTGTACTCTTGAGGTTGGACAGAGCGATCATGTTTGTTAGTGACGGCTACAGAAGAAACTTGACATGCTCTGGAGCCAGATAAAGTGAAACATGGAGACTGTCCAGTTGGAGTTTTGGGTAATCAAGGATGTTTTAAATGATGCATGCACTGGAGTACAATAACAATATCATATAAATAAAGGCTCAGTAACATTGCTTTTAAATGGATTTCTATATACACAGCGTTATTACCTCATGAGTCAACTGCATACTTCCCATGGTCTGAGTGAATGGTCTGAAATAATTTAACATGAGACTGCTTTTTATATGATGGTTACAATGTAAACCTATGGTCACTGTAATTTGATAGTTAATTCATTAAAAGTATGCCCTCAGCTGAATTATTTAGAGCATTTATAGACATTTGACATGTTTAAGTAGGCTACAAAATGTGCATGTACCTGTATGCATTAACAACCTGCTATGTATGTCAGAAATAAAGTAGCCTATGTAAATCCATAACAATAGGGGGAATGTTGATGTCTGCATCATGTTTTCCACTTGTGTATGTATGCATTGTAAACCAACTCACACTGGACCCATATACTAAAATATGTATTATATAAACCGCTTTTTATGTGTCATTTGAGAATAATGTTGGCCTGGTTACTTTTATAAGAAATGTGACAGGCAATATGGGCCTACTATTGTAATTATTTTAGAGATTATTTTCATTGACAGAGTTGGCTTGTGTCTCCTTGCCACACAAATAAACACAGTAAATTATGCATGAACAACATCAAATAGTTTACAAATCACTGAATGACTAACTCAGAGCTACAGCAGGAAACGGATCAAGTTGGTGTTGTTACATAACATGCTGTAAAGTGGCCTAAATGGTGTATTTGGCCCATGCCCAGCCAGCAGGCCACATCCTGTGGCGATCAGCCAGTGAATTCACTGGAGCCACGCATGCCTTATTTATGCTCCATCGTATGACGGTGCCGGGTACATGGCAGATCTACAAGCTTACAATGTGTCAAGGATTCGACGCGTTGTGAGCTTATAGACTGGCTGTTTCCGGCACGTCACACTGGCTTACGATGAAGCATAAACCAGCTTCCTAAAGCAACATAGTGTAGCGGCTAGTTTATACTTGGCTGTATGACCGTGTTGTATCAAAAACAAGATATGTTCAGTAACTAACACGATTGTACAATGAATGTCTGAATTCAAACAATGGAAAACTAAGTAAATAACCCTCTAGGGTCTAGGCCTATACTATGCGTTTGGCTCTGTATTACCAGGTTTCTACAACGTATGTTTCCTGTTATGGTTCTGTGCCCCACAGCTTAATTTGATTCACCCGGCAATGGATTTGAATGGGAAACTCATGAAACCACACCTTTTGTGTGTTTCAAATCTGCTGCCTAGCCAATCAAGAAGCTCTGGGAAAATGAACCGGAACAGGCAACGGGCATGCCACCGTCTAGAAACTGGAGACTAGAGTTATGCACAGAGCCTGTTAGTGTTATGTGTCAATCAAAATCATGGGGGAAGTCCACATGAACCCACCAGTGCATGAGGGGCGAGCTCCAAAAAAGTGGTCTTTGGCATACCACCACAAAAGTGATATATACCACTTTTCAAAGTGGCACTGTTAACTCATACTGAGCTGGTAGAGATAAGATAGTGGGGAAAAGGAGGGGGGCATAGACCCTTGGATGACTCCAGTAAACTAATAGGGTTTAAATAAAAAACAACACTATCACAATAATATTCTATGAATATAATGCAATAATCATAAAATATGTTATTTGTAACATACTTTTACAATATATATATTCAATCACTGAATACACCATCAATTATACTGTATATACACGCACATGTACATTAAATATATATTATATATAAAGCAAACACAAAGTAATCTCTGTTACTACAGCGAGCTGGATATAACAAGTATAAACTGCATTTCCCAGAATGCAATTCACTAAAGTGCCTGCGGAGATCGCACGCACGCAGCAGTGATACTCGTGCCCGTGGCACGGTGCGGTGCTTCAACATTACTATGGCAGACCAGGCAGAGTCCGTGGCGTGTGTTAAACCAACGTGACCCTTGGCCTTCATGGACGTACAAAACCCACAAAACACCACCACGCAACAGTACAGGCTACAGGACTCCTCCACCATTTACCAAATTTAGCAAAGTTGGTTGACAGAGGAGAGTAGCCTGTCCAAACAGCCAGCGTTGGCCACGGCTAACATCGCTAGCCAAACGCTAGCCAGGCTGCAGCGCACTCACTGCAAGCCACGCGTCGCTCGCTTAATACTTTCTGTAATTTCTGTATGAAATGCGGACATAACGTGGTAAATGTTTACAATCACACAATTGTACAAAAAAAAATTACACTGCTAACAGGCTGCATCAGTAACCATGGCAGTAGCTCAGCAAACACTTCAGTTACAGGTGGTTACGTACCAACGGGCAGTGAACTCCTAACGACGGGTTGTATGTAGATGAATGAACGCCACTACCAATCAACCCACCTGCAGTCGCGCATGCGCAAAAGCACTTCCAGAGTTCCATAACCATACCCATTATACTGAAACATAATACAACGAACGCATTAAGCATGATGTAAACATGAAATTAGTGACATGGAGTTATGAAATAGGACAATAAGTAATCATTTTTAAACACCCCACAGTTCCCATTATTTATAAAATAACTTTTTTATACCCATACATTTTACTGATGTTTTTAACCAATGGCCCAAAAGAACCGAACAATGGTATAGAAATTTCTCTAGTCTGTAATGGGTGAGTGCACACAAAGTACTGATATAGTAATTGGAAGGTGGAACAAAATATATATTTTTTTGTATATTTAGTATGGAGTAATGTATGGTTGTCACAAAATCCCTCTTTTAAAACATACAGTACATATTGCAAACAATACCAGTAAGACGCCCTGAGGGCAAGAAGCGCCCTCGCCCTAAAGGCCCTAAAGGGCGAGGTTGTGTGCGAGGTCCTGTTAAGAGACCAGCGCATGGTAAAGTAAAACATTGTCTTGTGTTGCACAATGTGTACCATCAATGCAGCACAACGTGCTATATTAATAGTAGGGTTTATTCCAGACTGCGGTGGATAACATGTAAACAGGAAGGCTGACTTCACACAAATGACTCTGTACCTGAGGACACAGTTATAAATAGCCTGTCTGAAATAAAACTTAATAAATGTAGGCTACCATTATGCCTACATAAAACCTCCATAACATGCAGTGCACTACTCACTAGAACAGTAGTGAATCATAACTTAAAGATTATAATTTTTTGTTTTGTTTTTCTGCTTTTATTGATATCAAAGGGAGAGAGAAGGAGAGAGACATCATTTGGTCGGGGGGGTAGGACCAAGGGATTTGGGATTTGTTTATAAACATTTTGGTATTTGTTTATAAACATTTGTGATTTATTTATAAACATTTGTGATTTATTTATAAACATTTTGGGATTTGTTTATAAACATTTGGGATTTGTTTACAAACATCTGGGATTTGTTTATAAACATTTGGGATTTGTAAGTCTCATGGGGGGGGTAGGACCACTACCAGTAGACCTGTAGTAAGTCTCATGGTCGGGGGGGTAGGACCAAGGGATTTGGTATTTGTTTATAAACGTTTTGGTATTTGTTTATAAACATTTGTGATTTGTTTATAAACATTTGTGATTTGTTTATAAACATTTGTGATTTGTTTATAAACATTTTGGGATTTGTTTATAAACATTTGGGATTTGTTTAGAAACATTTGGGATTTGTTTATAAACATTTGGGATTTGTAAGTCTCATGGGGGGGGTAGGACCACTACCAGTTGACCTGTAGTAAGTCTCATGGTCGGGGGGTAGGACCAAGTCTCATGGGATTTGGGATTTGTTTATAAACATTTTGGTATTTGTTTATAAACATTTGGGATTTGTTTATAAACATTTGGGATTTGTTTATAAACATTTGGGATTTGTTTATAAACATATGTGGCCCCCACCTAGCTTCTTAATTTTGATCTCAAAGTGCACCAGATTGAAGCATTTTCATGGCAAATTTACAATTTTTATCCGGCGTGGCAAAGCAGGAGGGGGGGGGGGGGGCTCTGTATAATATGTTGCCTAGGGCCTCAAAAGGCCTAGAACCGGCACTGGAGACATGCAACAGTCGTCATAAACAGGACTCGAACACGCAACATGCTGTCAGGAAAGGCGGCATCAGCCTCTTTAGCTCGAAGGTTCTTACCTCAATCATATATAAAACTATTAAAAAAATCATAAAAATAACCAAAAAGCACAAAAAATCATATAAAATATCATAAAAAGATCTCGACACCTAGCCTCCTCAAAGGTTCTTACCTCACCATGAGAACATAAAATCATATAAAAAAAATCATAAATCATAAAAAAAATCATATATGTTTTATATGATTTCTTATATGATTCTTTATGATTGTTTGTTTATGATTTGGCTGTAATAAGCAACCCACGGCTGCAATAAGCCACCCACGGTTGTAATAAGCAACCTACGGTTGTAATAAGCAACCCACGATTGTAAAAAGCAACCTACAGCTGTAATAAGCAACCCGCGGCTGCAATAAGCATCCTACGGCTGCAATAAGCAACCCAAGGCTGTAATAAGCAACCTACGGCTGGAATAAGCAACCCAAGGCTGTAATAAGCAACCTACGGCTGGAATAAGCAACCTGCGGCTATAATAAGCAACCCACGATTGTAAAAAGCAACCTACAGCTGTAATAAGCAACCCGCGGCTGTAATAAGCATCCTACGGCTGCAATAAGCAACCGAAGAAGCAACCGACGGCTGCAATAAGCAACCCAAGGCTGTAATAAGCAACCTATACGGCTGGAATAAGCAAGCCAATCTATGGCTATAAGCAACCCACGGCTGCAATAAGCAATCTACGGCTGTAGTAGGCAACCCAGGGCTGTATAGGCAACCCACAGCTGCAATAAGGAACCCACGGCTGCAATAAGCATGCAATCTACGGTTGTAGTAGGCAACCCAGGGCTGTAATAAGCAACCCACAGCTGCAATAAGGAACCTATGGCCGCAATAAACAATATACGTCTGTAATAAGAAACACATCTCCTTTCTGTACACCTTTCATAGAAAAGGACTCTTTGACAGTCATTGGAACTCCATATAGAGGTCCTCAACATCGCTTGGCAGCCAAGGCAGCATCAGCCTCTTTGGCTCGATACCTAGCCTCCTCAAAGGTTCTTACCTCACCATGAGAACAGAAATCATTAAAGAATCACTAAAAAGCACGAAACAAATCACAAAAAATCACTAAGAAATCACTAAAAGTCAAAATCTAAAACAATATCGATACCCTAGCCTCCTCGAAGGTTCTTACCTTACCATGAGAACATAAAATCATATATATAAAATCATAAAAAAACATAAAAAACCCCACTAAAGAATCACTAAAAGAATCATAAATAAATCTAAAAAAAATCTCAATACCTAGCCTCCTCGAAGGTTCTTACCTCACCATGAGAACATAAAATCATATAGTTTCATATGGGAAAGGCAAAACTAAAATTACATTTTGAAACTATATATCAGTGAAGTTACAAAAAAATATTGTGACAGTATAATCCTTTGTTATTTTGTACAGCATTAAGTATGTTTTCATTCATTAATTTTTTCTTTTACATTGAATATGCTTTTATATTTTATCAGATAATTTTTTTTCTGTAAAATAAACCATACCTGAATTTTAGCTTTTAAGCAGTGTTTGTTATAGGTTGTGCAATAAATAATATATTTTATTTGATAATATATATATATATATATATATCAAGCTTCATGTCTTCTTTTAGTGTGAATAATCTATGGAAAGCTCTTCATTCCAATAACTGAAGATTGAGTGTAGAAAAAAGTCTAAGATTTAGTAAAGTTTTGTATCAGTCTCGAGGTTTGTCTGATGACAAAATAACTGCTAACCACACCGCTTTGAAATAGGTCAGGATTGATATCAGTGTCAGCTTCAACAGTGTACAACCTTTGACTGATCTGAAGAGCTGAACGGATGTTAAATATTGAAAGAAACAAAGGCGAAAAGATTCACTCTTCTGTCATTTTGATGTAAGGAATTCAGTTGAGATGGTTTAGCAAAGGAAGATATAGATTGTGAACTTGTGTTTACTGTCTGTCCACACAATGATACAGATGAAGAAAATAGAGTCCTGCATTGGGACTCGCAATTGTTTTTATTGGCAGCAGGTACAGTATGTTTGAACATACTGTCCACAAGGAATGTCTCTGTGAGGTCAGTACATCTATTTATATGCATCACGTCTCTATCTGTATGTGTGTGCGGTTGTAATCGACACACGCCCACATGGATGGAGTACAGTGCCCGGTGTAGAGTCCGTCCGACCCACGGTTGTCCAGAACCGCCACAAAAGGCCTCTGCCCGGGCTCTAGACAGGGCCCCTGCCGGGGTCCATATAGAGCGTCGCAGTCCCTCCCCCTTTCAGAACGACGAAAAGCATATGGAGAATAATTTCCTGGGCCACTCGTCGTTCTGAAAGGGGGAGGGACTGCAACGCTCTATATAGAGCTGGTCTGTTCTGATATCACAACACTCCATATTTGGGGATGCCCGACACAGAACTCCATATATAGGAATAAAGGGACACAGAGACAGAAATCTCCATATATATGGATATATATATACACATTTTAAATCACAGCAACGTTGGCAGGCCCGTCAAACCAGTCCCCTCACACAGCTCTGTGTGACAGGGATGTCGTGGTGGTCATTGTGTCTCCATATCACGGTGAGTATCATGTGACATGATACTGATAGAATACTGGGATATTAGCCACCCAAAAAGGTTGAGAAACATTGATCTAGCTCAAATTTAGTAGTCTGACACTAGTCCCGTTTACAATTATCACAGCTCTCGCACTGTTGTTCAGCACTGACCTCTGCTGGAACATTGAATTATGGCAGGTGTGTCCTTGACTTTGCCAAACAAGCAGCAGATATACAAGGTCACAAAGGCCAGGTGCAACACATTGTGAGGTTGTAGATCAGCTATTTGTTGGTGCCCAATTAAGCATGAATAAAAATGCAACATTTTTAAAACGCCTTTACAAATATAGCAATAGAGCGCCGCATCCCTCCCCCTTTCAGAAAAATGAGTGGCCCAGGAAATGAAAACCCAATGCATTCTCACATCGGCACTTCTAATATAATTTATTTAAAGACGGTTACGCCGCGGACAAAGCCAACTCGGATCGTGACAAATCATGACAATGAACACAATGTTTTGGGCCGATCAAATAATTTATAAGACGAAAAACAAAACAAATAGTGTTGGTCTCCTGACTTTCTTTTCTTCTTTCTAATGATTTGATCGGCCCAAAACATTGTGTTCATTGTCATGATTTGTCACGATCCGAGTTGGCTTTGTCCGCGGCGTAACCGTCTTTAAATAAATTATATTAGAAGTGCCGATGGGAGAATGCATTGGGTTTGCATTTCCTGGGGTTTTTTCTGAAAGGGGGAGGGACTGCGGCGCTCTATACCAATGCATGCATGTGATTCGAATGAAGAAGTTTGTCAAGGTACTTCCTGAAAAACAAGAGACAATTTGATAAGGTTTGGCTGCCCCTTGTCTGTTATTTGAGTAGAAGCAGGCAGGATACCACTGATGTGGTTGACTGTATATCATTTCAGATGTTTTCCAGGACAGTATTTCATCATCTCACCATTTATTCTATACGGTGTCACTGAGCAGTATGGGTGGGAGGGATTGAGGGTTTTCTTTGGTTTTTTCCATTAAAGGAAAAAAATAATGTATACTGTACCAATTGTATAATGATTTATAACTTGTTAATTAATAAACGTATTTGACAAAAAATATATATATATTAAGTTGGTCCTTCCTTGTGCATGTGGAAAGAAATCTATCCTGTTCCGTTGTCAAACAGACAACTGTACTGAAAATAACGAATAGCATACCATAATTTGGGAGTGTCACCCAATGCTGTTTAAAGTGTAATATGAATGTAAAAGGGGGAATACAACACTGAACCAAGTAAATATTACAGGTATTGGGGGACTCAAAAGGCAATAGAAATTAAAGGTCTTCATAAATTAAAGTCAGTTACTGAAAAAAGTTGTTTTAAGAAAC
>NC_137869.1:22094897-22314739 GCF_963924005.1 Protomyctophum bolini | reverse complement strand
TAAAGCAGGTGTTCACACAGAATAGAGCAGCACTAGGTAGTATGTTGTACACAGATTTCTCAGCATTCATGCACTCGCTTCATATGATGAAGTTTGGTTTTCCCTTGACAAATAACAGAACAGCAGTCCTGCTGTTGAAACGCAAGAAAACATGTTAAAGAGTGCAGAATAGCTTTGCTCTCAACGATAGAAGATCAAGAATTGGGATACATTTTTACATTTTAAAAACCCTCTGAGCACTTACAAACTGTGAAGGGTTGTCATGATAAAAGCCTCTGTTCTTTCACATAATTCCCTCTTTACAAACATGGTTAAATAGTAGGGTCAGCACTGGGCAGAACATGTCATTCATTAAGGTGGTCACAGAGTAAAAAGGCAAATTTCGAGTCTGCTGACTTTTTGAGATTCAGTACGCATGGCTTTAAGGAAAATATGACAAGAGTTTTTCCTAGCTCACAATGCATATGCACACTCTCCAGTGTTTTAAATTACAGAAAAACTGAGAATTTTCTGCACATCTTGCACCACAAAGCAAAAATAAAAAGTACAAGAGGTAAACTTTGACCATATCTTTTTCTTTGCTTCATTGGGATGGGGGAGGGGGGGGGGGGGGGGGACTGCAAAGAACTTAAAACGTGTCATGTATGCATTTCAGTAGCTGGTTTTGTCACACATGGGCTTGTGAAGAATGGAGAAAATAATTTGTCCTTCATTTTGAGCAAGGAGCAGTAGTCGCCAGCCATTTTATTTTATTTTTTATTTTCTTTCGTTTTTGTTGCCCCCCTCCGATTCAGCATTCTGGCGTTTTACGGAACCAAGATGGTGCCCGTCCCTGATTCGGTGCTGATGTGTTTGGCCGTGTCCTATGGTGAGTTCAGATCCTCGGAATGATGGCAAATAGGTGGGATAGGTGGCGGTAGGGGATCACACACTCATCGTCATGGTGGGGGAATACTACGGAGTCACAGAGAAGAAGAGGACAACCACTTAAACGCCATTTACTTTATTGTACGACGAATAGCATAAATAGCCATATAGCCAATCTACAGGCTCGCAACATGTCACAACAGGATGTGTTGGTTCTTTTTTTTGAAAATGTATGCCTATAACGCTCAGAATAGGGATGCCAGGTGGAAAGTGGTTAAGAGACACTCCTTGGTCAAATGCCAGGTTCAGTCTCTCTTACAGTGGCACTGTAGTCAATGATGTTAATGTGCTGTGACTGTAACTCCACTGTCCGGTCAATAGCGCTCTAACTCTGGTTTCATCAAAGCCCCATTACAGCCAACAGTAAGTCCCCTCACTGATGTGTATCAGTTAGCTGGGGAGATACACTGTCCAGGTAGGGAAAGCGCAGCAGACAATGTGGCTAACTAATGTCAAATATTTGATAGTCTAAGAAAAAAATAACAATGATATGGTGACATACAACAACAGCTGTAGGTGCGGCTTCAGTTCAGGTGGATCACCACCACCCATCAGGAATACCAGGCATACTAAATTAACTGGTGGTCGTGTCCACATAAAAATGACATTTGAACAAATACTGTACACCTGATGGTCATGTTTTAGGGTGGACACACACACCTCAATTTATACTCCATCATAAGACGGTCTTGCATGCGGAACATAGCAGATCTACTAGATCTGCCATTTTTTGCATCACACCCTTAAATGATGAAGCATAAATCAGGCTTTATCCAACATGCCTTTCTCTCAAGAGAAAAAGTACATCCTGCTGTATTTCTTTTTTTTCCTATATATTTTTTATCCCACGATTTTGTAACCCATTTTTCACCCCTGTGCCAATCATCTACTGTGATCCTGGGCTCTACACACCCTCCGCCAACCTGGGGAGAGCAACGGACTTAACTCATGCTCCCTTCATGCCCGAGTGTCCAAGTTGCTCCTTTACACCTGACAGGGGGGAGTTTCCCTGGTTGGACGTAGCGCGTGGAAGGAACACGTTATTCCAACCAGTTTCTTTCCCCTCCATCAGGCGCCCCGGCTGGCCAGGGGGAGGCAGTTTAGAGACCAGGATTACTGCATGTTTTTGTGAGGGTATCTACCCTAGGGGACACGGGGAGAACATGCAAACTCCACACAGAAAGGCCCTTTCGCCAACCCCGCCTTCGGGTATGGGCACTGATGACGCGGAGGAGGAAACACGCCGCCAGCACCCACAGTGCCCGAGCGGGAATCGAACCCAGGACCTTCTAGCTGTGAGGCGACAGCACTACCAACTGTGCCACCGTGCCCCTATCCTGCTGTATTTCTACCTAAAAAAAGACCTGCATCCTGTTCCTGTTGCAATTTGCCTGTTTTAGTGGTCAATGAGACTTACATTCTCACTCTGAAAAGAGTGGAGGAAGTTTCCGCTCAGTTCGCCGTCATCTCTCGGAGTCCCTGGAGGATTGCTAATGCCACTTAAATTGTTTGGAGAATTCTAGGAAGAAAGGAAGTAAAGCAAATGTTTTTGAAAACACACACTCCACAACCTAAACTTTTGGTTTAAACTAGAAAATACAGCTTTGTTGCATAATTCGAAAAACTCACTTTGTTTAGTCCATCCATATCACCAGATCCTATCATTAGAAAAAGAAAGAGAAAAAAAAACGATTTCTATCACAGTATCAAGAGTAGGCTACTCTCATACAACAGGGATATAAGAGGATATTTCTTTGTGGACATAACGGAAATATCACATGCCTTCAAGAAGTGTTTCTCCAGTTTCACACAGACAACATAATCTTAAGAACCATTTCCATCTGCCAATGCAACCTTAACATTTTCCATGTTGTTTGTAATCAGTATGCATGCATATCACCAAGTCTACGTTACCTAGTGATCCGTTCATGTGGTGTGGCTCCATGCCGGCCATAGCTCCCAGGGGGCCATCCGAGCCGGGGCCCATAGGGAACTGGATAGGAAACAAGAGAGAATTGTTTACTCACTTTACAACAGTGGTTTTCAAGGACCCCCAAATTGATGTATTTGGTCGTGGAACCCCTCTAAAGTATTTTGTACCAGGGACCCCCTTGAAAATGTTTAAATAGCTGATCTAAAAGCTCACAATGTATCAACATGTGACACATTGTGGGCTATTTTCAAATAGCCAATGTCAGGCTCCTCCTGTCCACATGTCGAAGTGTCCTTGGGCAAGACACTGAACCCTACATTGCCTTCAATGAGTCGGTCGGTGTGAGCTCGCCACCATTGGTGTGTGAATGAGGACGCTGGCGTAGACTGTTCGCCGCTTCACCTCCCAATGTATGAATGAATGAACCATTGTAAAGCGCTCTGAGCACTTGGAAAAGCGCTATAAAAATGCAATTCATTATTATTATTAAACTCAGCACAAAAAGTTAAAAAACCTAACTTTGGTTCATTATTTCTCCACTTTAATGATACCAATTGGCATTGTATTTTATATAATTTTAATTGTTGATTAGTCACCTTTATCGGGCATTCGTGGAATGAGCAACACAGCTAAACGTGTGTGTAGCGCCCCCCAAAAATGTGCCAAAATGGCAAATGGTTTGTATTCAACCCTTGCTTTGAGTTGCTTAGTGGATTGGATGATTGCACACTCCCACAGCCTAAGGAAAAAAACAACACATATTGGACATTTTTATACTTTTAATTTTACACTCAGTGTTATGGAACTCAGTAGCAGGTAGAAGATCCAAAAGCAACCGCAACAGCTTGGCACCTCCTCAAGCTGGTCACTAAACTAGCCACATATTGCTGTGGGATGGCATCCCATTCCTCAACCAGGTTTTGTTGCAAGTCATCCAACGTGGTTCTGTTGGTAACTCTAGCTCTAGCATGTACAGAATGCCCAAGCTGATCCCACAAGTGTTCAATTGGGTTGAGGTCTGGATTCACGTCAGGCCATTCAATTCAATTTTATTAAAGGGTCAAATGACAACAAGTTGTCTCAAGACACTTTACATATAGAGCAGAAAACCATACTCCATCATTCCATCCTCTCCACTCTCAAATTCTGGAGGTACACTGATGATCCTGGCACTGTGGGGGCGAGAGTTGTCATCCTGGAGATGGCGTTAGGTTCCAGATTCTGAAGATATGGGATCGCCACAGGCTCCAGAATCTCATCCCGATATCTCACTGCATTGAGATTACATTCAATGAGGACAAGTTCTGTCTTCCCTGTGAGAGAGATACTGCCCCATACCATTACCAAGCTGTTGTCGCTGCGTATGGATCTTCTAGAATGATGCTACTGAGGTCCCTAACACAAGAGTGTAAAATTAATAAAGTGTAAAAATATGTGTTTTTTGTTGTTGCTGTTATTACTGGGTGAGAGACTCAACTCAAAGCAAGGGTGAATACCAACCACTTGCCATTTTGGCAAATTCTTTGGAGGCGCTACCCATGTTGCTCATTCCACGAAAGCCCGATCCTTACAAGCTATACCTTGGAATTATTAAAGTGGAGAAATGTGCCAAGTTTATATAGGTTTTTAAGTGGTTAACCTGATTACGATGCTGTATTAATTAATTTCGCTTGGGACCACCTGAAGTCTCTGGACCCCACTTTGAGAACCACTGCTCTACTCTGTAAAACCTGAGTGTTATGGGCTCAGTTGGCTCCATTTGTATACACTGAAGACTTAAAGGGTAAGACCACTTTTTGAGAGGTTTGGGTTGTTTTCTTACCTTATTATGGGCAAACTAGTCCATTCCATGAATTATTTCGCTCCGTTGTGTTGTTTATTAGCAATTTAAGAAATAAAAGTCGCTCATTGACTTCCATTTTAATGGGGAAACGGCTCTCAAAGTAATTCTTTTAGCACATAAACCAACTAAACAAAAGCTGATTCTGACATCAGGAAAACTCATGCAGTTTTATTTTCGTCTTTTAAGATAGATTTATAAAGTTACTATTTTAGTCGGAGATAGACTGAAGCAGTACTCCGGCATCCCCAACTCTCGCGGGGACATATTGCAAGGTTTTGTTTGTAAACAAGTCTCCACGCCGTTTGAGATGCACCCAGCTGCAGCCTCGCATACGATTACGAGCAGTCCCAGACACTTCTTCTAAAGGGTCTTCTAAAGTGTCTCCCTCAAACACGTCCATTGTGTATGTTTTTAGTGACAAGCGGACGACATCAAATCCATTCGTTTACATCCCCGTCCTGGCACAACAGCATTCCAATAATACGCTTCAGGAGTGGTGTACAGTTTTGGTCGAATCAGATCGTTTTTTACTCAACGCGAACAGCAGTGATTCGGTCGGCGTAGGCATACCTACCGGATCTTCTTTCTACACAAATTAGTCAAAACAAGACAAAATTGTAATTTTTTATTAAAAATAAAACCGCATGAGTGTTCCTGATGTCAAACTGTCAGATTCAGCTTTTGTTGTGTTGGTTTGTGTGCTAAAAGAGTGACTTTACAATGGAAGTCAATGAGCAACTTTTTATTTCTTAAATTGCTAATAAACACCACAACGGAGCGAAATAACTCATGGAATGGACTAGTTTGCCCATAATAAGGTAAGAAAACAACCCAAACCTCTCAAAGTGGTCTTACCCTTTAAATGATGTAAATTAAGGTAAGTGACGTCTTCATTTATCTCAGTGTAACAAATGGATGGGTCCATTTGGTTCCATTTGTACACTTTCAGAGTTAAATTAAGTATTTTACCGTAAAATTTCAGATTTTACCATGTACATGCTACAGTGACCATAAGGGTCAATAAGGCATGGTGAGTTTACATTAAAGCCACCAGAGTCAAAGTAAATAGTTACAAGGTTTTTCTTTTTTAATAAAACTACTTTGAGTGCTTGTAAAAGCTAGTATAAATCATGCCTCTACTTCAGTAACTTCAAATATTTACTCCCACTTTTGCCTGAGTTTAGTTTTATGTTTTGGAAACGGGAGTAGGCAATGCCAAAGAGGATTAAGAGTACATTTTCTGGGAAACAAAAAGAGGCAGAAACTTACATTATTCCGGTTTCCAGGTCCAGTGTTGATCATGGTATACAGGTTGTCACCAGAGTTATTAGAGTCTGGAAAACAAATGTTTGTTTTGTGATCAGTGTGAAGCAAAGCAACTGGATTGTGTGTGTGTGTGTGTGTGTGTGTGTGTGTGTGTGTGTGTGTGTGTGTGTCTACACTTGTGAGGACCAAATGTCCCCAAAAGTATAACAACATTTGAGTAACAGATATGAGGACAACTTTCCTGGCCCTCACAAGACAAAAGGTTGTTTTATGGTTAGAGTATTTTTAGAGGTATGTTTTACAAGATTCAGGTTGGGGTTAGGATTCAACATTTAGAGGTTAGGTTTGGGGGTTGGTGTTACCTGATTAATACTTGGCGGTATAACACATGGGTAAAGCCATACGTACAGTAAAACAAATGTGTGACTGTGTGGTGAGGGGGTTAGGGTTGGCTACCTGCAGGGCTGGGCATGATGGGCGTTCCTGGGGGGCCCCCTCCTCCAGAAGCCCCCTTTGGGGAATAAAGACACAACATAAGCATACAAACACACACACACACACACACCAAGACTCGACACAATGAAACTACGATTTTCTAAATCCCATCTCTCCAAAACATAGGTAAATGTTCATGTTACCGTTATCGTATGCATCACATTTTATATGAAAGATTAAAGCGTTACCACCCGAGACTTGAACCCCATTCTCCTGTGTGGGATTTATTTTTACCGCTCAAGCAAGACCCAATCCCCACTAGGCTAGATCGCATAAAGTATAGAGCACCGAAGTCTGACATCACTGCCGCTATGCCACTCCATTATTTGTTGTATTGGATTTCCCATAGGGGAAACTGGAACTGTATTCCACAAATAAACAAACCACCCCAGCGATTTTACTCATATGGATATGAAACATTAACTGAGGGTGAAATAGTACCTACCAATTATGTAAAAAGTACAAAGATTCTCCAAACACAGATGTTATCTAATGTAATGTTAATATCATACCTGACAAAAACAGTGTGGGTTTGATTATTTTTGGAACACAGTTCTTATATGTGATGTGATCTAAGATGTGCCTACTGAAATTGCAATAATAAACAAATAACGCAGTGCCCCAGGGTTAGTGGGAGTGACGTCGGGACTTAGGTACTCTATTGTACTTGTACTGACAAGGCGGTATCAACCAGTAGGTGTCCTACCAGACACCAGCGTCAATATTTCTCAATGGAAATGTATGGAGACCACCTTAATAAATGCATTGCAGATGTGTTAGTTAAAATAAATGCCAGATAAATGCCAGACTGCTGGATTTGTAAATACAATCTAGACAGGGCAGTGGGAAACTGTTTTGTCATGCAATTAAATTAAATACTACTGTATTAGTTTAATGTGTCAGGAAGAGTTCTTACCCCATATGCACCAGGAGAGGGTGACGAGTAAGGCATCTGAAACAAAGGAACAGAAAACATTAGACAAGAAAAGAGGGAGCGCAATTCCCGTCTGATCCACAAAACAGCACCATTCGTCATCTGATCAGCCTTCTAATACCATCATGTCTGTCGGTCTAGCAGTCTGTGGAAACCAGGACACATAATACTACAATTACAACCCAGACTAGAGCCCCGGAGCACACTAAAAGCTCCACAGCTCTGACTTGAAGCACAGACTTGGCTACGATCCGAACCAGCACTTCTGTGTGCATACAATATTATCGTCGCTTATCGTAGCCGATATGCAAGCTCGAAATGTGGAGCGAAGATCTGCTACTTTGCCGTTTTTAAATTTGAATCCTGAAAAGTTTTGGACATATCTCTGTCAGGTTTCCACCTGACAGAGATATGTCGAACACCCAGTTTGATATGGACCCCATTTGATACAAAAATATATTTAAAAACAAGAAATTATCAGTGATTTTTGTCATGTGAAAGAAGCGCTGTCTCCGTTTTGTTCTCGTCTCCGTTGTGTTCTCCCCCCATATTAGTATGATTATTATTTTAGTAACGTGTATGTTTGTGTGTCACAACCTCGCCTGACCCAAGTTTGTTGGAAAGCTATATTTATTAAAAAATGTTAAATAAAGTGTGTGTGTGTGTGTGTGTCTGTGTGTGTATTGAACACACAAAGCAAAAATAAACTCACAGAGTTGGCATTGTTAGGATTGGGCCATGGCCTGCCAGTACCTGGGCCCCTGGACAGTGAGAGGAACAGAACCACCAGTTAAGATATCGCATTCAGGTTGACAGCAGATAATACACAAAATAATACGCAGTAAGATGAGAATGAGATCAAAAGAAAGGCTCACATGTTTACTCCTGGCATGCCGGGACCCATGGCGTTATGTGGAGGCCTCATCCCACCACCAAAGTTCTGAGGAGAAAATCCATGAGCAGCAGAGACTATATTAACAAATTCCTGATGAAATGTTGTTGAGCTAAATAAAGTTGATCTAGTGTGTGGACTTTATAATGTAATATATTCAACACTTTTCATGGACTTATGTAAAGATTTATGTAAAGACATTATATATCAATCAACATATTTATACGGTATCAATGTCAATTATATTCTGTATATTGATCAATATCAACTGGTTTTCACTAATGATCTGTGGTACGCATTTCCATATAATTTCCCCATAATTAATTTCTTACTTTTTTGCAAACAATGAATTCGAAGAGCTTTGCCACATTCATATAAATTAAGTAATTAAGATCAATGGCATAATAGACGGATTCAACAAAATATTGTTGAACAATTATTTTTATTGTCATGTTTGCACATTGTAGCAATTTGTTTTGCTTGGTGGTGGGTGAAAGAATTCCTTTACTGACTGACAAGAATCAAGCAGACAGCTTACCGCGTGCAGTAAAGTAACAGAACACCGAAAGAGTGTGTGTCTGACAAGACGACGGAGTGACATGAAATTATTGTGAATGGATGAAGATTTATTTCAACTTGATCAGAAGCTTGGTTATTGTCGTTTCCCCTTTCCCGATGACGATGATATTGCATGTTTTCATAGTCTGCATCTGGGATACATGACTGGGTCATATAGCAATTTGTGAATTTAAGGTCATTAAATAGGTTTGGATGCCCATACTCATCAAATGATTGTGCCATCATGCCTGCCAGGGCAGAGTAGTTGTGTGTGGCATTGGGATGTAGACATGTTTTTGATTATGCTACATGCTGTATAAGTAGTCCATATTATCATCATCATAGTGCATAATGGATTCAAAAATGTTATGTGGAGTTGATTATTCTAACAGTCGTTAGAAACTGCAACTTTATTTCCCTTTATCTCCACAAGGAGACACCAAGTGGTATGCAGCACTTTATAAATACAGGCCTGGATTTATCAAACTTACACCAACCACAAACAGCATTTATCAATCCATATGACATGAGCATAGCTGACGATCAAATCTGACGATCAAATCTCAAGTCTCAAGCATGTGTACACAAGTGTTTTTCACATTTGTGGACTTGTGGTGCAGCATAGTCAGAGAATCTGACAGGCATTTAAACATGCATATTCAAAAGTATGTTCATGTTGTCAAAATATTATAATTTGTACACTGACTGACTACATTTCACATATTCATATAAATAGGCATTCTCAAATACTTAATAGGGTAACAGGTGACATGATTACAAATAAAATCACACCTGTGTGAAGTGAGGGGCGCTCTCATCATCAATTCATCATACATCATCTCATTCCGGCCAATCACAATTTGCATCCTCACCTTCGTCTTCAATGTTTGTGTTTACACAATGTTTGTGTTTACACAAATGCTCAAAGCTGGACATAGGAGGGGATAGCACCCCTCAATAATTAAATTAAAAAACATTAATGGTATAGGCTAGATGATGATCCTTAATCAGTCAATTATTTACAGGAGCTTTGACAGTCAACACATCCAGACATTGACAATAGCAGACCTGGCTCTCTTAAGACTTCTAAGTGTTTGTAAGACAGGAGAGGATCGTCAGGAACACTGGAATCTTTTCATGGGATAGTGTCTCCCAAGGCATGTCCTTCTGGAGTTAAGCCACAATTTGGAACCTCAAGTTAAGGAGAGAAACTCGACACTAGAATGCTACCTGTACCGATGGTCTCCATATTGGGAGTTTTGGCACCGGGGACCACAGCAGGACTGGAGGTCGGGATACGTCCAGTATATCAAAGCTAACCATTAGCAGAATGATCAAGTCCCTTTTTTGGCAACAGCTCCAATTTCCATAAAATGATGCTCAGCAAAGCATGATTAAGAGACAATTTTATGAGATTGCTGGGTTTCCTAATGTGATTGGTGGAATTTATTGTAGGCTACCCATGTCTGAAGAACGGTACACATTTATAAGCTTCAATCTCTATTAGAGTTGTCCCGATCACGTTTTTTTGCTCCCGATCCGATCCCGATCATTTGAGTTTGAGTATCTGCCGATCCCGATATTTCCCGATCCGATCACTTTTTTTGCTCCCGATACAATTCCGATCATTTCCGATAATTCTTCCCAATCAGATACATTTTGGCAATGCAGTAAGAAAAAAAAAGGGACTAAAACGGTTCCGAACTGCCGCCCCGTGTCCGAAACGGTTGAGAAATGACAGAGTTACTGTGTGCCAGTCCCTCTACTGTACCCTCTACTGTACTGTACTGGCACACACGAAATCATCATATACAGTTAATATGGGCATGTGTTTGTGTGCGTGTGTTAGGTTGCACACAGGTGGTGAAAAACAACCATGCTGTTTTCATGCTCATACCCAGCCAGCCAGGCAGGCACCCACACACATAAGTCCAAGGGACTGGCTTGCACCACTCAAAAAGTTTATTTATAGCATTATCTTTTATTCTTTTTTTAGCATATATTATTTTATTAGACATTTCTGCCTTTTCATTTTTTAAAGGGGGAAAAAAAACCTTATATTGCTATTTTAATGTGCCTCATCATTATGTTCAAGGGAAAAATAATGCACCTATGCGCTCACACGTGGTGCAGACGCAGCACATGCAGGGAGGAGAGGAGAGCTCCCTGGGGAGAGGAGGGATTCCGCACAGAAACATTTACAAAAGTTTACAATAAAGATCTCTGCATGAGATATTATGCTTATATTATTAGAAGAAGGGTTTCTATCTACAGTCATGGATTGGACATAGAGTATTTTGTTGGGACTTTTCAGACGGAATATTCTCCTCCTGCTCCGGGTGGACAGAGCAACAACAACGAGTTGTTTTTGCTCTCTCTCTCCCTTTTTAGCACTCAAACAGCGAGTGCAGATGCAGAAGCAGATCTGAACAAGACGGTGCTTAGAAGCCTGTTGATTCGAGGTTACTCCGCTGTGTGTGTCTCTGTGTATGACGATCAATAATTATTCCACCGAGTGGTCTTTGCGAGGGCTGGATTCTCCTCATCATCTCTCTCTCTCTCTCTCTCTCTCTCTCTCTCTCTCTGTGGTTCCTTCTTTTTAAAAGTCGCTTTAAGCGTCGGTTGTTTCAGTGCAGCCGCTGCCGCTTGTTGTCGTTAGCTTTCTGCTATTAGCCTACTAGCCACGCAAGTTACACGAACGTCGCCATTCGTCGCCCAATAGCAAATCTACAAGATCACAGCGCGTTGCGAAAGCAACTCTTTGTGAGCTTGCAGATCTGCTGTTTAGGGCCAACGTCACTGTCGTGCGCTAAGTTTTCCTAGGAGCAGCAGCAAGAGGCTGCTTCGAGAGGAGGATGTTTTGTTGTTATTAATTATGAACCAATCTGTATTAAAAAACAAAACTAAAGACTCGGGAGGATGACTTTAAGACTTATAGATGGTCACGTTTCTTCTGTAACGTTAAATACAATTAAGAAAAGATTTAATAAAAAATAAAAAAAAATATATTTAATAAATAATTTTTTCCCGATATTTTTTTCCCGATCCCGATCTTTTGAAAATGACGTGATCGGGCCCGATCGATCGGGAGGCCGATCGGGACATCCCTAATCTCTATAAAAAAATAGTTATAAGTTATAAATTGACTGACAACTACTGTGCCCAAAACCACTCCAATATCGTCCATACAGAGGATGAAACATTATGGGTATTCATGTTAATTCATGCCACAGTAATGCCAATTGTGCAAATTGCTCAACATAAGCAAGTTAGCATCCTTTAGTTTCTACATTTTGGGGACCCATACTCTAAATGTATAACATAAAATGTTGGGGTACTCAGGGCTCACCCAGGTTCACAATGGGGCTCTATAGGCTGGTGCGTAGAGCATTACAGGACATGAGACCAACAGTTACAATAATATTTACAAGTAAGACCCGCAAAGCGAACGCAGCTCGTTTTTGTGTGTGTGTGTGTGTTTTTTGTGTGTGATACAGCCCTCTGGTGGCGGGCAGGTGGTGTTACTGTTACAGCGTGACAGACAGACAGACACACACACAGACAGACAGACAGACATGTTCTGCTAGGTCTCATAGTTAGTGCTCACTGCGTTCGCAACTAGTGTAGGACACCTACCTGAGGACCAGGCCCCATCGGCCCCATGCCTCGAGGGCCACTCATTCTCTGCATTGGCCCCAGGTTAGGATGCCCTGGACGGAGGAAGGGACACACACAGTCTTGTTAGAAGGAGTCAAGGCAATCATTTGACTCATTACAGAGAGCATGAAATTAGGCTGTGATGTGGACAACTGACCTTGTGGTCGTGTTGGGTCCATGTTAGGCAGCATGGGGTGAGGACCTGGTCCTCCACCTGGAGGCTGCAGGGAAGGGAAAAAAATTAATTAATTTGCTATGGATGAATGAATGTAGTCTTTATGTATATTGTGGTGGAGTTCAGTGATTCTCAACGTTTTCTCAAGGAAATTGGGGGCAGTTTGATATGCATCAGGCTATGGGCCCCCCATTTGATACAATTGCATCTCTGGGAGGCTAATTTACATTTACCTTTGAAACCCTCTCAGAGACTCCTGGTGGTAGGACCTGGACCCCACATTGAGAGAGACCCAGCGGTCAAGCTGATACAGTACCAACCAGGTGTGGTCAAATGGCAGCTATTGGGTACTAAATAACTGACTATCTTAAGTGGGTATGGTGTGCGTCAGTGTTTATTTACCTGGTTACCCATCCTGATAGGGGGGCCTCTGGGACCCCCAGCAAAGCGGGGTGACATGAAGGACTACAGAAAAGAAGGGCAAATCAAATTAGTCACAGGTCAAAAAAAATAATAAAAAGTACAACACACCAGGGTATGCTTATCTGTCAATTATGTGTCCGTGTGATTATTCAAAGCTGCACAAAAAGCCGCCAAGCTGAGAGAGACACGCGGTGAAAGCATGAAGCGTCAGCAGCGAGAAAACACAGTTTCCCCGACAATGGAAGCACAGAGAGACGGGCAGAGACAGAACATTACCTGACTGTGAGGTCCCATCATACTGTTAGGGGGAGGAGGCTGGGGATGAGGAGAGCCCTGGGGACCAGGTGGACCCTGCAGCAGCGCACACACAACGTGGAGGGATATGCAGGGACGAGGAGGAGGTGGTGGCAAGATAAGGAGGGCGAGAGGAAGAAGGAGTGAGAAATAAGTGAGAGCGAGAGAGAGAACACGGAGGGGGCAGAGAGAGAAGCAGGGTTACTGCAGGGCACAGTTGGAATGTGGCAGAACTAAAATGTGGCGCAAAGGAGGAATAAAAAAAAAGAAAAGGAAAAGAATGTTCAATGACAATACATATATATATTTTAGGGCAAAGCTTGAGAGAGAGGATTCAAGATTCAAGCTGCTCATCTTTGCTCCACTAGCCACTTGAACCCAAGCATCCCTATTCTTGGGGGAACATTCAGTGGAATAGCTGATCTACAAGCTCCCAGCATCGTGAGCTTCTTTGAAGATAAACAGCAAAAACCGAAGGGGGACTACTAGTATAGAGCCCATGGGGCATAGGGTTGAAGTGGCTAGGAGTAGAGCCAAGCAATGACACAGCCTTGAAAGAAAGAATATAAGATGGGAAAGAGAGAGGGAAGGGAAATGATGCGTGATCTTCTTGCCTGTCAGTCAAGACTTTAAGCAGCCTGCTGCATGCAACATGTCATCACAGCTAATTTAGCACAATTAACAGCATCAATTAAGCCCTATGCAATTAGCCTTACAACGTCCCAAAACATCGGTGCTGAGCAGCTAATGTTGCTGATCTGACAGAGTGAGGGGCTTAATTGAGACGACTCCTATGAATTCTAGTAAAGAAAGTCTGAGTCACTGTAAACGTGCATGGCATGCATGCGCATGCACGTGTGTGTAATGTGCATCAGTTCAAGCGAGCAAAACAGCCTTTCATCATCAACTTGGCTTTTTCCCAAATATTGACGCAATCATATTAGTAATAAGTGGGTGGATTTTAACCACTTAAGCCCTATATATTGTTGTACATCGTTCGGCAAGCTCACAACACTTCACATGGTGTCGTGAGCTTGTAGATCTAATATTTTTTAAATATCTTTTTTTTAAATGGTTGCACATAATGACATAACCCAAAATAGAGATGCCAAACTGAAAGTGGTTGGAGTGCAGTGAGTTTGGTTGAGGAGTGGCACGGGGCTGTAGAGATGTGTTGCACCATTTCATGTCACCCCTTTACAGTCAGGTCCTCACAGGAGCCTGCCAAGAGTTTATCCTCACATGGTATTGATTTACTGTGGGTGCTGCACCTTTCGATTTCTCCATTAGAGAAAATGGCCAGGCCACGCCTCCCTGTTTACTAAACTGTAGGTGGGGGTGAGTGGGGGGGCAGACAGAACGTCCATGATATTTACTACAAAAGCTCAGTGTGGCAGAAGCCCAAAGCAAAAGCCAAAAGATGCACAAGCACAACGGACAGAGAAATGCAGCCCTTCATAATGATGCAGACACCAGCCTGACAGGCACATTCAAATGAGCCTGCAGCAATGCAAAAAAAGGGATGACAGGTGAAACAGGGAAGCAGAATAATTGCGAAGCACTGCAGTTGGTTCATATACACTTTCCCAACGGAAAATAATCCACCCATAAGCCCCTCTTCTCCCCCCACCTATGTGGGGACGAGAAGAGTGGAAGGGTGCAGTGTAAAGGAATAAACGGCTGTCCACAACAAGAATGATTGACATTTGTTTTTACGTCTGGAGACTCCTGTCCAGGAGACACGCTTCCAAGAACAATAACTATGACAATATCAGTCTATATATCATGGATAGCAGAGTCCTCACCACAACTCTAACGACATCGATGGCAGAGTCCACACCACAACGACAATCCCACAACATCAAAACTCATCCAAATGTAAAGGGCATCACGTTCAACACATAGTCACATTCAACATGGAAGATTACATTGCTGAATGACTCATCACTGACGTCCTCTCGATTATAGCTAGGATACATCAGATTGATATAGGACATTATGAGAGAAATGTCTTTAAAAGAACATTGTTGGATTCTTTTCACTCTCTCGTCTTCTGTGAACCCATACCCGCATACCCGTTTTTCCTTTTCTTTCTCTGTGAAATGTACAGCAGTAACAGATGACCAATATTCATTTTGGGGCTCACACACAGTTGGGGGGCTCACAGCACGTGCCTACTGCCTAGTAGTGTTAAAAATGTTCTCATTCATCGTGAAAAATCATGCTTACATCATTATCTGCGCCAGGGGGGAGGTGATGTTTTCTACTGTGTGTGTGTGTGTGTGTGTGTGTGTGTGTGTGTGTGTGTCTGTCCTCAGCTAATCTTGAAAAACACTATGCTCATGACATTTCTGGTACACGCTGCCAGCAGGCCAAGAAACACAATCCCAGAATATTGTTTACATAATCTCATTCTCAGACCACACCGTCCCTCCATGCTCAGGGGATGGGCATTTGGGCTTTTATTTTTGTAAACGTGCAAATGTGAGTGGGTCCACGGTTAATGTAGCATGACGTAATATTTACACAAAGTAGCATTTGCATCGCATATCATGAGCCTTAGACACAGAAAAGCTATCATACTGTATCGAAGCCAAGATGACGTCCGTTGAACACAGCAAAACCAGCAGCACTCTCACAGACAGACGACATGGTGAGCGGTGCCAAAGCATTGGTCCGACAGCTCTTTAATCCGAAACACTGTTGGTCCGATGCCGCGTATTCTAACCCTAACCTCACTCTAACCTAACATTTGTCTGCCTAATGATGGGCTGTCAGACCAATGGTCAGGGCCCTGTCGAACACCTACAGGTAAGTGTCCAAATAAAGTTAAACAGTAATCTGTCTTTGCGTAAATGTTTTCCACTGTCATGTGGTCCATCAGTCTTTTGTATATTAAAAATCTAAATTAAACTTGTAGAAAATACTGAATACAAAAACGACCCATTTCCCACTTAATGTGCCACTTGTTTTGGCTTAGATTAGATTTCTTGGCAACCTGCAAAAATAGATATTTGATACATACGGATCCAACAGGAAGAAGTAAACATTGCGGTTATGTAGGCACATATGTAGACAGTTCAGCTATCCATGCACACTAGTAGAACTCATTAATGTGTTAAATCCAGTCTGACTGCTGTCAGTCACTTTGAAAAACAGAACCAGTGTGTCAAGGACCCAACACAGCAATACAAGGCCAGCGTTGATAAGTGTTTGTGGCTGAAAAATGCTGAGAATCCTCCCTGCCTGTCACAATGCCTTTTGTAGGCCACCTAGCATTGTAATGGGCTCCACTGAGCGACCCTTTCAAGTTATTGTTGTTCTTTATGGTTATTATTCCTGGTGTGGTACCAATTCAAATAATTTTGTAGAGATTATTATATTGATTAGTATACATTTCTGATTAACAGAGAAGTGCATTTGGGGGGGTAAACAATTCCAATTAAGAATAAGACTAAATTGATTCGTCTAATGATTTAACCACACATTTGTGAAAATTGATCAGTAAGATATATATAATTAAAAATGTATATTTTTTCTATTTTTAAATAATCAATTAAATCAAACAGTTGTGCCCCTGGATGCCTGCAACACCCTCTTCATGCATGAAGCATGTTAGATTAATTTCCCCCGCAGTGCACATGGGTTGATTTAGGACTGAACACACCAATGAAGACGATGCTAAGCAGGTGGTGGACTGACCTGGAAGAAGCCTGGTGGCATAGGTCCTCCTGGCATGCCCTCACCAGGTGGCATCCCTCCCATTACTGGACTGGGAGCTGCAGCTGCACTCTGAAGGAGAAATGCACAAGATCAAAAACACATACTGGGAGATATTATATAGTCTACTCTAGACCAGCGGTTCACCCCCGTTACCTCCCCACCTTAATATTAGTTCATATAGCTTCTAAATCTACTATTAAACCACACTATATTTTATACAACAGATATTATTGAAAGATGTGAAAATCTTTAAAAACAGGACTTTTTTTTTTTTTGAATCTTGAAAGATTTTTTTTTTTGAACAAAATCATTTCAGATTGTCCACGGTCAAATCATTTTGAGAGAGACACCGTTGTACAACAAAGTAGTCATTCATTTACAAAAAACCTATGTTTTATTATGTTGAAATATGGAGATACGGAATTACTGCCCAACAGCGACAATATGCAAATGGTTTGTGCATAATATATTATATCCTTAAATTCAAACAATGTTTTCATGCACCATGGCATGGATTAGAGCCACTAGACTACAGAACTAACAAGCCCCGACCTCTATACACAAACCTCACTATCCTCTTGCTTCAATATAAAACTAAATATCAGTACTACAGTACAAAATATCTGTCCACCTAAAACGACAAAAAGGAGGGGGAACAAAAGCTTGTGAATCTAGAACTCATGCTCATGCCTTTTGGGGCCAGTGAGAAACTTGATCTATCGAGACACACTTCAGGCCCAAAGCTCATGACAAAGCTGACCCATGGGACAGAATGCATTTAAGAAATCTAATAGAGCCCCTCGCCCCCCATTCATTCAGGCGACTGAGCCCTTGTTGCCGATCTGTGATCCAGTGGATCAGATAAACATCGGTGGGGGATTCACTGAGTCAGTTGCTCCAAAGTGCTTGTGCACAGCGGGATGCTCGCTGGGCCGATTTCCTGCTCCAACCGCAGGGCCTAATTCACTAATGTGCCATTTGCTTCGGTCACACGCTCCTAATTGCCTGGGTTTTCTTCCCCTTTAGCTAGGGCAAGCCGAGATTGGCTAATGCCTTTTGGAGCTACGAAAGCAGAGAATAAACCTTGCCTTAGACTGACAGCAAGTCCTCCGTTTTGTTGGCACACGTCACATACAACGTGAGACATATCCCTACACCAAACAGTACATACACACGTGCAGGAGACCACTGCATAAAATGAAATGCATATCATTCGCTACATGGAAGGAAGTGCATGCATGTATGTGTGTGAAGAAATAAACACACTCAGCCCAGAGTGCTACCGCTCCACAGACAACACTGGTCAATAGCCAACACTCTCCCTGGTATCGACTGCACCCTACCTAATTCTATCTTCTCAGACTGCTGCTGCAGGGCCACTGTGAAATACCACAGCAGAGAGAGAAGTGAGGCCACAGGGAAACATCAGGCCTCAACGCAACTAGAAAACTGTCATAAAACACAACATAGTAATACAGCTAGTAGTACTCACATTTTATGTTTTACCATACAGTGGCAGAGTTATATGAGATATGAGAGTTATATGAGATATATGACTGGCAGAGTTATATGAGATCACGGATATGCAAATTCTGTGATAAAAAAACCCCACCAAATACATAAAGTACCTCACCTCCCCCTCCTCTCTCTCAAGCACGAGTCGCACCGATCAAAAGTTTTTTTTCTTTTTAATACTTTTTTTACACTTTGCCAGCCATTAGCTTACAAAATGAACATCTGTGGGGTGATCCTCACATACTGATGTGTGTATAAGTCCTCTTTCTCACCCACAAATAATCTCAAACAATTGAACACATGTCACATGGTATAAACCTGATGGCCCAGGGCCAGGTTCCCTCACATCGCTATTCAATGTTTCTTCACACACTAATAGACACCGATGTCTAAATAGGTATAAGCGGTGGTTTCAGTCAGAGGTTAAATGTCTGATTTGATTTCCATTTTCCAACATCCTTGCTTATAAAATACTGGTCCCTGTTTTGAGTCATATGATTATGTATCCATCACTCATATCAGCAAAAATGTTTTTTTTTAGGATTGATTTTTCTATTGCTGGCCGTTTAAAAATAGTTATTAAAACTAATGTTTGGCTTTACTTGTGTAATAGAATTATTCTTTAGAACATTTAGCTATTGCCTGGATGAGAAAAATAAGTAGAGATGAAGAAACATTCATCAAACTAGTCATACCAGCATTCCTAGTTCTCCTACACCATCGTCCTTGTTTTAACACATCAGTTTGTGTTTGTTTCATGTATATTATAAATATTAAATATGCATAATTCATTCATGATCTACAGTTTCCACTGACAGACTAAAAAGTGCATTGTTAGACATAACATTTACTGAAACGGATAGCTGAAAATGATTTCACAAACAATTTGAAAGATTTCAGATGAGGCTTGTAAGCAAATTACTGGTTTACAGGGTAAGCAGGAGTCACAACTCACAACTTATTCCTGCCAATTGACAAAGGCAGTGGCACAGCTGTACATCCCAAGACCAATTTACACTCGGATCACCTGAACATCATTCAACGGTCTGGGAGTAATACTGGTAGAGGAAATCCTACATTAATTTCCATTCAAAAAGGTTCAGAAGTTTTAAATGGTCTATGAGATCACTGACGGAGATCTTTATTTATTTTCTTTTATTCTTCTTCAAATGTATTCTTTATGTTTTTTGTGAGCGTAGGTAGGTACCCTCACAAAAAACATGCAGTAATCCTGGTCACTAAACTGCCTCCCCCTGGCCAGCCGGGGCGCCTGATGGAGGGGAAAGGAACTGGTTGGAATAACGTGTTCCTTCCACGCGCTACGTCCAACCAGGGAAACTCCCCCAGGTCAGGTGTAAAGGAGCAACTTGGACACTCAGGCATGAAGGAAGCATGAGTTCAAGTCCGTTGCTCTCCCCATGTCCCCCATATATGCGGGACTAGGTTGGTGGAGGGTGTGTAGAGCCCAGGATCACATTAGATGATTGACACAGGGGTGAATAATGGGTTACAAAATCGTGGGATAAAAAATATATTTTTGTCTAATACAAAACAACTATTCTGTATTTTCTACTAGTCTTTCAATCAGATTGTCTAAATTTGCACACAGTGAAAAGTATGGTGTGTGAGTCATACTGTACATTAACACCCTCCAGGATCCACAAAGTGACCAAATTATAGTTTTCAGACGCAGATTAGATATTTGTTTGGCTTTTAGATATTTTAGATATATATTTAGATATTTGTTTGGCTTTTTCTGCCTGCGTTTCCATGTAGCCTGGAAAGTAACGTGCATGGCGGGTTCCCAGGCATGTTGTGCTTGATCCTTATCATGTCCCATTAAACCCCACTGCTGTGCTAACTGAACTGTCCCCAGCAGTCTGATGCTGCCTGTGGTGTGGGAAACACAGAGGACATGTCGCGCTCTTTACTACAGGAAAGGCGGCAGATGTCTCAGTCTCTGCCCTGAGCTTTTGACTGGGCCTAGGACTTTCTTTATGGAAAGGCTAATTCTACCCCCACCCCACAACCCCCCCCCCCCCCCCAAACACACACACACACACACACACACACACACACACACACACACACACACACCCCATTCAATATAATGTATCTGCGTGTGCAAGACTGCACGTGTATATACACACAACAATATGCAATCCCTGCCAAGCAAATTCTCCTTGATTCCTTCAGAATCACTGAAGGAGGTTACGAAAGGCCAGAGTGACTGCGGATGTGCTTGTGCTCTCTCTACAAAAACAAAGACGAAGGGGGAGCAGAGGGAAACAGAGAGGAGGGGGGGTGACAAAGACTTAGTGTCTCACTGAGGTAACCATGAAAAGGCAGATAGAAAGAGAGACATGTGTTTCATGAAAAAACTGAGAGCAAGAGGCACACACGCATGGAGGAATGAGGTAAACAACAACAAAACTGAAAACAAGAGATACGGAAAGAGAGAGCGAGAGAGATTGAGAGAAGGGGGGTGAGAGAAGTAGACTAGATGAGTGTGCAGGAAGCAATGAGAGGGGGCAGGGCTGCAGCACAGACCACCCAACTGCCTCCGTCTGACCTGGGCTGCTCTTAACAGCCTCAAACCTTCCAGTGGATCCACCACTACAAAAGAGATCGGCCCCATGTTTAGCTTGTAAATGTTTAACCATCAATCAACATCATAAAACCCACTTTGGAAGCAAGACTGATGCTCCTCTCTTTGTCTCTGGTTCTCTCTCCCTCTCTACAGCAAGGGGACCAAGACCAGGTACGACAGTTTCTTGTTCCTCCCCAAAGCCCTCCTCCCCCACTCCACCATCATACCAACCCTCCTTTCCTTTTTATTCCCTTGGCTCTGTGGTGGATGCTGGGTTTATGCCACAATACCACTCCCCTTTTTCCCTTTCCAATCTGCCCCTCAGCTCCCTGACAGCCATCAATCACCCGCTGACGCCATGGCGACCAGACCCCAAGGGAGCGTCATCGTCCATCAGGCCCAGCGTGAATACGCCAGAGACTTTACGATCACCGCCGGGCGGCTAGCGCAGGCACCCGCCACCTCCCCCACACCTAGACAAAAGGCTAGGACTACTACTGTCCACACACACACACACACACACGGAGAATCAACATCTGAGCGAAGGGCAACCACAAGATGTCGAAGAGACGACCGCATAGAAACTCACAGCCTCACATCACAGAGGGCCCATGGTGACATTTCCCCGTTTCCCTCATTTGCTTAATGCTTTCCATCTTATGAAAATGGTCTCAGCTGAACTCAGGGTAGCACAGTTTCTTTGGTTCATGGTCCTGGTTCGCTTTGTCATCAATAACAGAGCACTTTATTATGTAAGAAAGTCTGTCAGTTTAATTGTAAAAAGAAAAGCAAGAAAAAACATTTGAAAAAATGATTACTGAGATTTACAAATAAACAACTCACTCGCTGCCAAGATCGTCTTTCGACGACTTTTTATATATTTATTGATTCAGAATGGTCTCACTGATATCCACCGCCTAGCAGCGTCCCCGTCGCTAGGTAACGCTTGGCTCGCCTGTGGTTCGTCAATTAAATGATTCCCCGCCGTCCGTTGCCATTACAAGCGCGATCTTAAAACCCTTTTTTCCTCGGAATTGAGGCTCAGATTGAGGTGTTTGAACAGAATGTTGATGATACCTCTGATGACTTTTAAAAATACGATCGCCAGATTATCTTTAGGCGATTTCGCTTCCGGTTCATTTTGGGGTGAATCTTCAAATAAATTGCAGCGCCGGAGTGAATGGTGACAGCCAATGAGTTCAGTTAATGGACCATATCTACCAGACAATGTAAATAGGTGTACCACACAACAAGGGGACCCAAAGGCAACAAAAGACAGCACTATTGATTACGCCAAAACCTAGGTGAATAACATGGCCACTTTGGCCAGTTCCCTAGTCAAACGCAGCACTCCTTTGTCTGTGTGGGACTGGAATAATGAGGAATGTGGCCGCTGAGAGGGCAGGGCCCTGCGCTCTCCTGGCTCACAGGTCACCTGCCAGATCAGGAGGCCCGTTGCCCTAGCAACCCTATCTGCCAAGAGCAGGGCCAACATCTCCATTTTAACCCCTTCCTGCTCAGGATGCTATCAGCCAACGGCACAACGGCGCTGCCTGTCCGTCTGCTATTGAGGCTTCCCTTCCCTGTGTGTCCCCTTCTCTTCATCTGAGCAGTCACTGTGGAGGTGACCGTGAATGTGAACCGTTTGACGAACTTCTGCCACATGGTGCGCTCATAACATCGGAGAGAGATAAGACTTCATAAAGACGAGACTCGAGGCCAGAAACTAATACTCAAGCTTTAATTTGACCAGCGTGTTTTAATACTGTAGGCATGAACTCTAGACTCAAATCTTCCTTATGATTCTTGATGACTATTCTTTATGCATTTGATGGATTGCCACGTGTTGTTCTTGCTTACTGTAAATCACTCTAGATTAAGAGTCTGCTAAATGCCGAAATTGTAATTGAAATAGGGGGAAAATGCGATGTAAATAGTCTAAAATGGAGTAAGCATAACATGCAAAGAACTGTCAAATGCTAACTAATAGGTCACAGAGTGATAATCATTTCTCCCACAAATTGAGGAATCCTGAACAATATATGTTCTACCGATTCCAAGCCATTAGGATATGTTCACTGTGTTGTGGTCTGTCTGCCAATGGAGTCAAATTTCAAACATATGCTTAAGCTGCCACAAACCAGTCAGAGGCTGATGGAACCATTGGAGGTGAAAAACAACCTTGTGCCCAATGTGTTTTGAGTCTCAGCAGTAGCAAATAATAGAGATCCTCGTCTGCAACACAGCTAGGACTCTGGCCCTTTTATCCTCTCTTGGGACATTGAGGAAGGGTGCAACTTAAAAAGCATGGTGTGGTGGTTCAGTAGGCGAGCAACATCGACAGGTCTGACTCAGGATATGCTGACGTCAGAACCATTTTCCCAGAAGCCTATACTGTAAGCTCCTCGCTGGGAGCGTCGTTTGGCCCAACGACAGCTGGATGGAACACTAGACTAGACAGTTTTCATTTACAATTGAAAATGGCAACATATTCCATGATAAAGGCCTACATCTGTGAAACCAAAGCAGCTAGATGTTCCTCAATAGTGTGCAAGAAGTACAAATCAGACTGAATATCACTTAAGTGACATTACAATACAGGCATCACACTTAAAGGGATGTGTGTGCGCTACTCAGTGTGAAAGTGTAAACAAACAGATTTATCTTGCTACAGTCAAATACATTATTTGATTTAGGCATTTAGCAGACGCTATTAATCCACAGCGATTTACAGTAAGCAAGAGCAGAAAACATGGTAATGCATCAAATACATAAAGAATAGTCATCATGAATCATACGTAAGCTTAAGAACAGTGGAATATCTATCTAATGAAACTACAAGTGTATACACTAGAGTATTATGTCTACATAAAGTGGCATTTAAATTACATTCCTGTCATACCACAATCTGAGTTGAAGAGGTATTATCTTTACGGGTCTTTGATGATGAAATGATCGCCTTCCTCAGCGCAGGACAGAGCAATATGCAAAACTATTGACTACTATGTCACGGAAGCAGCACTCACATAATCATGGAAGGCTTTCGCTTCGCTGGAGTGGTCACATGTCTCTCTTCTCTCTGGCGCAGCGCAATACAGGTCCCAGAATACACTGTGATGAAGAAGGCAAAATAAAACATTAGGTTACCCCTAAACAAACCATGGACCATTATTGGGAACAGTGACATTGATTACTTACCACCACCAAGAATGTAGGAAACCAGGGGGTTCGCCAAGTGTTATGTTTTTTTCCCATCGTATCTAGGGAATGGGGGCAATTCACAGAGAGGTTTGGTCATGGCTGACAACTACACACAAATATCATACTATTCAGCAATCACGTTATTACTGCTAATAGAATTAGAAGAAGTAGAGCATCAACATGATTTTGTTGTAAATTGAAATAGATTATTGTTCAACTATAACAACATGCCATTGCCTGAACTTTATCTTACCTCTGATAGAAAGGTCTGTGCAGACTTCTGTGCTCCTATGTGTAACAAATATTCATAGACGTAGAGGGCCAACCTGGATTAAGACACAAATTTAACATTTGTTGCAATCTTTGGTCAACATCAAAAGAAATTAGGAGACATGTCAGGAGGTTACATTTCCACAGGCATAATGCATGGAGTCGGCCACAGGCCCACTGAACAATGGCTGCCAATAGCCTATGCCAAACAATTAAATGGGGATTGTGTAACGAGTCCAAAGCCTGGTAAAGATTCACAACAATTACAGATGAAAAGTATCGACTGAAAACAAAGTATCGTCTCATGTCGCAATGATTAACAATAGCTCCTCCAGCCTACAGTAGCCTGTACTGTATCCTGGTGGCATTGATGGGGGCTGAGGGAAATAAAATGTATCCAAAGCGCAACAGTGAAACAATGTAGCGCGGCGATGTTATTGTTTTCTCTCTCCCACAGTCGCGAATAATGACCGGAAAAAATATTATATAACGCACTGGCCGCCCAATTAACACAGCCAAACATGCACACGGTTACGGTATCAGCGGAGAACATGTAGGGGAGAGCAGAAAGCCAAAGGCAGCAGAACAGAGCCTAGGGAAGGAATGGCGAGCAAGACAAGGCGGTTCATTCAATTCCATTCTCGGTAGGAGGAAATCGCCTTCTGCGAGCTGCTGCCGCTGCCTGTCCAGCGAACAACAGAGAGACACGCAGGGAACAAGTCGCGGGATAAAAGAAACGCTATGGAAGCTCCTTACTTCTCTCGTGCTTGGCCGTCCGACGGCACGGGGGTGCCTTTGCCTTTAGGGAACATGATTTTGTGTGGGAGGACGCCCGCCTTCTCTTTCTTTTCGCTATTTCATCTGTCAGATCATCACGGCCGCGACCCTCTCGCACTCCAACCGCACTTCTTCTCTACCGAGCCTGGCCAAGGGGAAGAGGCGGGGCTGCGCTGATTGACGTCCCGTTTCACCAATGGGCACGCGGTCTTTTCCCTTAAGGTCTGCCTTTCGGTGCGTTGTGGTTTAATGGCAAATATCGAGCTTTCTATGTAAATGAGTGCGTATATGTAATGTATGCCACCAATACACGAAATACAGTAATTAATGAATATCCCTCAATTGCTTAATTGGTAGGATAAAATCTGACCATTTCCTGTCAAAATTACTTTCTCGTAGGCTACATTTCCAGAATCCAGGCTGATGTAACCAGCTCATACTCCTAGTTTATGTATGAATTTTATTTTGTGTAAATATGTTTATGTGTGACTAAATTATGGATATAAACACAACCATTATTGTTGCCTGCATGACCGCAGGTCAAAATCGTGCATTTCCCGTGCATTTCCTGTCAGTTGGCCATGCCCCCATATATCATGCCTCGTGACGTCATCAATATTAAGCCCATATATGGAGACCCCTGATGTCATCAATTCAATATTGGCCAGCAACTCTACATCTGACCTCAAACCCTTAGATCTCCATATATGGAGCTGACCTGTTCTGACATTCCATTATGTTGATCCTATTCCTTCCCCATCCATCCTTCCTCTTCGATGTCTTCCTTTTGACTGATACCTATCTGTCCATTTAAACTCTAGACGGGCCTGCCCCAAAGTTATGAGTGTAGCCACGCCCGGCAGCCGGCGAAAACTAGCTAGAGTTCTCAACAATAGGCCCAAAAATTAAGGTCCGGCCCTACCTGGGCTCTCATCAAACCCTGCACACTCAAGACACTACCCCCGCTGTCACCCTTAGATCTCCATATACTGTATGGAGCTGACCTGTTCTGACATTCCATATGTTGATCTCATCAAACCCTGTACACTCAAGACACACTCCATATATGGCCAGTACAGAATTCAGCATGTTGATCTGACCACCCATGCCAAAGCGCCAGCGCTCGCCCAGCAGTCTGCTGTCACCCAGGCGGATATGTTGATCTGACCCTATGTCTATAGGCCTACTAGTACAAGTCATGTAGGTAGGCCTACTGTATCAAGTAGGCACTGTATCAAGTACCAATTTGTTTGGTATTCATTCTGTATCCAAATTATGGAAGAGAACTTGACCCCAAAAATATCATAGGCCACCAAGTTGTGTATATTTGTATACTCAGATTCAGAATTAAATTAGTTAACGTGAGGCCATTAAAAAATTAAGTATATGATAAAAAAATAACAAAATATAATACAACCAGGTCAAATTAGAATTAAGGAACTTCAACAACTTTACTGCAATGACTTTATCATGGGGTAATTGCATGGGGTGTATTTCTTGTTGTCACTGCAAGGTAAAGACGTGTCACGGCCATTAACAGATACGAAGCTAATTAAGCTTTGTAACCTGGAAGATCTTAGAGAGTATGTCTCTGATGTCTTGGAAGTTGGTAGGCCTACAATGGACAGATGGTTAGGAAGTGTAGCTCGGTTTCCACTTTTGTATGCAGTGGGTGCATAGCATACTGCATAGTCTGTCTTCTCTCGGGATACAGGTCTGTCTATGACGGCCTTTCTCGGTCGCAAGACTGTGCTCACTGAGTCTGTAGCCTTCCTAGTTAAGATTTTCTTTGTTTTGGGTCGGTCACGGACGGTGCTGATCAGGTATACCGTATATTGTCTGTTTAGGGCCAGATAGCATTCTAGTTTACTCTGCTTTTTTGTTGCTTCTTTCCAATGTAGCATGATAGTTTTAATTTTGCTGTTTTATAATTTGGTTTAGTCTCTCACCAGGACTCACCAGACGCTCCAAATTGTTCCACCTTAAAAATGTGGGCGCAACTGTAGCTAGCCACTACGGAGGGGTGTTATCACTCTCTGGTGGCAGAATGCCACTTGAACGACGGAGGTCGAGGGTGTGTGAGTGCCTGTACCGCTGTGCGTGTGTGTGCGTGTTTGTTGTGGGGGAAAATGGAGAGCGTCCGTGAGCGGACACTTTTCCTCTGTGTCCGTGTACTTTCTGGCAGACTTTTGAGGAGTGCGAGTGCAGACTTCTTTCTCGCTACAGTGTGTGCTGATATTCATTGACATTTCAACGCCTGAAGACCCTTGCTGCAGTAGCCTTTACGTTGGCCGTTGGGTAAGGATTCAAAGGAACTTGTTATCTTGTTTTGGATCGTTCAAGTAGTTGCTTGCTACCTACTTGCTGTGTGTCTTCTTGTAGCCTACAGTGTATTTTAGCAATATGATGTACAGTATAGTAGGCCTAGTACGCAGCGGCATAACTAACATCTATTCTGAGTTCTGACCACCAACCCGTTTTTATTTCTGTCCGTCGTCGTTGCACGTTTCATAAAGTTCATATTCCGCATGGAATTTATTATAGAGGTCACAGCAACGATGTCGCATGGCTGTCACCCAACACCGCGCAGTGACCAGTGACCACTTGTGCGTGCCAGAGTCACCCTGGTTGTGGCTGTCACATACTGTTGCCTACGTATACAAATAGACTATAAATATTTTCCATCAATACTTTTCCTCACAGTTTACACCACCACCAACAACTGTCAGTGTAAAGTAGAAGTGCATGATATTTGATTGAATAGGCTACCGGTAGCCTACTTTATTAACAGTATGGAAAATTGGAAATAGCAGAGATTTTACAATAACACTAACCCCCCAGGTGGTCCCGTAACTGCGCAAAGGATACTGCGTTTAATATCCCAATCCGTTTGTAAAGTTAAGTTACTTTAGTAGTGTATATGAAATTGAGGCGCGCTAACAACATCCTCTGTTATTGTACAGAGGCTAGGCTACTACAGTACATTTCTTTGCCTTTTCCTCGTGGTAGAGATCGAGGAGAAATCCTGAACAATCTGCCAGTTGACAAATTGAGCTGCAGATTATTTAAAGCCCTTGTTTTGAGTACAAAACCTCTTTTGTTCATTTGTTGCCCCTTTGGCAGTGGTCCAGAATGATCATGTTGCTTTCACATTTCTAGAGATTTTGTTGTGTAAGGATCTAGAACTATAGAAGTAAACACACATGAGGAAATTTCTATCATGTGGTATCAATGGTAATAATATATTAGTTCCTTGTAGTCATGTAGGGCTACACCTGGTACTCCATATTCTGAAATGTCTGTAGGCCTAGCGTGACTTGACTTGACACAGTCAACACTATAGCCAGAATGTATTATCCATTGTGAGATTGTTTCTGACAGATCAAATTAAACCCCATCAAAGTGTCAAACAGCGCAGAATTCGATCTGTCATTCTGTCATTTCAGTTTTTTCTTCTTCTTCTTACACGGCATGTTGTAATACTTTGTGTCTAGCCTGTTACAGCAAATAGGATTCCATTCAAGCTTTTGAATTTGTTTATTTTCAATTTCTCCCTCAGTTGCCTGTCTGAAACAATCTCACAGAATGCACAAGGGAGATTGAAACTGCACCGGGTGCCACATTACTAATTTACCTTCCCTCGGTTCCCTGTCTGTTTGGTTCAGTGATGGCGTCTGACAGGCCAGATGCGGACCCTGCAGAGGACCCGCTGTTCATTCTGGAGAACGGGGAGGCATACAGGAACCCAACAGAGGTGAAGATGAGTCAGATTGTATTGCCCTGCCATGCCAATCACTGCGGGGAGTTGAGCGTAGGACAGCTGCTCAAATGGATGGACTCCACCGCCTGCCTGTCCGGTGAGCAAGGATCACGGACCACCTGCCATTCTGCACTGACATTCAGCAGAGGTTTTTTTCCAGAGGGACTTAAATGTCGTCACTGTTGAGGGGAAACCTTGTATGTCCAAAAACCGTTACTTTTCAGAAATAAAAAAAGCCCCCCAATGAATCCAATATAGTGATTATTTAGTCACAAGCAGCAGCTCTTGGTAAATATTTCCTTTCACCAGATACATATTTCTAAAACCCACAAACAGAAAATAGCTACAAGCTATGCCGTGTTGTATGAGCTTTTAGAAAAATGGAGATACAAGGTTTCTGCCCGATAGCAACGATATGATCTCTTCTTTTCTAGACAGCAAAATCCTCAGTGTTAGACTGTTAGTTGAACTTTTAGATTTGTATAGTTAAATGAACACTGATACATTCTTTCCTTTCCCACTGTACTGTCCAATGTGTCAGAATGTCCTTTAAAACATTGAACAGTTAGGTTATCTGTGTGATCTCTCTCTCTTATCTCTCAAGCTGAGAGACATGCAGGCAGTCCCTGTATCACCGCCTCAGTGGATGACATCCACTTTGAGCACACTATAGGGTAAAACATTTATGTGCTAGCCTTAAAAGAACTGTGAAAATGCATTTGACCTATGCCATACAGCAAGATTGTTATATTGTTGACATTAACCTTTGTTCAGTGTTGATAGTAAATAATAGAGGTTTGTCTACACCAGGGTGGGACAAGTTGTCAACATAATAGCCAAGGTTAACAGAGCTTTCACGTCTAGCATGGAGGTTAGTGGAGGTCATTTCTTTTTATTTAACTTCTCAAAATATGAACTGTATTAAAGCTACAATCTGGGAATTATTTGTATGTAGAGTATGTTAATACAATATAACTAATACATCTGCAGTGGTTGGAGGTGTTCTCCCATGTATTCTATATACTATAACTATGCTACCATCTTTATTCTGTAAATATGGAGAGAGGGAGGCAATGGACATAAAACATTTACTGGACTTAAAATTGGTAAATGCAGTAATGACTGAGGTAGCTTAATAGTTATTAAAGATTATATTTTATCAGCTTTATTTTAAAATCTCTATATTCTTATAGTAATCAGTCTTTGTTCAGTAACAGGGGTCTTCTCGCCTCTCCAGCTCTTCACCCAATCAGGAGAGAGTAACCATTGTAACCATTCATTTGAAAGTCTTCCATTTAAAAAAAAATCTGCTAATTTCTTTGTGTCATCACTTCACATTTCACTTGTTAGAGAGGGTGACCCCTGTTACTGAACAAACACTCTAGTCTATAGCGATGATTACCACCAGAATACAGTTATTTGACACTTATTTTAACAAAATATAATATCACTTTTACTGTATAGATCTATTAAAGGTTGTTCCTTTCAGGTTGGCATCTTGGTCAATTGTGAAGACCTGTACACTGCAAATCAATGGAAGGTTTGCCATGCCTTCGCCACCTTTGTAGCAAGACGCACTGAGGCTGGGAAGGTGAGGGCCAAGAAACCAGTATAGCGATCATGTATATTGACACAAAGACTGCCTTGGTGTGTGCATGTTTGTTTGAATGTGCATATCAAAATACACAGCAGACGTCTTAAAATAACACATGACTCTTTTTTATACAAAAGTAAAATACTTTACTCTGTATACTGTGCGTCTGTCTGTGTGTGTATCTACACACACAGGTGCAGCTGAAGCAGGTGATCCCGCACACGCAGATGGAGCAGATGGAATACAGTCTGGCGGCAGAGAGGAGGAGAATGAGACTCATCCATGCTGAGATCATTAACGACCTACTGAGCAGCAGCGCCGCTCAGCTAGGTACAACATGAGACCTCAGGAAGCCTCATTTATGCTTTGGGGGAAGAAAAACACGATGTGGCGTGAGCGACATGTTGTGGCATGTCACTCGACAAACAAACATGTTATTTTTCTGTTGAATAACAGTGTGTTTCGTGTTCTCACCAGGGGAATGCCAGAAGTACCAGAATGCCGTACCAGCAGAGCGAACAAGGGTGGAGAGTGTGGAGCTGGTACTGCCACCCCACGCAAACCACCAAGTCAGCACCTTTGGTGGTCAGATCATGGCCTGGATGGAAAATGTTGCTACTATTGCAGCTAGGTTTGATGTCTAATTTTTATTTTTTAGGTATTTAGTTGAGGCTTTTTTCAGGCTGGCTATCATTGCAGATTCCTAGTTAACATTACAAGAAGGCAAAAGCAAAGCCTGATTCATGCCTAGTCATATGACTCTCTGTCAGGTACCAAAATAGCTGATCTACAAGCTCAAAACGTGCATTCATTGTGAGGTTGTAGGTCAACTATTTTTGGCACGGAACACATGCATGATGGAGCATAGATTAGGCATAAGTGTCATCATAAATGCAGCACAGAGACCGTGACAAAGGATCAGTTAAAAAAAAGAAAATACATTTAAGGCTCCATCTTGCGCCACCCTTATCCCTTATTCCTAAACGTATTTGCCATTTTTTACTATTTTGAAAATCATTTAAAAATAGTTCAACTAGCCGATCTACATTCTATGTTGTGAGCTTGTAGATATTTGAACTATTTTAAAAGGTTTTTTTTTTTAAATAGCGAAAAATGGCAAATACGTTTAGGGATAAGGTTTAAGGGGTGGTGCAAGATATAGCCCTATGTTTATAATTTAAAAAAAAGTAATCAAAACACAAATTCATGTTTTTGAGCTTTTCCACTTTTTTCCTCCAACACCTCTCTGTAGTCGGTTGTGCAACGCACACCCAACCCTGAGTTCCATCGACATGTTTCACTTCCGTGGGCCGTCGCACATCGGTGATAGGCTAGTGCTGAAGGCTATTGTCAACAATTCCTTCAAGAACAGGTGAGTACTCTCATGATTATTTCCTCAAATAGGCTAGATCAGTGATTCTCAAACTTTTTAGTTTCAAGGACCCCCAGTTTAGTTAGTTAGTTTCATTTATTGTCCACGTGTGGAAATTTGTCTCCGGTCTCAACAACTGTAAAAACATACAGCAACAACCGCATCAACACTTACACAATTATTTTCATGGCAAAAATGCAGAACAACAGTGGCAAATACAGTACATGGCCTAATATGCATTTAGGCCACGAAGTACAAATGGAACCTAAACAAAGTCCATTTGTGCTCTCTCTGAGTTATAGATCTACTGTATGGGTCCATTTTGTGCCACACTATCCATCATGTAGCTGGGGACCCCTTGGAACAACCTCAAGGATGCCTGGGGGTCCCTAGTACCCCGGAATCAGTGGACTAAATTGTGTGTGTGTGTGTGTGTGTGTGTGTGTGTGTGTGTGTGTGTGTGTACGCGCATACATATGCACGTGTGTATGTTCGCAGTATGGAGGTGGGGGTGTGTGCAGAAGCGTACAAGGGTGGAGAGCCTCTACGTCATATAAATAGCGCCTTTATGACCTTTGTGGTGCTGGACAGTGACAGGAAGCCACTCACGTTGCCACGGATACGACCTGAGCCCGTGGTGAGTTCTCCTCGCGGCCAATGGCTGTCCGAGGCAGCCTGTAGCGCACAGGGCTCATGTAGAGCAAAGAAAGGGACATTACATAACTAACCATCTGGGTCTAACCATGTCGGTCTCCTCTTTTTCTCTACATGTCTGTAGCCTACAGCAGTGGCTCTGGACCCCAATCTGAAAATATTTGTGTTCTTAAAATGTTTCATATTTTTCCATGTAATTTCCCTTTTTGTTTTTAATATAGCAGATTTGCAAGCTCCCAACACGTTGCACCACAGTGCATTGTGAGCATGTAGATCTGCTATTTTCAAATTGCCGATGTGTGTAGAGTTAAAGTGGTTAAAGTTGTTGTATTAACTAATTATCAATCCGGGAACCCCCTCAAGGAACCCAGAGGGTCCCCAGACCCCACTTTGAGAACCACTGGCATACAGTGTAAGTTGTAGACAAATGTTTGTCATCAAACTACACAAAGAAATCTACATAAATCTCTGTAGTAGACTTGTTGTTCTGGGTTATTAACCACTTAAAGCTTATTATACGTACTGTAGTTGACTAGGGTCCCCCAAGACTCTGTACTTGGTCCACTCCGTTTCCCCCTCTACTGTACACCAAATCTCTTTGTCTCTTTGTTCTCCCCAGAATAGGGAAGCTAGGTTTCATGTGGTGGTGACAATGACTCTCGCTTTGTTATTGTTTAGGCATTTATTCATATTCATGCCATATCTATGACTGTCACAACTATGATTAGATAGATATTAGATAAATAAGGTTTTTTTTTTACATTATTTTTGTTTCACAGGATGGCAAGAGGCGCTACCAGGAGGCTATTGCCAGAAAGAAGATTCGCTTGGATAGGTCAGTATCTCTGTTGAGGTCAGCTTAGCTAGCTGTAGATCAGTGGTTCTCAAGTGGTTATGCCATAAGACGTCCAGGGATGTACAACTATACAAAGTTATAAATTGTAAATATATAAATAAAATATAATATACATATAAAATATGTTTTATGTGCTATAGCTTTACTTTGTCTGCACTCATTTTCCAATCTGGGAACCCATTCTATAAAAAATAATATATATATATATATATATATATATATATATTTAAAAAAAAATTATAATAATGTTTTTACCTCTAGTGGCATGACCTCCTTTTTTGTGTAGAAGAAACAGGAACTTGGTTTGGCTCCTCCCCTTTCTTAGTCCACTTCCTCCCGGGCTTATTCCTACTAATAACGTTACATCTGAATTCCCCTCACTGTATATGTTTTCCCCCCCTTTTTTACCTCCTTCCTGTTTTTGGCTTTTATAGTAGTGTATATTTGTATGTCTCTAAATGTTATGATGAATTGAACATGGTGGACCCTATTGTAAACAAGTGTAATGCTTTATACCTGGTGTAGCTGCCCCTCGATTGATGAAAGAATGACAAGTTTGGGTGGTCTCGACGGGTGTGTTTATTGTTCCAACACCGTGAAAACTATAAGGATATAGAATAAATACAGTTACAATCGAATAATCTCATAGTTTCACTACTAAAATCTTTGCATAAAACTTGTCACTTCAGCAGTACAATCAACAATAAAAATGGTTAATTTATGGTCAATTATAAATACAGTGATACAAAACTCAAGTAATTTCAATTATAAGACAAGGAAAATGCACAATAACCAAAAGTACCACAACCAAACGAAAACCAAACAAATACAATCATGAATGATACTCCAAATGGAAACTAGACAAATAAATAATCATGTATACCTCACTACGCGTATCGAGGGTGCTAAAGGGCTGCATAACCAACTTGAACCTCAGGGCACATCAACAGTCACCGATGGTCACATTTACACATAGTGTGACGGACAGGCACTGTAGACAATAGACAACTTCAGTCACTAAAAGTTCACTACAACTGCAAATGTCACAGGCTTCAACACTGCTTAATCAATAAGAGTACAAACAATAAGAGTCACATAAACAGTCAAACATTTCATACCGTGTGGTCTGGTGCAAACACACACACACTGGTGCTCTTCTCCCTCTGGAGTCGGGCTGTGTGAAATGAGTCTATGGGTCTGAGGTGAGTGAAGCTAACAGGCTTCAGCTATATATGGATAGGTAACAGGAGGTGTCAAAGTAAAAGTATGCCAAATTACAGGAAGTATCCAAACAAACAACAAAATAAGACAAACAATAAATAAAGAATAAACAGACTTCAAACTAAAGAAATTATTGCAGAACCAACTGTCACTGGCAGTTACACCTGGTGTCGTCCACAGTTAACAGTCTTGTATTGAGTTGTGCTTGAAAAGTACTGTAATTCTCCAAAACTGTTAATAAATCCTTCAATCAATCAATCATGTTTAGGGCAGTGGTGCTGACAGATTTTGTTAGCAGAATCTGTCAGAGAGATTACTTTCCCAATACAGAGACAAATTCTATACCCTTATTGGGTTCATTTGTATGCTATGTTGATTAATTGAATACATAGGACCACACTGTGTGTGTGTGTGTGTGTGTGTGTGTGTGTGTGTGTGTGTGTGTGTGTGTGTGTGTGTGTGTGTGTGTGTGTGTGTGTGCACTTTTACCCGGGTGTCCCTATTTTGGGCATTATAGTTTCCATGGCATGTGTCACATTGTGAGCTTGTAGATGGACCATTACGTTTTTGCTATTTTTCTAAAGTTGTGACAATATATGAACTACGGCTTAACTTTTTATTTTGCATTAAAAATGCAGGAACAGTGATGTCATGTGTTATAGGCTATTTTGCATGGATGTGAATGTGAATACATTTGTGTATTTTGACACAGAAAGTTTGAAAACCACTGAGCTAGCTGATATGAATGCAACATGCCTTGTTCATTGCTCATTGTGTGTTGCTTCACAACTGTATTTGCAGGAAGTACATCATCTCCTGCAAGCAAACTGAAGTGCCTTTGTCAGTACCTTGGGACCAAAGTAACCAGGTATTGCATGTCAGCTGTGTCCACCATGGAGCTTTTCCCTGAGTATGTTTTGTTTTGTTTTCAATGGGTGTGCGTTCACAACTGGCTTTTTATCTGGTTGCTGAGAGATGATACATTTTCCACTTTGGTTATTTGGATGAGCATTTTAGAAGAGCACATTGTGTTTTTAGCTTGGAAAAAAAGTTAAAAACAAAAAACAGCCTTCTAAACAGCTAACAAAGGCACACATGCAGTATGTACAGCATGTGGTCAGTATACAGTCAGTATACACTAGTATACATAGTATCCATCCTTTTTAATGTACAAAAATAAAGCAATTATCTACCGGTAGTTCTCTAGCTTCACTAAAAACAATATTTCCCCCCCTAGATGTACTTAAGTTACAACAACGTATCAGCACTGAATCTGATGGCTGCAAGAAAAAACTGGGTGCTTACCAGCGAGAAGAATAAGGTTGGTAGTGGTAGTAGATTTGGAGATTATGGGTATTGGGTAGAACATACTGTATATCTGTTATTGTACTGCCTTCCATTATCCGTTCATGTTTGTTGTTATTGCGGAAAATACATTCCAAGCAGACTCACATTGGTTTTTATTAAACTTTGAAGCCATGTGTGGACTAAGACAACATTCTTTGCTGGAGGCTGATTCTTCAGGATTAGTCCCCCCCACCCCCCCTCCCTCCCACTGCACCGGAAATCTGTTTTAGAAGGAGCAGGGCAGAAATATAGGCATACCATGCTAAAGCTATACACTTATCATGTTCAAGATTTGTCACACATCCCTTTTGTGTTAAACACTTCAGTGTAAGTTGCCGTGAAAGGAATGTGGCTACAGATCCAATGGTTTGACTGAGGTTTAATCCTCTGCTTTTTGGATGTGGTTTCATTACCAGGTCAGTCTGTACACCCTGGAGGAGAACCACGTGCTGTGTTTTAAAGTGGAGACGCATGTCAGCATCCCAGCAGAGCAAACCTTCCACCTACTCTCAGACCTGAGGAGGAGGCAGGAATGGGACAGGCTTTATGCGTGAGTAAAACATATCATTCACATTTGCAATTTGCCACTTAAGCAATTGTGGTAGTTCTACCTTCTCTGTACACTTTCAATGTATGCGACCTCTGTAAACCAGACTGAAATATCTATTCATGTTATGGTAAAGCACCGATATAAACTATTCATTTATTAATTAATTCAATATTTATTTGAAATTATTGGGCTTATGTTGCCATACCAGCCCACTTGCTTATACTATTGCTTCTAGCTTTATATTTGAGTAAGTATAATTCACTGTGCAAAGTAATGAGCAGATTTAAATGTTATTCCAAGATTGGCAAGTTTACAACAGCACCATCCATCCCTTTTTCTGTGGCAAATAATGCAACAAGGTTTTATAATGATACATGTTGAGGCTTCACTTTGGGAAGCTGCGGACAGTTTTAACCCTCAGTGGTTTGACAGAGTGGTTGTTGGCAAACAGAAATTACACATTTGTCTCGTTAACTGCCTGTCCCGATGTTGACAGCAACAGCAACAGGGACATTAAACATATAAATCTTTTGATAACTGGAGTTTTTCACCAATGTCTTATTTTATGGGCACTGCAGGGAGTGTCATCTGATCATCCAAGCAGATGAGGATGACACTATCTATCGTGTCGCTACACACTCCGTCAGGAAAGCGGACAAAGGTCATGATTTCATCATGCTGGCCTCCAGGAGGAAGCCATGTGATGCCAGGTATTTTACCACAATGAGACTCACAGACTATGATCTGCATTTTCTTTGACCAATGGACTACGGTCCAGTACATTAGAGTACATTGCAGTATTGTGCAACCAATACTGTATAATAACACCTCAGAAGTGACTGAGGCTTTCCCATAATTTGACATTTTCTTACATTGTCATAACCAGATTTTTTCTATCTTGACTCCACCACCCCCCTTTCTTGATTACCATTCTGTCCTTTGACATTATCCTCTTTTGTCCCTCTCAGGGACCCGTATCTGATTGCCCTGCGTTCTGTCACCCTGCCCACCCACCCTCCCACTGAGGATTACACCAGGGGGGAGGTACTCTGTGCTGGCTTCACTATCTGGGAAGAATCCAGCACTGTGACCAAGGTGAGCCAAATGTGGAAGGCACACAACTTTGCATGCATGCACTATTTGGTTTGAACTTGGTTGTAGATGAAAATGGATAACAATATTAAATAATAGATAAGACTGGGTCAAGCCATAACAGCAATAAATCAATAAAGAAAAAAGCTATACGCAATATGCACAATGAGCCATAGCAACACTTGAGAGAAAGAAGACCACTCAATTAACAAATTATCACTTTAAATAGCTGTTTGGAGATTACGTCACTTTTTGAGGGGCCTATGTCCAGCTTTGAGTGTTGAAGACGGAATGAGATGATGTATGATGTATTCACAAGGGTGTGATTTGTTTTGTTAGACAGTCTGTCAATGCTGTACTCCCGCAGCCAACCATGCATTAGCAGGGTCCAGACTACACAAATGAAAGGAAATGTGATTTCAAGGGGGAGTGGTTAACCAGGATACGAAAATCTTTGTTGTTGCTTTTCTTTTGCCCTACCTGGGTGATCAAACCCTGTACACTCAAGACACGCTCCATATGGCCAAACCTCATCAAACCCTGTACACTCAAGACACTGCCCCCGCTGCGACCCTTAGATCTCCATATATGGAGCTGACCTGTTCTGACATTCCATTATGTTGATCTAACCTCATCAAACCCTGCATACTGAAGACATGCTCCATATATGGCCAGTACAGAATTCATTCCATAGTACAGAATTCAGTCCATACTGGAATTATTAGTAGTAATATCACTAATAATGGTAAGGTACCAGTGGTGTTGGCAACCTTAATTGAAATATTTTTTTTAAGATATTCTTTGTGGCTTTCGCCTTCATTTTTGAGTGTTGCAACGGAGATATGTGTGTGGCTGGGTGCCTGGCTAAATGCCTGGGAATGTAACGAAAATAGCATGGTTGTTTTTCACCACCTGTGCGCAACAGGGTACAGTAGAGGGAGCCCCACACGTTAACTCTGTCATTTCTCAACCGTTTCGGATGTGGGGCGGCTTGTCGAAATCGGCCCGGCCCGGCCCCCTGGGCGAGTTCCGGGGACCCCCACACAGAATTGCATCACTCACTTCGTACGGGTGTGATTTTATTTTTTTGTAGAGGGATAGAATCACAGCAGGCTGACAGGAAATGGGGAGAGAGACGGGGGGTGACATGCATTAAAGGCCGTCGGGAATGGGAGTGGAACCCCTGGCACACTGCCAGGCTGGATTACCAGCCATGGTGCCTGGACCGCTGAGCCACGGCCCAGGCCCTTAATTGAAATCTTTGATAAAGTAGTAACATAACATCCTGTACCAATTTCAACATTAATTTCTTTGCTCATGTTTTGTTTCAGATCACGTACTACAACCAGGCCACACCGGGTGTCCTTCCCTACATCTCCACAGACATCGCTGGCCTCTCCTCCAGCTTCTACTCTATTTTCAATGCTTGCAGTCACTTCCTGGAAGTCAACAAGGACAGCCCGGCTGCCATGCAGCTTCCTGTGCTGGGACCCATCCCTGCTACCATGGTCTACTCTTCCCATGAGGATTAAATATACCGTCATAGAAAAGAGTAGGACTGCCTGTCTGCGGCGATTTACCATCATTTTGGTTTTGTGCAGTTGGGAGGGGCTGTGCCTCTTGGGGAGGCCATAACCATGTACACACTGAACACCTTCGGCTTCAACTGAACAGAGTTCAACTTCTACTTCAGTCCAACCTGGAAGATTTGTCTTCCAACTGCCAAGTGGCAAGAAGATGCCCAAGATGACTTTTAGGGCAGATTCACACTGAGTCCGTTTGATACAAACTGTTCCCGAATACGATTGCCTGGTCCACGCTGGCCATGATTCACATTGGCTTTGATTCTTCCGCACCCGAGTACACTTCATTCAACTGTATTCAATGCTTTCACATTGATCTGTATCCTAGTACACTTCAATCGGTCCAGAGACTACCTCCATGCTGTCCCGGGAATGTTTAGGTGATCCGCTCTGGGAAACGGTACGCAGCATTCACACTACCACAACATCTGCCAAGTGGTCCCGAGTGCGCTCCCGGGACCATAGTGTGAATCTGCCCTTAAGGACAGTACTGTTTACCTGGTGAAGCAAAAGCACACTGTTTCTGTATTTATCACTTTTTTTTTCTGTTTTAATGATAGGATTACATTAATAATACATTCTTATTATAGAATTTAATTATATTGTAGCTAATAATGCTACAACATTTTGTGCAATACTAATCCATAGGTTGATGGATAATACTTTGGTATGTGAGTCATGGCATGTGAGACATTAGCAATGGATAATCTTGAGGCCAGTTAGTACTGGAAGGGCATGTCTTTTTACAGACGTGTTTGAAGATTGTTTTTGTAATACAAATATTTTCTACCTCCTTGAGTAAAGCTCTTAATCTGTCTGATTATTAGTGAGTGAACATTTAAATGTATTGAAACAATGACACCATTTTGAATTTGAAGTGCACTCCAAAAGAAAGGCATGTGCCTATGAATTTCCTGTAACAAAAAACAATAAATACAATTGACCAAAGGATTATTTTTGCCTGAGTTTGTTAACATTGCATAATAAATGTTAAAGGACCACTTTTCAACCTATCTTCATATAATTGGTCCTTCTAATGTTCATGATAAAATGCCACAATTATTTTCTACTCAGTCTGTGTCTCATACTGTAGGAGGGCTGTGAGCAGTTCAGAAACCTGTCCACCAGTGACATCATCAATGGGTAATCCAAGCTAATAGAAACTGCAGGCTTTCTATTCCTGAAAAAATGTTTAAAAAACAATCTGCCTAACGATGACTTAACGATTGACTTATCTGTGAGGGGCGATCCTATGTCCAGCTTTTGGTGTGTGTAACCAAATTTTGTCCTAACACAAACATTAACAAACATTGACAATGAATGGACAATTTTGAGTGTTTGTGTAAACACAAACATTGCATAACAAACACTGATGACAAAGGTGAGGACGCAAATTGTTATTGGCCTGGAATGAGATGATGTATGATGATGTACGATGATAAGAGCACCTCTCACTTCACACGGGTGTGATTTTTTAAATAATTGATTAGTTCGACTAGATTGAGTGTGCTCTCAAGATCATCTAACTGGCTCTGATGCCAGCTGCTCTGATGCCAGCTACTATCTTCAGCTTGAATAGATACCTTTATTATGTGTTGGTTGGTTCACACGTTCCACAGTTGCCATCTCATTAGCACCGAACTTCCTGGAGAGAAAACAAAAAAAATAAGGCCATAATTGAAGGGCCAAGGGCAGGCACCAACCTGCTCATCATCTTCATCAGAAGCAGATAGGGGACTTGTTTCCAGATCCACCTCCTCACCGCTCGAGTCATTCACCACCACCGCCACCTAAATGGTGTGCATGTATTAGCCTACAGGCCTGGCTCCAAATCAAAACAATTCTGAGCAAGGCTTTAGGTTTAGACACTTATAGACACCGACCTGCTCATCATCTTCATCGGGAACGCGAAAGACGGGAGCAGATAGGGGACTTGTTCCCAGTTCCACCTCGTCACTGGAGATATAGTTGTTGTTGTTGTTGGGGTCGTCCCGTTCATCATGCTTTGTTGTCGGCAGTGTTGCTTCAGCGACAGCCGCTGAAGCTGTCGCTAAATGCAATGGTGTGAAGAACCCCGTAAGTTTCCTCATTTTGCTCAGTGTCACCTTTTCACGTTCGTCTTTTTCTTCTTTCTTTTTTCTTTTTTGTTGTCCACTTGGACGAGGACGACTCGGACCTTCATTGTCTTTCTTCTTCTTAGCATTATCCGCCATGGTGATTGTCTCAAGATTCACAACAGACAGACAGATGTCGCGCCTAAATGACAGGTGAACTGACCTCACCTCCGGGTCTGGGGGGATCTTGGGTGGAGATACGGAAATCAGTCACTGCTGTTGTGTGTGTGGGGGGTGGGGGTGGGGGGGGGCCCTCATAGCGAACACAGACAGTAGGCGGGCTTTAGACCGGATCAGGCTTTCCACGGCTATATAGCTACCCCACAGCAATAAGCACTGCAGTGCAGACAGAAGCTCTCAATGGTTTAACCATAATACAACTACTGTAAATACAATAACTATACACACATTTCACTTGAATTGGTCAATTGGATTTCAATACAAATTTATTTAAAAAAAAAGAAAGAAATTATATATATATATTTATTTATTTTCGGGGGCCCCCCTAGTCGTGGCCCCCGGGCTTCAGCCCACCCTAGCCCAACGGTTAATCCGGCTCTATATGTAATGCAGCTGTGATTAATAAAGAAAGAAACCAAAAGGTGTTGATGATTTTGTCTCCATATAGGCTTCATCATTAGTCTGCAAGGATGAAACATCATGGGCAGACATCACATCCTCAACAATGCTCTGTGTCTCAGCCTGCATCTTGGAACTTGTGTCACTCTTCTGCTCGGCATTGATCAGCCTCTGCTGTGTGCTGTTCTTAATAAAGACCATGGTCTGCTGCCAACTAAAGGCCGTCACCAGGGCCCTCTCTGAAGCTGCCCTCTGTTTCCGTTCCACAAAGACTGCATGCCTCAGCTGGGCCTCCTGCAACTCCCTGACCCAGCTGACAATGACTTGCAAGAGAGAGCAGCCTTCAAGAGGCTGCTTTCTCTTGCAAGTCAACTGAGCTCGATCCTATTCCTGCTCTTCCTCTGTACAGTTGTTAGAACTGTTGCGACGTCGCTCCTTGCCACCCTTGTTTGGGTTTGGTTTACCTTCATTGACTTTCTCGTCGTAATCTCTGCAATTTCTTCTCTGTTGCCGTGTTCACTCATCTGCTTAGCAGTCTAGCTGAATTAAGCACCAGCAGCGAACTGTTGGCTTCTTTTTAGCATTTTTGAGCAGACTGGAGGGCTCAGGGCCAGGGAGACCTAAACTGCTGGGAGTAGAAGTGGTGGATGGCTTCGTGTAGAGTCTTGGCTCCCCTGGTGATGGATAACAATGTCATTGCAGACAGCCGAACGCATCAGCGGATGTGATCTACCCCCATCGAAGCCCTGTATGACGATCATTCTGTCAGCAAAGCTTGTGGAATTATGAAGGACCCAAGCCATCCCAACCGCAAACCAACTGTTTGAGATGCTGCCGCATGGAAAACGTTTTTGCAGTCTCAAAGTCACTGGAAATAGACTGCAAAAAAGCTTCTTTCCCTGAACAATCCGATACATGAATGGACTGAAACAGGGAAAAGGAAAACGCTCTTTCTTGCACTCTTTATTCTATCTCTTTGTTTGCTGTGCTTTTGTTGTTTTGAATGTTATCTATGCTGCTGCATTGTCTGAAGGAAGCCACAAGCATTAACTGCCACAGGGCATTGTGGTGCACCAAGCATTCTTTACCTCTTACATCATAAAACGGCAGTCTTGACAAGTCTAGATCAACAACATGACAACAGTTACACAGAAAAGTAGGAACAGATTGAGAATAGGTTATTTATTAGTTGTGCAAATACGAAAGTATTGTAATGAGGCTGTCTGTCTGTCTGTCTGTCTGTCTGTCTGTCTGTGTGACTGTGCTTGTGCGCGCGTGCGTGCGTGCGTGCGTGCGTGCGTGTGTGTGTGTGTGTGCATATATGTGCCCACCATTGCAGGGTGTTGAAATTTATAGCCAAACTTGGTAAAAATGCTACCAGACATCTCAAATAAAAGGTGATGAGACATGCTTCTCAGCTATGCACATCTTTAGGTTGTAGTGTTCCTTGCTCTTTGAAAATTACCCACACATTTTCATCATTAGATGGCCCAGAATGCACCGTTGGATGAGTATAGTGGGGGAATAAATAGCCTGGATCCTGTATGATCTCTGATATAAACAGAAAATAATTATACTGATTTTTACTGGCATCTACTGGCATTCCACTGAGAGTATCACAATTAGGGTTACTGTTAAACTTGTCCTTTGCTACATTATTTGGTTTTTAAAAAAATGGTTCACAAATAAATGTAGGGCTTTGAACTTCAGCAGTTCAGCAGTACTTCAGCAGTACTTGGTGATCACCTCGTCAGAAATCACATAGATCCAGGGATTTCAGCAACCACATGATGTTAATAATACAGTGCCTGTAGGCTAGCCTGCCTTCAGGCTGAGCGGTGTGCCATGAAGGGTTAATCCTGAGATTGTTTGGCAGTCAGCCAATTCCTGGATATGCCTCCTAGTCCACAATATTGTTGGCATGGAGATATACATGTAGTAGCAGCAGCTGCCCCAGTTTTTGCCAAAGCAGTGCACCAGGAAGTTAGGTTTTCTGAAAGACAATGCATTCTTATTTCATAAAATGTATTAAGCAAACGTTTTCATTTCAAGTTATACAGTCAATAGAGCTCAGCCCTCAGCCACAGATAAATGTACTATTTGACTTGGTGTACACAGCTTAGAAGTCCAGTAGAACATTTTACATAACCATGAAACTGGACAGTCAGGATCAGTGCCATAGAGATAAAAATAGAGCTATCTCTGAGAATTACTGCCCCCACCTGATTTCATTTGAGGTCCAGTTTCACCAAATGTACGAATCACCCCACACGAGGGCATCTGTATTTGCTATATGCTATATGAAGCTGTCTCACTGACAACTCACAGCATCCAAGATCTTACTCATCAGATTCTTTCATGAGTCAGGACCATAATGTGCTGGGGGTCAGTCACTGAATGTCCAATATTAGTGATTTGGAGCCTATAGTTGCCAGTAATGTTTTCTATAGGCTTTACGATCCATGTCCAAGAACAGATCATGTTAACATTTTAAATTGTATGGAGGTGGCGGATGGTAAAAGCCTACATTTTGGAACATGTGCTGTTGTTGTTGTTGTTGTTGTCTTTTGTATAATTATTTCCTCCAATAAATCAATTTAATAAAACATTTCTGTTGTCTATAGTGGCGGGATGTCGAAATGGAAGGCCCTTTCCTGTAAAACTAAGCATATTGTTGTTGCTATACTTGTTATAGCAGGCTTTAACATGTATACAGTACCAATACCATACTTTATAGTATGGTATGGTATATTTATAGTATGGTATAAAGTAGTTTATGCTCACACTCATGGATATTGACATTTCAAAACAGACAACTATTACTATACTAATGGCAATACATGGATTTTCTATCACTGGTTAAACCTAGAATTTAGCTTTAACCATCCACATACTGTGGTTTTATGTGCTTTTTATTTTTTCCCACTTGCACAAGAAGCATTTCTGCCTATAAAATAGTGCCATCCATTGCTCATTTTTAATGCACCTAATTGTAACTTATGTGTGGACGTTGTATTGATTTGTCTCTGCCTTCCTGTTATTGTCTCCACCAGGCCGAATGCCTCAACTCATGAACGCAGCGTGCAATTGCCGTGAAACATTGCACACACATGGCCATAGAAGAAATGCAACCCTAAATGTTTCAAATCAGCCATGGTAGCGATATTCCTGTTTGGTTTTTACCTATAACTGGACTGATCGGCGTGAAACTTTGCACACACACTCCCTAAAGGCCAAGGAAAAACCTCTGCCCTGCAATTGTAACAACAGCCTTTTATAGCGCCACCAGGAGGCAGATATTTGCAAAACATCTTTTTTTATATTACTACTTTTTGTTCGAAAGCCAATGTTAGCCAACTAGGATGGAATATTAAATATCGGACAGATCTGTCTTGAGCACATGAGAGATACTGTGCAACGACTTGCAGGATCTTCATAAAAATGTGTTTTGCAAAAGTCGGCCTCCTGGTGGCTCTTGGCCGTTCTGGAAAATGTGGGGCAGAGGTTCATCTTTGGCATCTAGGGAATGTGTGTGTGCAAAGTTTGGCATCGACCAGGTTAACGGTGCAGGAGATTAGCTGTACACAGACGGACGGACGGACACACGGACACACACACACATAGGCTACGGACACGCGGACGGAGTGCAGAACATACTCTCTCCCCATGCCTTCGGCCTGGTGGAGATGACAGTGGCAGTGGTTCTCCAAATTCATGTATTTGTCTGAAACTATTTTCAGACAAATACTATTTTATTTCAAGATTTAAAAAAAAAAGCAGATCTACAAGCTCACAACATGCTCTGATGCAGTACGTTGAGAGCTTGTACATCGGCTATTTTCAAATAGCTTGATTGAATGATTGAACATTTTAGAATGGGTACAGTTCAAGGAAAGTACAGGAAAATACAGACAGAAAAACTTGTTTACATAACGGTCCTCCATTTTCAATTCATCAGCTGATCGGCTGATAGAGATTTTAACCAGTTTAGCTGGGGACCGCACCCCTGGACCCCTGCAACTTGCCTGCAACTAGGACCCCTGGAGCCTGGGGGTCCCTGCGGTCCCTGCACATAGAGAAACTATGAGAAATGTGATTGGCCAATTCAACCACGTGTTCCACCCGGGCACCCCCCACCTCCGTTGTAAACAACCAACCACGTGACAAACCCCGGAAGTGTTGGGTAATCAATCTCAAGAAAAGGGCTGACACTCTTGTATCATTTAGCTGTTTCGATCCATGGACGCAGACGTGCTGTTCTGAATTTATAACTGTAATTAATCAGTTTGCCATAATTACTTACTTGTAATTTCGCACAGAAGATGAACGCAGAAAGTATCAGAAAGTTACAATTAGCAACAAGACAAAAGCTGAATAGATTCGACTCTTTGCGTGGTGAGTTTGACACGTCTTAACTGACACGTACGTTTAGCGAAATTAATGTGCATTGTGCGCATGAGCAGTAACGCTATATATTTTTGAGAGTGTTCAGTGTTGTATGTCTAATACAACAATACTCAATGCTAACCTGTTAAAGTATTTGTGCTACTCATCCAATGTCAGCTCAGCCTGAGACTGATCTGTTCAAATCATAATCTCAAGACAGATTCAGCTTGTGTGCTATTTTCATATAGACATATATACCGTGGGCTGAAGTCGTTCATGGATATTTTCTAATTATTCTCTGAGATGTAGCAGACTAGAAGTATTGATATTGGATTTATTACAGCTAAGTAAAGTAATAATTCCTGAAAAACTGCCTTGAGTAGGCCTACATGTATACCGTAGTTACATTCCACCACTACTGCTATAGGCTTATATTGTGTTCAGTGTTGAATGTCACATCTAATCTCTGTGAATATTGTCGGAAAAGTGCAGATAATTTACTAAAAGAAAATACACATTGTCTGCCAAAACTCTCAAATTGATATGTTATAACTATAGGTGACAAGAGCTGACCCCAAGTCGCAGCAGAAATGTATTATTGGGTTATAACAATCAGAACCATAACATTGTATGTCTGAGTTATCTTAAAGAACTAAAATAAATACAGATCCTGTACCTGGGTCAGTAATTCTTTATACTGTAACACTGCAATGTTTTTCTGAAAGTATAAAGTTATTAAATATGTCAGTAACTTATTTGTATATTATTTAGGTTATTTATCATTATCTGCCCTGTGAAACTTCAAGGCCAAGCCAAGCAGAAATGTAATTCTTATTCATATGTTCCCGTATTCAACGACAGAAACAATTATACTGTTAATCGCAATTATGTGTGTCAATTAATTATGTTGAGAGCCCTAATCCCTCCATGAAAATGCATTGTGTTCCATGCCATAGAAGGCATAGAACACTCAGCGAGTGTGAACGCATGGAATATTAGCCATTCTAGGGCTATGCTATAAGAAGTAGATTTGTTTTCACAAAGTAAAAGTAGCAATATAGTATCAGTAAGCAGTAGCAGTGGATTTATTGTAATTAGTAATGCATTTATTTGTTAATCACTTTAATGTTTGCTTTAATGCAGCTAATTAAGGTGGGGTTGATTTGAATTACTTGATGTATGCATGATTCCATACTGTTAATGCTGCGACCTTTGGTCGCAATAATGCATTATAATACCGGTATCATTTAATGTATATTTCTGTAAGTAGTAAGTAACTAAAGCTATCAAATAATTGTAGTGGAGTAAAAAGTATAATATTTACCCCTGAGGTGTAGTAGAACGGAATTAATGAAGTAAAAGTACCTCAGAATTGTACTGTACTAAAGTACAACACTCAACTCTTTACTTTCCACCATACAAGTAAAGCTGATGTCTTTTTTTCTTGAAGGTAAAGAGGTGCCTCCTGGAGTGTTTTGGGATGTGGTGGTTGTAACTGCTGTGGATGAGAGTCAGAGAGATGCATACAAGCTGCAGATCAGTGAGAAGATTGCACGAAAAGAGCTACCTCTTGGAATTCAGTATAAAGTCTTCTCAGATCCACCTGGATCCAAAGTAGGTGAGTGGATCGGTCTCCAAATATGAGATCCTGACAGCCATTGTTACATTCATTGTACAGAGGTGACCTTGTGTAATCTTGTTCTCAAGGCAATGGAGGGTCAACGCTATATGCATTGCAACAACTGGATGACATATATGGGAACACCCTGAGTACATTCAGAGTCATCATGATCCATGCAGGTATTGCATTTAATTTGAAACATGTCTTTATTGATTAATGTTGTGTACCAGTGCAATCATGACTATTTTCTGACTGGGATCTCATTCTGTCTTAGGAGGGTTAAGCCAGCGTTTGCCCAATGCCAGTGCCCTGGGGAAAATCTTCGCAGCTCTCCCGCTGGGCGATCCCCTCTACCAGATGCTGGAGCTCAAGTTGGCCATGTATGTGGATTTCCCATCCCAAATGATGCCTGGCGTGCTGGTGACATGTGCAGATGACATCGAGATATACAGCATCGCGGACGGGGAGAGCATCACGTTTGACAAACCTGGCTTCACGGCTTTGGCTCACCCTTCTCCACTCTCCATAGGAACCACTCATGGTGTGTTTGTGCTGGAGGATCATGAAAAGCAAGGCTCCTCGGAAATAGAATACACTTCCTGCCTTCACTTCCTGCACAAGCCAAGCATCAGCAAGATGAGAGATAGTGGCGCTGTTTGCAAGCCACATGGCGGTTGTGTGTCCTTAACTGATGCTGAATTTGTCTACACAGACAGTACATACTATGTGGACTATTTAACTGCAGTGGCTCTAGTCACTCTATTGAAAGAGGTCGGGCCATTGCAGTGTGAGATAGATGCGTATGGGGACTTTCTCCAGGCACTGGGCCCCAAGGCCACTATTGCATACACAAGCAACACTGCTAACGTCGCCAAACAGGAGAGCAGCCTGGTAGAGATCCGCCAGAGAATTTTCAATCAACTCAGGGGAACTTCACTTAACGTCATTCTCCTCAACAACTCCAAATTCTATCACATTGGAACCACCGCCGAATATCTCTATCACTTCACCGAGGACCCCATGCTGAGAAGTGAACTGGGCCTCATTTCCTCTGCCTTCAGCATGTGCGAGAATAATGTTCCGGAGGGATTTGTTTGCTGCATCATGCACAGCATTCTGAATCCCAGGTGTTCTGTGACTCCTCGCTCAGTCATTGAATACTCTAGACTGGGAGCAGGAGCGTCCATAGGCTCAGGGTCTATTCTCAGCGGGTGCTGGGTTAGCCCTGGACTCTCTGTACCTGATGGAGTCTTCATGCACTCACTCTGCGTAAACTACCAGAACCAAACTGGTTATGTGACTGTCGCCTTCGGCATCGATGACGACCTGAAGCTGAGTGTGGCAGCCCCAGCCTATATAGATGGACTGAAGCTTTTTGGGGTCAGTCTAATGGAGTGTCTACCCTATTGGAATCTGGGTAATGAAGCTGTCAGGTTCTCAGGTGATAAGTCCAATTGTACTTTGTGGAATGTCTGTCTGTTTCCTGTATGCCTTGACCTGCAGAGCTCATTCTCTATGTCTTTAGAGATGGTGCAGGCAGTCCTGGACGGCTTAACACTCACTCTACCTATGGACGCAAAGCTGGTATCCATGCAAGAAGCTTTGCACTATAAGAACCTGGATGAGATGCTGAAGTTTAGGAAAGGACTTTATAAAGACATCATGGCGGGGAAATGCAGCCATTGAGTGTGGCCATGTTTTTATTTTGGTTATTGTATGAATTAAATAGAATAAATCAGTAAGGTTTTCAGTTATGATAATGAGGATCAAAAAGTATAATTCAAAAGCACAATTCTGTGCCATTTCATTGACTTGTGACATTGTGTGATTTCTTAGTAAATTTAGTATCCTTTTAATTATAGGATATTGTAACTGCTCCTAAACCATCTTCATCCGTGGCAGAAATAAGACAACGTCCCAACTGATATCACTGAGGGCCTTTTATTTTTCCCAAGTGACAACCGTGAAAAACTGCAAAGAAATCACATAACAATATACTTTTAAACACAATGCAATATGAATGTCCTTGTCAGTCAATTATGATGTCCATTATATAAAAAACACAATTAATTGTACACAAACAATTAAACACAAACAAATACACGATACAATGGCAATATAACTTTTACAGACAAACAAAACAACTGGGAACATACCGTATGCGCCTTCTGCACCGATTTTTAGGAGTTCAGTTAAGTTCTTGTTCTTTTTTATATTATTTTCTTTGTCATGTCAGACTCTCTTGACATGAAAGAGCTCCTCTCTGCAGCTCTGCTCTGTTTGTTCTGCTCTGACATGCCCAAGACCCAACAGGTGACTTAAATGAGGTGATTAGAGCAGGTGAGCCTAATTCAACCTGCGCATGAACCAGACAGCTCACAAAAACAGAGCACAGTAGATGGCACTATATCACCATGCATTTACCATATGTAACCAAATAAACACACATATAATGTTCACACATATACATTTTCAGAAAGGTAAGCAATAAAATAGAAATAGAAAATTACAAAATACCCATTGCTGGGACAGTTACAGATATACTTTTCCCACTTCGTACACCAGTTTGTCCATTTAAGTGATGTCCTGCTTGTTGCTGTGTGGACTGCAGGAAAAACACTTGAAAGTGTAGCATCAGATCCATAATGCAAGCAGTGGCCTATCAACAGACCAACAGCAACAAACTAGATTATGTTGTGTGGATCGCTGGCCCTCCCTCTGGACTGCAGCAAGTTGGTATGTGAATGCACAGACATCTCCGTCATCTGGTGTCTATGCTCCAGATTCTAGAGCACTAGACAAACGCTTTACACTGTAACTGAGAGTGTAAAAATTGATACATTACAGTGAGGATTTTACTAATGTGCACTAATGTGAAATAAAGTGATACAAATGGAGCTTTTCAGGTTATTTCACTGTACACTATATGCGACCTTGTTTCAGCTGGAGTGTGAAATTGATGATTTGCTATGACAGGGCTGAGGACAAGCGTAAGGCAATGTTAACCTGCCGTTTTGCAGGAGTCAGTGCCTGGCCACACACACACACACACACACCCCAACGGCCACCACACAAACTTGCTTGCATACAAAGGGAGATCAGTTGTCATAGTTGTCAGGCATTCCACTCAAAGATGTTTATTTTTAGCCTCAGCAATGACCCCCCCCCCCCACTTTATCTTGCCCTACAGTATTGTGGCAGAGGGAGAGAGATTGTATTACCGCTTTACTCTGGTTAACAAAACTACAACACATGCAGAAAGAGAAGGACTCTCTCAATGGGGAATTACAAATCGAGACCAACTCAGACATGCACAGGTAATGGTTTAGCATCAATGTGGTTAAGCGGTCTAGATTTATCTTTGGCCAAATCTCAGGGCCTGTTGGCAAAGTTTACGCGGAAGAGGCCAAGAGGGTAGAATGGGTTCATTTTCTGTTGCCACCATTCGCTTATATGTGTGCCGATTGTTTTAACAAGTCTGGCATAAACAGTATAGTTATTAGTTACTAAATATGTCTGATTCAGGTGTACAGGTTAAATACGGCGCTGTATTTTTTACTGTATAAACTATCTTTAAACAAAATGCGTGAGCCTTTAATTAACAGTGTTTCTACTGTTAATCACCATGCTAAATTTACCATGGCTGCATGTATTCTGAGTTCTGACACCTTGTATGAATAGTATTGACAATGTAATTATGGCTAACCCTTATGTTATGGCTGTGAAGACGAATGGAAGAAGAAAGTGAGTGAATCGTACTCTGTGATCATCGAGAAGCTAGAAGATGACCTCCGCATCGAGGAGAACAAGCTGGCGGAGCTCAAACATGCTTTCAGGTGAGAATATACAAGCATCATTTTCAACCATAGCCTGTGGAATCATGAAGTAATTTCATCCAAAATGAGGAAAGGTGGAATGAGCGTTCCTCAGTACAATCCACTCACATATTTTATTTCTGAGCAGGGGAGAGCTTTGAATGCGGCAGACGGATGTTAATGCAAACAGAAGATGTTGATTTTATTCTTTCTTTGGCTCAGCTCTGATGAAGCTTTCCAGAAGGTGAATTTGAGCTACCGGACAGAGAGTGGGCTGTCCTTGTTGCATCTCTGCTGTGTGTGTGGAGGTATGCACGCCACGGGCGACGACCTCCTATTAATAACCTCTTACCAAAACATCACAGTGGGAGAAAGGATTAGATTGACTAAATTGTCCACTGCAGTGAAAATGTTCCCTTTGCTTCTTCAACCCCCAATTACTAAAATACAAAAGTACATTCCGTACAATACAACACATCCAGTGTACTGGTAAAAGCTGCATTGAGCGAATCGTAAGTTTGTAGTGTAATTGGATGCTTTTATTCTTCAGTGAAGTGATACTGTATTTTAGAGTTGCACATATTAGGACTATTCCTTGTACAGATTGCTATTGACTCTTGTGACTGTGCCCTCTGCTGGATGGTGACAGCTCAAACACAATGAATTAGAAGGTGATTAAAATGTGCACAAACGTAGACATTTCAAACAAATGTATCAATTCTGGCCAGCTTACTTTTTACTCCATGTGTTTCGGTCCCTGTAACACACACTAGTCTGTTGCTATGCTGTATTGATGTAAATTATTGACTTAAATGTATTACTAAACATGTCATGTTACACCTGATGCTGTCCTGTGGTTAAAATTTATTATGTTCTTGTGCAGCGAACAAGTCTCACATTCGGAGTCTAATGCTGAAAGGCTTGCGTCCCTCCAGACTGACCAGGAATGGCTTCACTGCTCTTCACTTGGCAGCCTATAAGGTGAAGAGAACACTTAAACCTTTATTTAAAGAAATTGGTTTGTTTTTAGTGCCTTCAAATTAACATCTTCCATCGATCTGCATATTGTGTGCTTGGGATGGTGGGATTTGTCATCTGAAGACCTTCCTAACTTTTGCCACATGGTGGAGTGCAAGCTGCACACAACTATTTGAATAAATTATGCTTCATGCACAGGGCATTTTAAGTATGGGAACATTTGCGAGTCATTGTATTTTAGGGAATGGCACAATGCTGCATATGGGAATATTCCCGTAATTAATCATGATAATATAATATGGGTATGAGCGTGACTGGAGGATGAAGGCAAACAACACATTCACAGTGAAATCCTGGGTGTTCATTTAACCCAGTGTTAACAGAATGGGTGATTTTAAAAATAGCAGATCCGCTATTTGTGCTAAATATATACTTTAGTGGTTAAAGGTATGGTGTGTCTGAAGCTGAGTTTTAATCCCATGTCCTTCAGGACAATGCTGAGCAACTGACAGCACTGCTTCATGGAGGTTCAGACATCCAACAGGTGGGCTATGGTGCCCTCACTGCCCTGCACATTGCTACAGTGGCTGGGCACCTTGAGGTGAGAACTGATCCTGCTTAAAAAACAAGAATCTTACGATCAGTTTTTATCACCATATGCAGCACCCTTTATGTTATGGTTTGAGTCTGACAGCTCCATCTTGTCTCACGTACATGTCTCTTCTCTCTGCCCCCTTGGTTTACTGTCTTTCTACACTGATATCTGATTCTGAAATAAAGTAAAATAAATGATATCTTCTCTAATGGTGCATTCTCTCTCACGGGAAGACGCAACGACGCAAAGACGCGTTGTGAGTTGATTTGGAGCAGCTACATGTATCATTGCGTCTTTGCAACGTCATGTCGCTGGCTTCCATTGACAACGAATGGTAGACTGCGTCGTTGCGTCTGCCCGTGTGAACACAACATAGGGATGTTTTTACGATCACAGCAATACATTTTGATTGACCGATAAAAAGAATAAATGGCAGAAAAAGCTTTGACATTTTTTTGTCTTTTTGTTCAGGGAGTGGACATACTCCTACAACATGGAGCTTATGTTAATGTCCAGGATGCTGTGTTCTTCACCCCACTGCATATTGCTGCTTACTATGGCTACGAGCAGGTATACTTACCCACACCAGGTCCACCTGACATCCACCTAGTGTTACTATGACTATGAGCAGGTAGCCATGCAGGTACTCACCTACACCTGACATTTATATCAGATCAGTCAGATTGACAGTGCTATGATGACAAATGATATGTATGTTACTTATCATCATCATAGCACTGCCACTGTAATAGAATATGTTCAGATGGTACCAAATTGATGACATTTCCTTTGAATCTATCTACTTATAATAACTTAATTCCCCATTGTCATTCATTAAAACTTCGGTCAACCCCCTCCTCTCTCTCTCTCTCTCTCTCTCTCTCTCTCTCTCTCTCAGGTGACCAGGCTGCTGTTGAAGTTCGGGGCTGATGTGAACGTGACTGGTGAGGTGGGTGACAGGCCGTTACACCTGGCTGCTGCCAAGGGTTTCCTGGGAATTGTCAAAATGCTGATGGCAGACGGGAGCAAGATCGACGGTGAGGATTTTAATTCACAAACAAAACAAACAGTGTTTTATTTTAAGTCCCAAGTTCAAGAATCCATTGGATGTTTGGCTGAGAGAAAGGAATGAGACTCAGAGACCAGCTAGGAGTAGGCTAGCTGGTTAACTCACAGCAACATTTTGCCTGTCCTTTTTAGAGCACTTGTGCCCCATTTGTGGGTTGCGGAGAAATCTTTATGGATCCCTTTATTTTTTGTTTCCTACATTTTGTTTTTAATTATTATTTCAAAACATTTAAAAAAACATAAAATAGTAATTTCACGAAGAAGTTACATTGAGAAGTTTTACATTTTTCGTTATAGAGGGAAGGTATAATACCGTATTAAGGCTTATTATATTAGCCAGGGTTAAACTGATTTGATGCTATACTATGCTGGGGACCCCTGGAATCCCCTCAAGAACCAGTACAGTAAGTGATGTTTGTACTCGTCCCTCTAGTCAATGCTCAGGACAATGAGGACCATGCCCCTCTCCACTTCTGTGCCCGGTTTGGTCATCTTGAGGTGGTACGCTTTCTCCTGCAGGGTAACTGGCATGTCCATCCTCACTCTGTCAACATCTACGGAGACACTCCACTACATTTGTACGTATTTCATATGGTCTTGAAATGACTGAGTGCTATGCAAATCAGAGACTTTTGGGAGATGATATCAAATTGATGTGTTTCTGTAGGGCCTGTTATAATGGTAAATTCGAGGCGGTGAAGGAGATTGTTCAGCTATCTGGCACAGACAGCCTATCAAAGGAAAACATATTCAGCGAAACAGCATTTCACAGGTATTTCTATTTAAATATTTGCAATTTTCATGTAGCACAGATTTTTTTGAGACGTTTTACTCAAACAATGAAACTAGGACATGAAAACCGATCGTCTGAGGTAATGTGTATATTTGTGTCACACAGCGCCTGCACTTATGGTAAAAACCTGGAGATGGTTAAGTTCTTGTTGAACCAAAATACAATGAGCATTAACCACCAAGGGAGGGATGGACATACAGGTATGTATTGATATGTCTTGTGCATCACAGTAATCACTGGCAATCTTGGTGTCCGCATTGCAGTGTGACATGTCTGCTACTTTTGAAACTTAAAAAAATAAAGTAAACCTGAGGAGGACTGATTCTAAAAAATCTTTCTGAAAAAGTTTATTATAAATAATAACAATAATAATAATAATAATACGGTCATAATAATAATAATTATTAGAATGTTGCTATATATACAGGTACCGTATATAACAACAACAACAACAACTAATGTTGTCCTGGCTTGAAAGGTGTAACAAATATATATGTCTTAACCCTTAACGGGTTTAAATTGGTTAAGTGGTTAACTTGCACGGTCGCTATGTGACCAGTTGTGTTACCTCTACTGTAGGTCTTCACAGTGCCTGTTTCCACGGTCACATCCGTCTGGTGCAGTTCCTGCTGGACAACGGGGCAGACATGAACCTGGTGGCCTGCGACCCCAGCAGGTCCAGTGGGGAGAATAAGGATGAGCAGACCTGTCTGATGTGGGCCTATGAGAAAGGTCTGATGATCATACTGTCTGATGTGGGCCTATGAGAAAGGTCTGATGACCATACTGTCTGATGTGGGCCTATGAGAAAGGTCTGATGATCATACTGTCTGATGTGGGCCTATGAGAAAGGTCTGATGATCATACTGTCTGATGTGGGCCTATGAGAAAGGTCTGATGACCATACTGTCTGATGTGGGCCTATGAGAAAGGTCTGATGATCATACTGTCTGATGTGGGCCTATGAGAAAGGTCTGATGATCATACTGTCTGATGTGGGCCTATGAGAAAGGTCTGATGATCATACTGTCTGATGTGGGCCTATGAGAAAGTTCTGATGACCATACTGTCTGATGTGGGCCTATGAGAAAGGTCTGATGATCATACTGTCTGATGTGGGCCTTTGGGGCCTATACTGTATGGCAGTTGAAGAGTGAAAGTAACAATGCCACAATGTAGTAATACTTTCTTACAATTAACAGCCCTGTATTCAAACTTTAACTTGAGTAACAGTATAAAAGTATTGGCATCAAAATATACTTAAAGAATAATTTCGGACTAGAAGGCTTTCTTACCTTTATTTTTAGTTGTTACGTCCCCACCAAAGAGGTCCAGGTGTTATTTTGTGCAAAAACCCATTTTTGGCTATTTCCCCTACCATAAGCCCTCAATGGGGCGCTGGGTTTTAGTGCTAATTTGCTTATTTCTATTGCTTGAAAATATATTTTTTATTTATTTCCAATAATGGGTTTTTGTACAAAATAACACCTGGACCTCTTTGGTGGTGACGTAACAACTACAAATAAAGGTGAGAAAGCCTTCTAGTCCGAAATTCTCCTTTAAGAACCACTGCTATATTCCATGCAGACCGTACTGACAATGACATTATTTCAACCTAGTGCTTCTCAAAAATGTTTATTTCAAGGACACCCATAATTCTTGAGTTACAGACCTGTAATGAACCCCCTCAAGGAAACCTGATGATCCATGGACACTACTTTGAGAACCACCACAAAATGACAAACTTTGGTGTCATCTTTTCTAGGAAACATTAGGCAAAGACTTTAAATGGCTTGTGATAAGCTTTTAAAATCAATCCGTCTCATCCATTTGGATCAATTCAATGGATCAAACAATTCAAATAATTATTTGATTATGATATAGTCATAGTGCATTGAGTCATTGTGGACAGAGGGACATTCAAACAAACATCCTTATTTTAATAATTTAGTTTCACAATTGCGTTGTGTGCTCACTTAACAGCAACATAGATACACACACACACACGCACGCACGCACGCACACACACACACACGGTTTGGGTGTCCTTGACATGAGAATGTTTGAGAATCTCTGGGCTACAGACCAGCATTTCTTGTGACGCCTCTAACCTTGTGTGTTATATCCAAGGCCATGATTCCATTGTCACTTTACTGAAACACTACAAAGGACCTGTTGACTCCCCCTGCAATGAGTACTCCCAGCCTGGAGGTGGTAAGTCACCCTGTAGCTGTCGTCATATGGATCAGTTGCCACTTAAACATACGTGTAACGGAGCAGCGCCACAATCCATTCAATTAGTGTGGATTAGTGTGGATACGTACTCTACACAGCATGTCTGTAGGGCTGCAACTATAGATTATTGTCTTAGCAATTATTCTATTGGTTGGTTTTAAATTAATTAAATAATCAAGAAGCACGTTTTAGATGAATAGAATCAACTAAATTGATTTGTCTGATTTACCACTTACTGTAAGCCCTATTCTTTACTTCATCGCACAGCACTGTTGCACAAAGATAACAGATCTACAAGCTCACATCACGGATATTTTCCCAATTTTTTAAAACATTGGAAGGAAAAAAATAAAAATGTTATAGATTAGTTTGAAAAACTGTTGCACCCCTACATGTACGTCATACATGTATGTAATTTGGCTGTCTTTCAGATGGCTCCTACGTGTCTGTGCCATCTCCCCTGGGCAAGATCAAAAGCATGACTAAAGGTAATGAAGAGTGGTAAAGCTCAAAGCGTTATTTGTTGCACTTAAAATTCCTGTCAGCTGGTATGACGTACTGTACACTCTCTGTTGCCAAGGGATGGAACATACTGTAGCTACTGTTGCTGACAATGTCATTCACTGCTGTCCCCCGACATTAAATAACTTCTGAAATATGATCCAATTTGCAGAGAAAGCTGACGTTCTGCTACTCAGAGCCAGCCTTCCATCCCATTTCCACCTACAGCTGTCTGACCTGGAGTTCAATGAGATCATTGGCTCAGGTAAATCAATCTAGCCTTGCCATCTCTGAGTTTTTCTCAGCCGACATGCTTCCTCACCAGATCCTCTTTTTACTTAACGTCACATCTGCTTTCACCTTCTCTTTAGGCTCTTTTGGAAAGGTCTATAGAGGCAAGTGCCGGAACAAAGTTGTCGCCATAAAACGGTAATCAGAACTTTTGACGAATCTAAATATAAGTTATATCAATTATCAGGGGTTCCCAAACTGTGGTGCGTGCAACGCTTGTGGTGCGTGGACACCCTCTAGGCAAGGGATGCGTGACATGAAAAGGGTTTTATGGTGTTATTTAGCACAAAGGGCAAAATCCAGTAAACCACTATTGTAAGGAGATGTATAGAGCAGCTGTGGGAGTATACAGCAGCTGCATGTCTCTCAGTGCAGTGTGATTATTTGCCATAATCATATTTAAAAAATTATAATTTTCGGCCAAATGCAACGAGACTTAGTGTTGGGGGGTGTATCAGCTAGGTCAGGAGGTAGCAGGGGTGTACGGCCAAAAACGTTTATGGACAGCTGCGTTATATCATTGCTGTTGGGCAGAAACAATGTACCTCCATATTTCATATTTTTTTCTGTTTTTGTTTTTGTACAGTCTAAGAGTCGAGAAAATAGCCGATCTGCAAGCTCGCATCACGATGTGATGCATTGAGAGCTTGTAGATCTGCTTTTCTTTTTAAATTTTTTGACAAAATATATTTTAGTATAGATTTTAACGACTAAAAAGTATTAACAAGAGCTTGTGACTAGATAATACCTACATTGGACTGGAACACTTGTCCTGAAAAGTAACAGTGCCCGACAGCAACGATATTTACACCACCACATCCCTCAAGAAATGAAGTCACTCAGTCATTAATGTCATCTTGCCCTGTCTAGCTATCGAGCCAACACATTTTGCTCCAAGTCAGACGTGGACATGTTCTGCAGAGAAGTGTCCATCCTATGTCGCCTCAACCACCCCTGTGTTATCCAGTTCGTTGGTGCGTGCCTGGATGACCCCAGCCAGTTTGCCATTGTCACCCAGTATATCTCTGGAGGATCTCTGTTCTCCCTGCTTCATGAGCAGAAAAGGTGTTTGTTTGTATATGGGCTGTTTGGATATGTATACAAATACGATGACATAGGAAATCTTATGTAATTTACGGTGTTACCTTAAATGTGACTCTTACCATTTTTAATTACTGGAAGGAGGAAAAGGAATCGCACACTAAAGTACTGTAGATGCCAAATTTCATTTGTTTTGGCCGATGTCTCAATTCAACGTACACGTCTTTGTTAAGACATACAACTGTCAGTTTTGGTCATAGTCTGCAAACTGTAAACAAGATCCATCAAAATCACTTCCATTAACTCTTTCATATGAAGATACTACCTACCCTGTGCGCTGCCGTGGTGCCGCCGCTTGACTCAATCATGTCTATACATTTTTTTCACCCAGTGTCAATTATCTAATGTAATCCTGGGCTACACTTCCTCTGCCAACCTGGGGGGGCAGCGGACTGACCTCATGCTTCCCTTTTTGCATGACTGCTTCTTTTCACCTGACAGGGGGGAGTTTTCCCAGCCGGACGTAGCGCGTGGAAGGAACTCGTTATTCCGACCAGTTCCTTTACCCTCCATCAGGCGCCCCGGCTGGCCAGGGGGAGGTAGTTTAGAGACCAGTATTACTGCATGTTTTTTGTGAGGGTACCTACCCGGGGACACGGGGAGAACATGCAAACTCCACAGAGAAAGGCCCTTTCGCCAATCATGTCTATACTTGGCCCTCTCCTTTTTTCCCTCTACACCAAATCTCTTCGCTACAACTAGCTAATTAAATCTACAAGCTCACAACGTGTCGAATTGCGATGCGCTGTGACCTTTATAGATTGCCATTTCTGCCAAATGTTCACCTTCTATGACATGAACAGAAACGAGATGCTAGGGTTAATGTGGTTAAATCGACAAAAAGTTCCTCTGAATGTACTTATTGGCATGGGAGGGAACAATCAACTGCAACATTACTCGGTGTCAAATAAGCCCATGTTTACATGACCCAATCCCAGTGACACATGTCTGATGTCTCTCTATCAGCCTCTTCATCTATAATGTCTCTCACACCAATCTGTTCCCCCTTCTTTTTTGTCGGGGCTCACCATTGATCCATATGAAGCGTTCCACTAACTGCACGCCCAGGTGCTGCTGTCTTATAGACTGTCCTATTGATCTGTGTTAAGTGGCTGCGGGGTGGTGATTGGCAGGGACCATTGATCAGGCCACTAAGTGGCCCCCACTCCTTTAATGATGTGTCAATGGACAGGCTGATCGACCTGCAGTCCAAGCTCATCATTGCCATCGACGTGGCCAAGGGCATGGAGTACCTGCATAACCTCACGCAACCCATCATCCACAGAGACCTCAACAGGTAAGGCCTTAGAGGTCACTATAAAAATCGTTTTTCTGTGCCTATAATTGAAACCTATAATTGTCAGCAACAGAGCCTTTCATAATTATGACAGTTATACTGTCAAAGTGACAAATGCCAATGGTGATACATAGAATAACTGTTATTTTGGTAACGATTACATGTGTTCCTTTTCAGCCATAATATTCTACTCTATGAGGACGGACATGCAGTGGTGGCTGATTTTGGAGGTACGGTACAGGTTTATTACAGCGTTTTTAATGCCTTAGAACAAAAGGGTTTGCTATTGTATGTTCGCTGCCTGATTCCCATTTCTTTTCCTGGTACATTTCTACTTGACATGATCATCAAATGCATACAGGAAATGTTTGTCACAGTTCCAGTTTCCTGGATGATGTGGCTTTGACCCATGTGCTCCTTGCTATCAGCTGTACGAGTTTTGAGTGCCAGAGTACGTTGTTCTGTAGTCATTGTAACTAAGTGAGCCTGGATTGGGTTCTGACATACAGTCCTCTATAGCCTATTTCTGAGAAGTAATGTGACGGTTTGTAAAGCTGGCTGGAATTGTCACTGTGTAGAACTCATGAATACAACAGTAACTGTATTCAAAAACAGCGCATGACCTGCTCATGCATGCCATATCATCTCCCTGCTCTGTGCGTGCGGTTGTGTGTGTGTGTGTGTGTGTGTGTGTGTGTGTGTGTGTGTGTGTGCGGGTGTGTGTGTCTCTCCCACGTCTTTGTCATTTTATCTATTTTCAAAGCACTGTCTAATCAAGCGTAAATGCCATAAGATATTAACTTTGAAAGTAAACGGTTTTAACATATTTGTGTTATCAAATGTTCTCTTGCTTCTGTGCAGAATCCAGGTTTCTGCAGTCTGTTCAGGTGGACAACATGACCAAGCAGCCTGGGGTTAGTCCGTGCTCTCTGTGTCTCTTTAAAGCTGATTTATGTAACGCCTTTAACATACACACTGAGTAAAACCATCAGGTATGTCAAAGTGAAGTCAGAGACTGACTTTGACAGCACATAGCAGTGCTACGTATCTCTGTTGGTGGCGCATGGCACTAAACATCGGCAGGGTGAGAGGCCCTGTTTTTCCCACCTGTACTAAAAATGTCTGCGCCGCCCGTACTGTAATTAGTCCGACTTACAGTATATGCTCTGTCGCACGGCGGTGCTGCGCGCCGAAAACAGCCGACCTACAAGCTCATGAGGCTTTGCGTCCGCGGCACCTCGAGAGCTTGTAGGTTGGCCGTTTCATCCGCGCGACACCGTCATGCGACAGAGCATATTTCAGGCCTTGGATAAAAGCATTGCGTATATCACTATTATAGCCCTGGCTGGAGCTCCCTGACATCAATTACCGTCCGCTGAGAAAACTGCCCTCATGCAAATAGTGTGTGCTGAGTCATCAGCACCCAGAGTGCTTGGCCTAGCAGTCTAGTGTTAAGTGTGTTACGTCCTCTGGGTACAGCCTGTTCTGAGCAACCAGTTATTCTCACTGGAGTACAGTGTTTTACAACGGTAATTGGCTGTGCGCGTGTGCACACGTGTGTGTGTGTGTGGGCGCACGTGGGTGTACATACTGTACACGGGATGTGTGATTGATGAATTTTATGTTGAGTATTGATTTGTTTTGAGGGTTTATGGTATATAATGTGATTTTGTGTGTTTTAAGCAATGATTCCTCGCAGTCGTCGCAGAACAGTGTACAGATTTAAATTAAATTTGGCTGTGTGTGTGCGTGTGCATGCGTGCGTGCATGTGTGTGTGTAGTGTACTTGTATTACTACACTTGTGTAGTAATACAAGTAGTAAAAAGCGCTTTGGACAAACTTCTTAATCTTAATCTTAACTCCATTGAACCCTCAAAATGTCTGCTAAAGCAAACTCCACCAACTCTCCCCCTCTCATGCAAGTAATTGACAATACTGTACTGTATATAAAGTAAGTCACACCAACTTTGATGAGGCAGTATGCTTTGTTTTCAAAATATAAGGTTTTCTTCATTTCCTAAAAAATATATATTTTGGAGTTAGGTAGTGTTTTGCCGACAGCAGAGATATTCATGTTAGGACGCATTTAGAGGTTAGGTTTAGGGGTTGGGGTTATACTGCCATATAGCGCGTAGCACACTTCGTAAAATAGTCGTTCTACATACAAGCTAACAATAACACATTGTGAGCTCAATGTAGATCAAGCTATAGATAGGTAGAAATGTCCTACAATATTATCAAATATAGTAATATAAATGGTGTGTGTGTGCGTGTACGTGTGTAGAACCTGCGATGGATGGCTCCAGAGGTGTTCACCCAGTGCACGCGCTATACAGTCAAGGCAGACATGTTCAGCTACGCCCTCTGCCTGTGGGAGCTGCTGACAGGAGAGATACCATTTGCTCACTTGAAACCTGGTAATTCTTCTAGTCATTTATTGATCAATGACTTGAATTAAATGACACAGTACGTAATAACAACTGTAACTAGAGACAACTGCCAACTGCCAACCTATTTCCCTTGTGGAAAATATATTTAACATTCACTTTTTTCATTATTCTCTGTAACGGTACCGCAGAACATTATTAATTAATTTTCAACTAACAATCGCACAGGATCTACTGTCATGCGATAGAGTACACTGTAAGTTAATCTTTAGCAGTTGGAAAATCATTTCAGTGGAGAATAACCTAGTGGTTCTCAAAGTTGGGTCCAGTGATCCTCAGGGGTCCTTGATCGATTTATCTTAGGATTGATTCTGTAACTCGGAGAATGTACAAATGTAAATGGTTCCATTTCTACTCTTCCAGAGTTAAAAGAACACTGCAGATTTTACAGTTTACAACTTAGGCATTTAGCAGATGTTCCTATCCAGAGCGACTTACATTAAGCAAGGTAAACAAGTACTGGTACATCATTACTAATGAATTAATGCAGAGAGAGTAGTGTAGTAGTGTCTCAAACTAGGATCACATTTAAACCAAGAACGTATAGGCTCAGTTAAATTACATTTTAAACTTGTGGTCAAGAAACAAACTAAAACAAGCTTAAGTCACAAAAGACGAGAACAAATGAAATGACCACGGTCAATCTGCATGGTCATCATAACAAGGTCAAGTGCACATTTTACAGTGTAGATTGGGTCCCAGAGATAAAGCGTTACTGTATATCAAACGAGGGGTCTGTGAATTTAAATCACTGATCTAGCCCTCTCTGCTCCTACCAGCGGCAGCAGCAGCAGACATGGCGTACCATCACGTCCGGCCTCCTGTAGGCTACTCCATCCCCAAGCCCATCTCTGCTCTCCTACTGAGGGGCTGGAACTCCAGTCCAGAGGTACTGTACGTGTCCTATTGTCCTATTTCACCTCCATCCATAATATTTAATGTAGACACATGTTACTTGTTTATGTGTGAATAAAATGATGTTTTTTCAATCCATATGGCATCGGTAGAGTATTGAGGTGGTTTTATTTGGTCTTCTATTGAGACATGTAGATCCTGTGTTTCTGGTTTGACATTTATTTATTTATTATTTTGGCTCCATTAGCTCAGTGGTAAGATATGTCGGCATTGCCCAGGAGACGCAGGTTCAAATCTAGGGGAGAACAGCAAAGTTACATGCAGTCACATTGTGCAGTTTTAACTTATTAGAAGTGGAAAGTAAAACATTTAGACTGGGATGAAACAACCGCTTATGAAGTCAGCCAATACCCTGTTTTCCCAATGCAATCTTACGGAAGCAGTACTGCACATGGGGGAGCATACTTTGGTCCGACATACCTTTGGTTCGAAGGAGCATTGGTCCGACTCGGGATAGGGTTGGGGCCGTTAGGTTTAGGTGTGCTGCCCCGATGTGCCCCGTGCTCGCGGTTATGGTTAGGGTGAGGGTTTGGGGTAGGTAGTCGATCGGACCAATGGTATGTCGGACCAAAGTATAGTAACCCTGCACATGTGGACCGTGTACGGGGGTTGACTGGCCACAGGCTGACTAAATAAGCAATTTAAGGTGGATTAAAGTGGTTGTTTCACCCCTCTCTAAAATGTTTACTTTGAGGTTCCAAAACGGGGTTAGGTTAGAATTAATCTAAAGCAGGCATGCAGTCATTATATATATTTCTTTTGATTGTATTACAATAATCCAAGTCCCCCTTATTTTATATACGGTACTCTAATATGGCAGCAAAAATAGCAGATCTACAAGCTCACTTCATGTCTGGCTGAGTTAGCTGCCAGCATAATGACGTGTTTAGTTGTGTTTAGTGAGTGAGTGAATGCTGACTCGGCTGCTAGCATAAGCAGGTGTACTGCATTAATGAATGGGACAGGCCCACAGTATTCCCAGGATGCCACATTGAAGCGTGGCAGCACATTTATCAGTACACATGAACTTTACTGTACGATGCACCTCCCTCTGCATCAGCCCGCCATGTACCGGTACATAATAGGCTTGCTGTGTTTATCATGTCTCGTTAGAAGCGTCGTTAGACAACCAGGCGTGCTGGCACATTCTGCTACCCCCCCTCCTCGCCGTATGCTTCTGACCTCGTTGTTTGCCATGGCTGGTTGGTTGCCAGCCAACTGCCTCTGTGGAGGTCATGGATGCACCCCCCTCTGGGCTTTGTCTCTGCCCTGCTTGTGTCCCACTGTCCCAGGGTGTAAAGGTGTGTCAGGAGATCCAGTATTTTTCAATGAGAGAGAAGTTAAAAAATATCAAAAGTGGCAGATCTACAAGCTCAAAACGTGTCGCTTCACGCCACGTTTTGAGCTTGCAGATCTGATACTTTTGATAATTTTGTGTGATGCTGTAGTTAGTATGATCAAGTAGGCCCTACTTGATCATACTACAGCGTCACTTTATAGGGCATTCATTTACAAAACAGAATTTATCAGTTATCTTTGGCAGCAGCTATCACGGGAATTTATAATGCACATATGTCCCCCGAGGCCCTCCCTAGGTGCTACCTGTTTGGTACAGCAATTTGCTATGGGTACATTGTGCCACACTGACTGCAGGCACAGTCATATAATTAAAAGACATGGATGTTATTTCAGAGGTGAATTATTCACAGTAGACTGAAGAAGATGGTTTATGTACGGTAATGAAAGATGCTTCCATTACGTCAATTGAAAATAAAAGCCCTTTGAGGAGTATTCATTTATTTATTTTCTTTAAATACTTGCTTTATTGTGGACCTTGTATGTTTTTTATTCATTAAAAGCAGTACACAAACAGACCTTGGCCATTGTTGTCAGCAGATGTGATGTATAATTGAACCGCTCCAAGGTGGCACAGTGTTTGTTCTTTTACACAGGGAGAGAAGAGATCTAAAGGTCTGCTTCTGCTTTTGAAGCTCACCTTTGCGTCCTGTGTGGGTGGACTAGAATGAGTGCACAGTGATAGGGAGGACTGTGTGTGTGTGTGTGTGTGTGTGTGTGTGTGTGTGTTTTAGGCCTAATTAATACTTCATCGTACAACGATGTGACACTTTGCCAGCTTGTAGATCTCCTATTTTTGGCGAGCAAGTATATCTTATTATATATATATTAGGGGAACATCTACAGTAGTGCTATAGTCTAACAGAGTTATTTTTATACTTGAACCTTACCAGAAATAATTGTGACATCTGCTTCCTCCATTTTAGGATAGACCAGAGTTCTCTGAGGTGGTTACCAACCTGGAGGAATGTCTGTGTAATGTTGAGGTATTGTTTTAAGATGAGACCTTTATTCTATCGAGCGAGGGAAATGCAGTCGTCAAAGACCGTAAAGCAGTTAAAATACAGATTGCATGGTAAAAAAAAAGAAAGTACTGTACAGCACGATGGAAATAGTTCACAGTCAAATCAACACCATTGGTAAGTTGGCAAAAATTTGTTTGGTAACATTTTAATTACTTTGGACAAAATGTAAGCAAACAATTAAAAATAAAGCCGTTAACGGGGAAATGCTCTATGTTTAGTGAATAATCAATCATGTGTTTCCATAGCAGTGCGGTAGGTTCTTAAAATGTAAGTTATGGATAGGTGTTGAGGAATGGACACCGTAGTGAGTGGAATGTCATCATCTGTATGTCTGTGTGTGGGATGTATTCTCTACCAGTGGTGGGAAAAGTACTCAGTTACAGTACCACAATGTAGAAATACAATTAAAGGCTTGCATTCAACATTTTAATGGAGTAAACTTGAAAACGTATCGGCATCAAAATACTTACAGAACCAAACATAAAACTAGTCATTATGCAGAATGGTCAATTTCAAAATCATATTATTGAATTGAATTGTAATTATTAAATTATTAATTGTAAAAAATTAATTATAAAATTAATTGTAAAAAAATCTAATCTAAGCTTGTGGTACAGTATTTGCCTCTGAGATGTAGTGGAGTATAAATATTAAGTAACAAGAATGACTCAGTCATAATTGCCAGCTGCAGCAAGCTCTCGTTTATGAACAGCTATAATCAGTGTGTGTGCCTCAGCCTCAGCTCACGTTGCCGTTCAGACTATGGGTTTTATGGGTAAGTCTCCCATTGGCTTAGGAGGCAGCCAATCATGACTAGGTCGCTACTAGAGGTAGATCAACATGTTGTCCAGATGCTTTGCAAGCAGCTGTCAAAAATACAAAATAAAGTAAAATAGAAATACTCAAGTAAAAGTAACTCCAAATCTTACTTAAGTCCATTACTTGAGTAAATGTACTTATTCCCCCACTGTTCTCCACCCACAGTTTATGTCTCCAGCCTCCAGTAACAGCAGTGGGTCCCTGTCCCCCTCCGCGTCCTCCGACAGCCTGGTCGGGCGGGGGGGACCCGGACGGAACCATGTGACCGCGCTGCGCACTCGCTTTGAGCTGGAGTACGCTCTGAACACTCGGGCCTTCGCCATCTGGAGTCAAAGGTACCACTACGCTAATTACATTCGGGCATTTACACAATAAAATCCTCACTATTATTTATCCATTCAGCCATAGCCTCTGAGGACTGGGTTCAGTGAGTTGCTCAAGGGCAGCTAGATGGGGGGTCATACCTATGTTCCCTCAGCTCTATGTTCCCTCAGAAGGAGCATTGGTCCGAGGTGCGCTGGGGGTCGGGAGAGGGTGGGTGGTTAGGTTTAGGTGTCTGCCCCGGGGGAGGTTAGGGTGAGGGTTTGAGGTAGGTTGTCGATCGGACCGTCGGCATATTGACGCGGACCCGAGGGAACATAGGGCTGAGGGAACATAGGTACGGTCCCCTAGATGGGACACTCCATGGGACTGTTCTATTACAGGACAGTTGCTCTTCCTCAAATTATGTACACAAATCTTCCACAAAGCACTGAGGCTATTACACATACAGTAGTTCCCCCTTGCCTTGTAGTGCTGTGAAAACACAAAGTTAACATCTAGTGTTTCTAGTGTTTCCTCTGCCAGTAGGGAATCCAAGAACGTCATCTCCGGGCCTGTTCTAAAGGGTTCTGTGATAGCGATAGTGCACACATCCCTCCTTAATGCCATCACTATTGTTTGACCAGTAAACTGCACAACACTTGAGCCACTTTACTGCATCTGTGAGGAGTGGAGTTGCTCGGATACAGGGCTGACAAATAAAGGGAAGCCCATATAATAAAACATGCATGGCACTCTGACTAAAGACTCCACTGGTGGCCTGCCCAAGGCTGTGTTTGTGTGTATGTGTGTGTGTCAGCTTGTGTGTGTGTCTTAACGATGTTCACAGAGACGGTTACCTTGATCCCGGTCTCCAATTGCCTCTTTTAGAGGGCGGGGTTCTGTGTTGTACTACTGTGGCTTGTAGCCGTCAGAAATTCCTTGGCACTTGATCAAAGGCATCATCAATTTTGAATAGCCTATGTATTCCGCTGGAGAAAGTAAGTGCCCAGATATTGTATATCCGTCATCCTATATTAAACACAAGGGGACATTAGATATGGGATTTCTCCTGCCTAGTACTTAGCCTCACCTCATCTACTGTATCTGAATTAATTATGTGTAGTGATCAGCCCACCCTAACCAGAACACGGCCAGTACTGTTGTTGTAATTTCTGAGTCAAGGATGATGACAACATTTCTCATGTGAGACAATGTTGTTCATTTTCAGGGAGAGGGAGGACGCAACCCAGGGTCTGACTTTGGATGAAGTGAGGCGGAATATGCAGTTTCCACCTATTGACCGCAATGGTTTGTGTTGAAATGCATATCCAGCTGATATATTATTACTGTATATATTATGTAATGATTTTAGAAAGCAAAGCTGTCATTCTAAACATTGGGTTTCCTTGGACTTCACAAAAGTGGATTCTAAACTGACATAATGTATGTCAAATACAAAATTTCCAAACTAGTGCAGCTTAATTCCGGCAGTGCATTTACTGCCGGAATTAAACATTTACTGGAGTAAAAGTACAAAAGTATTGGTATCAAAATGTATTTAAAGTATCCCAAAATTAGAATGTACTCATTATGCAGAATGTCCCATTTCAAAAGCTTTCAAATGTATGAAAATAGCAGATCTGCAAAGCTCACAATGCGTCACATCGCATTGTGAGCTTGTACATCTGCCATTTTCGGTACAGTCAAGCTCACAATGCGACGTGTGGCCGAAATCAGTGCTGAAGTCGGTAAACTCATCTCTACTTCAACTACTGTGTAGATTGTACTTATTGGTAAATACAGTATATTTCATAAAATCTCTCTTCCCCAGGCTATGTGTCTGATCCTATGAGCACCATGCGTTTCCGCTCCTCCTTCAGCAGCAACGGCAGCTTTGAGGACAGCAACTAACACTGTTACTGTTCACAAAGCCTTTTTTCTTTGGCTAAAACAATTATATTACATAATTATATTTATTTACTGTTTCAAAATAAGGTATACTAAATATTTCATGTACTGTAGGAATGCAGGTAAAAGTCAATGTTTGAAGTGGATTGTGTTGATATGAGATTAATTGAATCTGTATTTAAATTTCAAGTACAGATTAGTACAGTATGAGTTTCTAACATTTGTTCTATTCACAATTACCCTAGCAAATTAGCAATACTCTATTTGTTAATAGAGTATAATTACAAATATTATTGCTGTGATTTTTGTATATTGTAAATATTTGTGACATGGTACTTTATTTTTGTGGTTAAAGTGTTTAAAACCTCAAAGTTATGTATGTAATATTATGTATGTAATATATCTTTTACATTTGGCTAAACCACACAAATCACTCATGTATCTTGACTGTTTAACTGGTAAAGTAAAATGTTAGGTGAAGTGAAATCTGAGGATAATGTAATAAAACACGAGTAAATGTAGAAATGTATATATTTGCTGCCAGTTGTTGTTTTTGCTTTTACGTCCGGAGACTCACGTTCAGACACGCCTCCTCAGGAGACCTGATCTGAACCCATTTGATTTGGTGTTGGGAACACGTTGCGACCGCATGCCCTTGCTGACGTCTGCCAGTATTAGCGGCAAATAGACACAAATGAGTGCCAACACTAGACGAATCCCAGTTTCACCACTGAGACCTCTACTATGGTTATATTAGCTACAGTGATGTTATGCACTAGAATATGCACACGTTTGTACTTTTCGCATGGATTTCACTCCTTTTTTAGGCTCTGGAGCTTGTAAAACAAATATTTGGCTGTCCTGTCTTAAGATGATGGTTGGTCCCTGATACCGTTAAACCGTTAGACAGACAGTGACAGTGATGGACTTGACCATGGACCATGCATGCCCCCAAATACCTGAATGTCTTTCAAAGAATGAGAATAGTTTCATCCACATCCACCCTTTAATTAAATGTTCACCTCATTTTATGACATGGCTTTAACATTTTCTAGAAATGATTCATGTGAAATCATATCAAAACACTGATTAGAAATGACAACTCACGAACATAATATTGCCACCTTCTGTGCAAAACAAATGCAGTAATGTCTCCTTAGCTGCAGGAAGGACTTAACCTATGGGACATGGGCTCTACCAGGTGAGTGTCGGTGGCGCACCAGAGCCAAGGTATCAAGGTATCACTGTGCTTTTGGCCAGTGGACCAGTCAATGGACGTGTAAAGAGTAGAGGAGTGCTTTGGGGCAAATTGAGCTACAGGAGATGTTTCAACGATGAATTATTCAACTGTTTGTGCGGCGTGAGTGGAGGGTATCTGCTTACAGTTTGGTTAAGGTAACGGTGACAGTGACCATGTGCTCAATACCATACCACAAACTACGCCTCATTGTTTGCTACCAACAATAGGAAGAGATGGGCCATTGTAAGCATTTAATCCAAATTAATTATGTACAGTAGCTTAGTTGGTGATTGAAGGATGATGGCAATTTAAGTTGTCAGTATGAACACAGACATCATATGTCACTTTAGGGCATTCACGGCACATTAAGCTGCCTTGATCACTGTTCAAATGATAAATGCATCATTAAGATCAACATTTGTGTCATAAGCATCATTAATATCATGTCACAACTTTTTAATGAGAAAATGCAATCAAAGCACATTCTCTCAAATCTTTAAAGCTAGTGCATTTTTAAATCGAACTCACAATCACGTGCTGCTTCTCAGTCCTTACTAGTGCACTGTTAATACTGTATATATTAGTCATTTTCTGTCCGTGTAGTGGTCAATAGAGCGTATGTATTGTGTCCAAGTGGCAAAGTCTCTTCCACACTTATAGTGCAAGGGTCTTTATTGAGATCATTTTTGTCCTCAATCAACTGTACAGTTTTGTTGTCTCCGTTGATGCTGCCTTCAGTCTGCTTGGTCTGGGTCTGTCCAGCGTGAGAGTCATCCTGGCTTCCATCCTCTGACTTTGAAGTCAACGTAAGATCTGATACTTCTGTAAGTTCTTTGCTTTCTTCTTCTTTCTTATCCCTATTTTCTGTGTGTTCAGGCTTGCCAGTTGCTGTTATGCCAGAAAGATCCAGCTTCTCTGAACTCACTGAATCCTCCTGATGTCCTTCACTTATGGGCAGGGATGGGAGATTTTTAATTTCTTCAATCATTGTCTGTTTATCATTTTGCCCTGGATCATCTTGGGTTATTTCCTCTTGTCTTTGATTCTCAGATTTGACACTAGCTGCTGATTGATTGGTAATGCTTTCCATTTCAGTTTTGCAAATGTCTGATTGCTCGGTGTCTCTCTGTGTTGTTGCATCTTGATCCTTCCCACCTTCAAATGGTGCACTTGTTTCTTTGTGTTCTTCTGTGCTCATCTCCTTGTTTGCTCCCCTGGTTGCATCCTCTCCATCATTTTCACTCTCTGTAATGGGCACCGGTTGTGTGACCCCAGTTTCCTCTTTCACTTGCGGAGCATCTTTGGTGGGTTGGCTTTCACTGGGGGCGTCGTCTTTAGAGTGATTACTCTTGAGATCGGAGTTTAGGTCGTCCACTTTAGTGTTGTCTTTAGATTCACTGCCATCATTTGCTGCAGGTTCTTGATGCTTCTCTCCTTCAAATAGTCCACTTTTGTCATTGTGTTCTTCTGTGCCAATCCTCTTGTTTGCTGGCCTGGTTGAGTCCTCTCCATCATTATCCGTCTCTGTAATTGGCGCCTGTTGTGTAACCCCACTTTCCTCTTTCAATTGCGGAGCATCTTCGGTGGGTTGGCTTTCACTGGGGGCGTCTTTAGAGTGATTACTCTTGAGATCAGAGTGTAGGTCTTCCACTTTGGTGTTGTCTTTAGGTTCACTGCCATTATTTGTTGTGGGTTCTGGCTCTTTCTCAACACTCTCAGTGTTGATTTCATCACCCACTTGCTCATCCATCGTCAACATTTGAACTGGACTCGTTGATTTTTGTAGAACTGTAGTGTTTGTAGATTCTACCTCCATAGGGTCAATGAATTTCTGAAAGAACTTGGTTGTTTGATGGAGTGTCACCCAGTTTGTGACTAGATTTCGACTGTCTTCTATTTCCCAGGACCCTGGAGTTACATTATTTTCCTCTGTTTTAGCAGTCCGCTCAGGGACATCTCCCTCCTTGCCTAATGCACACTCTTTTGGTTGATCTGCACCCTCGTCTGTAAGCTGTGCCGGTTCGGCCTGAGGTTTGAGCACCACACTTGCCCCTTCCTCAGAGGGCTTGCTTGCTTCCTCTGTGTCTTCACCAGTGTCTCCATCCACAGCAGAAGGAGCATCATCAGTGGCGTTCGCCTCTATTGTTGAGTCAAAAGGTGCACTGGACTTCTCTTTCTCTTCATCAGATTTGTGAGTCATATTGTCCAAATCAACAGCCACATGCTGTGAAGACTGGGGCTGACACTCACAAGTAACAAGTATCACCTCATTCGCATTATTCAATGTATTATTATTTTTTTCATTAATCTCCGAAACCTTGTCTTCATCTTCGGGAGCTGATTCTTTACATTCCGTCACCTCTGTATTTTCATGTTGTTTTGACTCCTCCATGTCTTTATCTTTGTTAGGTTCCTCTGATTGGGATTCAGATTTGACATCTGCATTGGTTTCCTCTATCTTAGATTCATTCTCAGCAACCTGGTCAGCGTTGTCATCGTTAGAATTAGCACTCGTCTCTTTGTGCTCTTCAGAGCCTTGTTCAGGTTCTACTTTACTGAGATCCTCTTTTGTTGCTTCTAAGTTTGTATTCTTTTCTTCAGTGTTCTCTCCATCCACGTCATGTTTTTCTTGGGATGTGGTCTTTGCTTCGTCCTCCTGGGATTGCTTCTGTTCATCAGAATCTTTCATGCTGTCTCTCTCTCCGTTTTCATTGTCAACCTCAGCGGCTGTTTCTCTCTCATTCTTTCCGCCATGAGCTCTTTCATTTTCTTTTTGAACGTTGTCAGACTCCATGTTGCTCTCTCCGGCGTCATCTTCCGTATTTTCGGTCTCCTTTTCTTTGTCTGCTTTATGGTCACCTGCATTGTCATTGGTCATGTTTGCAGATTTGTTGCCTTTCTCCAGCTCTCCCTCAACAGTATCCTCAGGTTGTTCTGCAGGACTATGAGGGCTTCCTTCAACTGCGTCTGGATCATCTTTAATGTCTTCGCTGTCCTGAACTTTGCTCCCCTCATCATTGTTTGCTTCATCTGTGACTTTATCCCCTTCATCAGAATTTCCAACCTCTGGCTCCCCTTCTACCTTTTCTTCAGTATTCCCATCATCTTCTTCCACCTTTATCGTTTCTTCTTCCTTATTCTCATTATTTTCTTCCTGTTCTGAACCGTTCTGATTAACTTCTCCAGTTTTCTCTTTAACCTCTCCTTTGTCCCCTTCTGCTGTCTGATCTTGATTAGTTTCTTTACCTCCGACCTCAATATCATCAGATTTCTCTCTCTCCACTTTATCGTCTTCTACATTTTCTTTTATGGATTTTTCACTTTCCTCCTCTGCCTTCTCACTTGTCTGATTATCTTTAACACTCTCTTGTTTTTGGTCATCATTATTGGCCTCTGCTCCCAGGGCCTCCTCTGGTCCCTGCTCCTTCTCATCCTCTGTTATGGCCTCATCTTCCCCCTTTACCTCTGTCGTGTCTGCTGTCTTCTCAGCCTGAACTGTGGTATCTCCGCTCCCTTCTGAAGGGCCTCCAGGGACAGCATCCCCACCCCCCTGCTTCTCTGCATCAGCTACAGGTGTTTTTTCACATGCAAGGTCTTCCTGGGCCTCCGGTTTCAGCTCTGACGTTTCAATCGTTGCCATCTCCTGTGCTTCCGTTTCCTCTGCCTTGTTCTCTGGTTCTGATGGAGATGACTCATCCTCTTTAGTGCATTCTGTCCCAGTGGGCTCTGGGTCGGCCTCCGCTGTGACTTTCTCTTCTTCCTGTTTATTTTCCTCGTCTATGTCAGTCGGTTTTGCTTCATTGTGTGACTGGGATTCTGATGTCTTGTCATATACTGTTTTCTTCTCAGAGTCCTCAGATAATTCTTTCTCTTCTGTGTTTTCTTTGTTATCTTCATCAGGTATAGCCGTTTCAGTGTCCTGTATTTTCTCCAACTCACTATTGACTCCATCCCTGTCCTGGCTTCTGTCTTGCTTGTTATCTTCAGCTGGTTCAGCCATTTCTGTATCCTCCATCTTTTCCATTAGGCTGTTGACTCCATGTTCATGGTCCTGTGTCTCTGGAGGAGATTTATCCTCCTCTTTTACCTCAGAGTTCGCCTCTCTTTGATCCTCTGCCGGTTCTGCAGTGACAGGACTGCAGTGACAGGCCACTTTTTCTGGCACAGCATCTGTGAATGCAAGGATTGGTTCATTTGTTTTTGAAAAGAATACGTTTGTTTACTATTGTAAGTTGTTGGTTATGGTACGGAGTCAGGTATTTGTGCAGCAAGAAAATGGGGACAGGAATTAGCGGACATCCTGTGTTCTATACAAATATTATTATTCAGCCTCCATGTCGACATTTTATGTAAAACACAGCGTTTATCTATCTACTGCACAAATTTCATAAATAGAGGTACCATTGTTGTCTCGTTTCTCTGTGGACTCCTCTTCTTCTTCAGTGGTGGTATCGCTCAGCTCTGGCTCTGAACTGCACTGTGCTTCCTTCAAAATGGCCTCTGTGACTTTCTCCTGCACAGACTTGGCTTGGGTTAAACATGGAAAACAAAAAGAAACAGGGCACATGCAGTGAAATCATTCCACAGTCCATCTCAGCAAGCACAAGCTGGACTCTCATACACGCCACACAGAGGGAGTCAAAATGAATGATAGGTTAATATACAAAATCAACAAATCAAGAATGGAATATCAAACCTCTAATGAAATTACTTTAATGTTCATATTGGTGCCAATCTTATAAAGAATAAAAACAGCAAATCATGCAAAAAGAATGATTAACATGCAAAGACTAAATACCGGTAAACTAAAAACAAATGAACAAAAATAGAACAAATATTTACAAGTGCCTAATAGAGCTGCTAGGATTAAATAAATCTCCATCTCAAAGGTTAAAAATATGTAGGCGGGTTTGGTCATATTTCAAACTTGTAGTTTTTATTAATGCAAGAACATTATAGCATGATCATGTTACCTTTCCAGGATCGGAAATTATTATACCGATCGGTAGGATCGGTAGAATAATCGATCCCCAGGCCATTTAAGTCGTCCTTTAATGGCATAACTTTAGATCTACTTAAATTATGTGAAATGTATGGTGGCATAGTCACCTGGCTAATAATTTTATTTGAGAAGTTAGTTTACTTTATGAGCTCCAGGCATTTGTAAATTATAAAACTATACATGCAGCTTTAATACATTTAAATAGATCACTGACACACTTATATTTCATTAAAAAAAATTCATGCATAATTGATTGAATACAAACAGTCCATTTTATCGCAGGTACAGGACAAAAGTAGTTTTAAGATCAAAAAGAAAAGTCCAGAGGACCAAGTTTGGCCAATTCCAAATTTGTGGTAAAAATGTGTTTTGCACAGTAATGTTATCGAGGAGCAAGTTATTTGTTTTGTAGACTTTCTTCTTTTTGATTTTTACACGCAGATCAAACATGAACAATGACACAATTATCCCAAAGCCCACATAAACACTCAAAGGCCACACGGTTATATTTTTTCCACTATTAAACCAGAACCATACATTGAATCGTGCTCTCACTATAAATTATCCAGGTCTAATAATAGTGGAAAAACTGCCAGGGAAGGTACTGCAGACATGATCCAATGTCTCACTCAGACGGAGGCTCTGACAGCACATGGTCTGCGTGAACTGGGCCATACTTACCCCTCTCAGGTTCCTGTTCCTCTGTGTGCTCGTCTATCAGTTTATCAGCTTCCTTTCCCTGCTCGGTGGCTCCTGAGGTGTCGTTGTCCACATTGCCCCCGTTCCCCAAGGGAGCACTGGTGTCTGACACCTCCAGTTCTGTGCTCTCCCCAGGGCTGCCCTCGGATCCCGACTCCTTCGCTCTGGGCGAGCCAGTGGTCAAGGGAGGAACAGAGTCTTTCTCAGCCGCTCTGGTGTCCGATGCGTCCAGTTGTTCTTCTTTTTCCTCGGCTGAAAGAGGGGTTTCCTCTTGGTGAACTTTGGGAGCATCGCCTTCTGATTCTTTAGGTTGCTCTGCTGTCTGTGCGACTTTGTTGTCAGCCTCACTTTCGCTGTCTTCTCTGTCACTGCCTGAGGAACTGGAGGCTGAACGAGACCGTCTATCCCCTACATAAGGAAGATGGAATGATTTGTAAAGTAATCTCTAATTAAAATACATTCCAATCTTTAATGAAAAATCACACCCATGTGAACTGAGTGGTGCAACTCAAAAATAAATAGAAATTCACATAAAATTGCTAAACTGAACTCAGAGTCTTCGAGCCTCGAGTCTTGAACACAGTGTACGATGTCCGTGCAATTATGCACACATTCCCACTAGGCAGAGGAAGAAATGCTACTTGACATTTTTCAAATCAGCCTCATGGTGGCGCTATAACAGGCCAATTCCTGTTCTTACCTATAAGTGCACCGATCTGTGTACAACTTTGTATGTGCACTCCCTAGAGTACCCTGCATACCCTGCATTTTTTGCCTGTTATAGCGCCACCAGGAGGACGACTAATGTACAACACTTACACTAGGGTCCAGATTCTAAATATCACGCAAGTCGGTAGACATGATCTTTATAGTCATGTAATAAGGCCGGATCTGTCATGTATAATGTATGCCAGCCATTTATTGAAAACACAACATGCATTCATCTTCATAACATTACTAAGCATTATGAATATACTGTTACGTCACAAACAATTCTATCCTGGTGGAGACCTGTGCCCTGAGGGGCACTTTTTCTAGTTTGAATATTGTGATTCAAATGTATCTGCATAATGGTTCACCCACCTTCCTTTTTGTCCTCTTCGCTATCGGAGAAATCTATATCTCTGGCTGGAGATATTTTCTCCTCTTTCACCTCACCATCCTCAGCAGGTCCCTCATCATCTGCCTCAAAGTCCTCTTCATAATCTATAGGAAGAGAGACACAACATTCAGAAATGCATTTATAAATGCTTTGGCAGACTTGGCATGGGATAAAAAACTAAATAATTCTGTATTCGCATTTCTCAATTCAGTTAAATTAAATCATGACTTATATAGCCTCAATGTCAGTCACCATCTTTGGGTTTTTCCTCCTCAGGTGGTATATCTTCTTCGATTTTGGTCTCCATTTCCTGTGGATGGCTGAGTTCAGGCTCTGTATGGGCGGAAGTGTCTTTCAGGGTGCTTTCACTCTCTTTCTCCATCTCTGGAATGTGCTGGGTGGGGTCCTCGGAACTAGGGGCCTCTCTGTCCTCCTTGATTCTCTTTGGAGGAGGAGTGGGCTTCTTGTCCAACCCCATAGCTATGATACACCTGGAGAATAATGGATTGTTCTACTGATGTCTTTTTTTGAGGCAAACCTGGATGTTACCTCTGTCATGGGTTCCCACTGCACTGACAGCTCTCATGTGAGATATTGAAGCTACAATCCGGGACCTATAATAATATGTTATTTTAACCATTCTGTATTGTAGAGTATGTTCGTACAAGACAACTAGCACATATCCAGTGGTTGGAGGTAGTCTCCCTACAAGTACTCGTTGACCATGTAAATGTGTGAATTGAAGCAGATGGTGAATTGAAGCAGATCGTGCATTGGATTGGACACTAGATAGATAATTCCGAGACATCGTTGATATTACCTCTTTCCGGTAAACAACTTATAAAACATGCAGTCAACCATCAATGATGTCTTTATTATTGTATTTCAACAAGTGCCAAGTGCCAACACCGCCATTGGTAGTTTTCTTACTTGTAGCAGGGCGAGGCCCCCTCCACACCGGTGAAGCCAAAGTGTCCGTGGCGCCCCCCCAGCCGGGAGCCCTTCCCGTGCTTGAATTCACAGCAGGAGCTGAGACGCTCCACCTGCAGTCCATTCAGGAAGAACGTCAGGCTGAACGGAAAGCCTCTGTGACGCCGCGATACAAACTGGAATGTATCTGATGGGGATTGAGGGAATACACAAAGGGAAGTGTACTGTAGTGCATTGTTATGCTTGGACATTCATGGACATTTTTTAAATGTCTTGCCTGACACCAGGTAGTAGGTGTCTGCTCAAGGACACTTTGACCAAACCTTGATGAAACCATGGGAGGGACTTTCTAACCGTATGGCCATGAAGATATTTTTAAAGTGTAAGCTATTATGCAACAGCCTCCTATTTGGTTATCTGGTTGTATTTGTATGCATCTTTATGATTAACAAGTCTTTCCATAGTGTTTCATGCACGCACACGCGCACACACACACACACACACACACACACACACTGACCTCCCTCACGGAGCTTTCCCTTGTACACACACAGGTTCTCTCCACCACAGTGCTGCTGGAAGACTTTGACCTCATCTCTCAAGTCAATCATGTCATGGGAGAGATGCACCGTCTTTCCAAAGAACACCATGTTGACACACACTTGACTCTGATGCACAGAGGTCCTCAGCATTGGTGATTCCTGGTGGGGAAAGCACAGGAATGATTATTGGGGGAGTTACAGACCTGTAAGGATCCATTTGGATGCCATGTTCAGAACCAGTGCTTCACACTGTCTTCTAGTTAATAATTTATAAAAAATAAAAGAATAATGTTTTCTCACATTTCTGTTCGTACAACTGGGAGGCAGGGAGAGCAACACAACACAAGAAGAGTTGGAACCTAACGCATGTCACGTACAAGTAGATTCTTGGCTGTTTGCTAAGCACACACCTCAGTTATGTCAGGTGCAAGTGGTGCAGTGGTAGGGCGCAGTCTACGGCCCCTGAGGGTCCCACCGCTGGCCCTCAGTCCCCTCTCTTTCCTCTTTGTGGGTGGAGGGACTGGAGTGACAAAGTTGTTGATGACTGGGAGACAGTAGGGGGAGATCCCACGGGAGAAGTCAGTCACGGTCCGCTGCCTCTGGGAGTCCTTGTCCATCTTGGAATGAATTCATTCAAATGTAATTACAAATACATATATCTGTCAGGGTGGGTGCATGTCTTGTAAGTTGTGTAGTGGTAATACATGAAGTGTACACAATGGTGGAAAGTAACATAGTACTGTAACAAGTAACAAGTACTGTATATTAATATATTTCTACTCCCCTACATCTCAGAGGCAAATGTACTTTTTAAGATTTTGACAATTTTAGTACTAGTTCCTGAAATATCTGACATCGCAACCCATTGTGAGCTGTATATCAGCTATTTCTGAAAAACCTTATACTTTTTGTACATTAACTCAAGTAAAACGTTTAATACAGGACTTTTACTTGTAACAGAATGTTTTATGTAGTGGCATTGCTTCTTTTACTAAAAAGAAAGTACTTCTTCCACCCCTGGAGTGTGCGTGCAAGTTTTATGCGTATGTGTGACACATAATACAGCAAGCCGATGGTCTTACGCTGTAGCTGAATGTGTGGTCAGTCTCATTAGAGGAGTCATGGCGCCTGTAAGGCGAGCCTCGCCTGCGGGAGGCCGTGGTGCTGTTACTGTGGATTGGCTTCAGGCGCACAGGCCTCTGCATCTTCCCTGGGGCAGTGTTGGGACGAGACGATCCTGGCTGGAAGACATGAGCACTCCGCTGTTAATTACCTTATCATTGTTTCGCGAGGACTCGTAGAAACACAATGACATGATGTAACACACAGCTGTATGTACGCCACCCCTGTCTGTCTGTCTGTCTGTCGTATATAATTTACGTATGTTTATTCTTATCCACACTGTTAAGGAAGCTTGAAGCACAATCATTTCACTGCCTTCAGATGTGACAATAAGCCACCTTGAATCTTGAATGTATTCATAGGCTATACCTGGAGCAATTGGTACACATGGGTGGGTGTTGGGTGGCTTGACACTTTTATTCAGCGATCATACTTCAACGTAAACATCATAAACAGTTTTGTGAGAGAGGGAAGTGAGTTTATGGGCTCCACAAGGTCATAACAAGCATCAACATGTTCAATGTTTGCGAAGGGTAAACACAATTTCAAAACCAGGATGACAAAACCAGGCATGCGTCAGGTTGTCATGTGTCTGTTCAGCCAGTAGGATCTGTGACCTCTTTCTTATATAGTAGTACTTCAAAAGCTGATAATACACTTCTAATCCTACCATTTCACTTTTAATGATCTCCTTCGTGCACAGAACTAACAGTGGACAGACATAAACCAGGCATCTGTCAGTGCATGAAGATAATGAATAGGTGCTAGTCTGGTAGCCTGACAGCGTGTCGTGGGTTCGAGTCCCGATCCCGACAACCTTTTCTGCGTGTCTCCGCCCCATCTCTCTCCCCGTTTCCTGTATATCTATCAATAAAGCATATCTAAATGACGGAGCGGTTGCGCAAAGACCCGCCCGGCAGCACTGTTTAATGCAATTTATTTGTGTAAGTATTTTTTGTTGAATTACTCATGACAAAGTTGTAAAAGTCAACAGTATGTATCCATAAAATAAGCAAGCAGCATGCGCAGACAATACACTAGTTCTTTCTTTCTTTATATTTTCACAATCTGATACAACGCTGTATGTATGCATATGACGGTATAGAGTTTCAAACTATTGTATTTAAGAAGAAGATGATCAGGTAATATAATGTAATTGTACATACTGTACAACTTTGTCATGAATAATTCAACAAAAAATACTTATAAGTTATAACACGCACAAATAAATTGCATTAAACAGTGCTGCCGGGCGGGTCTTTCCACAACCGCTCCGTCATTTAGATATATGCATCAATAAAGGCAAAAAGCCCCCAAAACTATCTAGAGAATAATGAATTGTAATATATGCAGACATCCATCATGTATGAGAATATACAGGTATATGGACTAAGTTGAAGACATCAATGTTTTCTCTGGTGTGTTTGAAACGACTTGATTTCACGACTGGACATGAACAATCAGAAATTACAGCCATACTAACTCCAACATCAACAAAATATGTGTTTCTTTCAGCTGATGACTTTGTGTTTTATTACTAGTTTAGATAAAATAAACTACATTTCGTATGATTGGGACTCACAGACTCAGAGGACTCGGTGTGTTCCCCCTCTGGCCCAGAATGCTGTCTGCGGCCGCTCCTGGGTCCTGTGGGCGGGCGTGGTGACAGGATGTGGATGACATCTTCTTCATACCTTTTAGAGCGATCCAACTAGCAAACAAAGTGACCCATCACAGCACATAATTTAAAAACTTTGAAATGTTAATATAAACTCTCTACAGTATATGATCTGTGTCATGCGCTTTTAACGTTGTATGACTTGAGAACATGTTTAGCAGAATTGGCTACAAAAACAATGTCCCGCAGCAGAGTGTTTGCATGCAAATATACCTTAATCTTATGCACCCTTTCTCTTCTAGTAAACTCCTCCAATTTGCGTTTGATCTCAATCTGATGGACACGCTACATGGGAGGGGCACAGGGCATAATGTGCATTGTTCATTATGCAAAGAGAGATCCCTAAATTATGTCAGTGAGTATATTTAGTGATTGCTGCTTTCGGGACACTGTGTGTGACCTCTGACCTCCATTTCCAGCACCTTGTGGAAGATGGCCTGGGCGAGACATTCTCTGACATGTCTCTGGTGGGCTCTCTTGACCAACTTGTGCCTGTACTCTTTATCTGGAACTATACGCCCACTTCTAGTGATCTACGCACGTGCACACACACACACACACACACACACACAAACACACAACGGATAAATTGATGTGTATGTAGTAACAGCATTTGTATGTTCATGTTTAATAAAATGCTATTACCGTACATGCAATTCCAAGATGTGATTATATAGCCCTATAGGCTTATTCTATATGTGTATCATTCATCACCATCAGCTTGACATACCAGTCCAACTCTTTGCAGATGTCTCCTGATCCTAGTGTTGTTGAAATATCCAGTAAGGTGTTTGTCTGTGAGGCTGTTGTAGGCTGAAAGAAGTCTATAAATAAGATAAATAAAACACATTGTGATAGCCAATCTTTTATTGCAACGGCAGCGTAGGTGGGAAATTCACACCGTCCACCTGCCAAATGCTGTTACAAGTTGGCTAGCGTTTGTCTACCGGTCTACCCTATACCAGCAGTGTTTACATTATTTATGGAAACTATTTCAATGCTCTAGTTTATTTGTAAACAAAATCAAGCCGTTATCGCCTAGTAGACAAAAAGTTATTTTTCTACGCAGTAGCCTATAGGCCTACGCCCTTGCGGCCCTTGCATGGAATATCAAAATGATTAGACACTAAATTATAATATATTTCTGGTTTACAGAAACTGGATATTTAATTGCTTTATCAGTCTGTTGTTCATTTGTGTATTGTTGTCATAGCTTGTTCTCATTAACAAGAAATTAGTGTCAGCCTCAGGTCTTTAAATCGTCTATGTAGTAGACTAGTCCTGCCTTTCTGAATTAAGTAGTTTTTTTTACACAGATTTAATTTCCTCAAGCATTTGTTACTCTAACAACAAGATCTTACAACTATATGGGTCTATTACCGGTGTCTTATTACCCATAGGAATTAGATATGGAGAGCACACTTAACCTAGTCGCCCCTCTATGCCCTTGTCTTTTGTATTGGGCTCTTATAAAGCTACAGATACCTCTTGGAATGGAGTCATCGGAGCTTGTCCAAGAGTACAAAGAGGTTACCATCATTAACTGTCATAGTTGCATAATTATGTCCAAGTGCAAAGTCAAGAGGTTTATAGGTTACCATCCATCACGCATTTAGCCTACTGTCAGAGTTGCCCAATTAAAACAAACACACACACACACACACACACACACACACACACACACACAAAACCTAATAATAACTACAATAATAAACTTAATTTACAAAATACAAATGAAATGCGCAGGCACTAAGCATGTATTAGAACAGCCATTCCAGATTGTTCTGACATTAATTGCTGTGTAGGTGTAAATTAATAATAAAAGAAAATAAAAACATGCAGAACATTAAATCACTGATCTCTCTTTTTCAAACCCAATGTCTATAGCTTACGTGTTGCCTACTCACTTCTTTAAACATAATCGCACTTACCCCTGGTTGAGATGATTCATGATTGATTTCTGGTTGTAATGTAGGCTATAGCCGGCTACGCTTTAGATTCCAGGTCAGAGGCAGTCGACTGTACTCCGCACTCGCCGGACAGTTTTACTCGCCGTTAGAAAATATAAAGTGAAAAATAACTTTTAAACTAAAGTGCCTCCATGTCTTCTATCAGCAGTGGCAAAGAGGCTGCATTTCTACTTCTCCCAAAGCGGAACTGATGACATTACATTAGCCGTTCCGTTGCTATGGCAGACCACGTGACGATGCTCAGTGAGTGAGGACGGCTGTAGCCCTTAGAGTAGCCTGCCCTGCAGACTGTGAGTTTACAACACCATGGTTACCGTTTATACACATGTAGCCATGGTTCATGACTCTCGTATTCATACGAGAGTCATGATAATCATCATATGGCAGTCATGTTTCAGGGCTAAATACAACTGTCTCCCCGGCCACAACTGATCCATTTTCAGCAAGAAAGCTTGAAGAAATGTATTTTAATAAGTGGCTCAGTCAAAAATCTAAATGTAATTTGTAATTCCTAGTTTCTTTCTCTACAATTAGCCTACATCATTTCATCAGGGGTAGCAAGACCACTCGCCCTTGGCGAGCAGTCAGGGGTAGCAAGACCACTCGCCCTTGGCGAGCAGTCTGGGCGATTGGTCTTGGCGACTCGCCAAAAGGGGAAGTCCATTCGCCCCGAGGGGAAGACCACTGGGCCCGGGGCGAAATGTCTTCACCTTTTGGCGACTGGTCTTCACTTTTTGGCTAGTGTTTTCTTCACTTTCAGCAACTGCAGCCTTTGCTAGCTACTGTGCTAAATCCGTCTTTTATATAATTTGATCAATCCATGACATCCATGCGCGTCGCGGTGAAATCCGTCGTTTCTATAATTTGATCAATCCATGACATTGTTGTTAGAAGAACAGCTCAAATATTGAATGTGAAGACATAGTGTAGTACAAATCCTGGTGTGATCTTCTTAAAAGTGGAAGGATCATAACACAGGTCTAAGGTATTTTTTCCCCTGACTTTCTGTTGGTAAGGTTTTGACTCTTTCACATCAGTGCACGGCTGATTCAAGCCATGCATTTAGGGGTAAAAAGGTACCTAAGGTAATGTAAACATACAGAATTTTTTTATTTAGCAATTAAAAGCATGGGTCTAAAACTACAAGTAACTTCATGGAATAAATTATAGCCTACTTGCAGTGTTAGCTGCAAGCAGTTTTACGCCACATGTATTTATTTGAAAACTCAATTAGCCTATAGTTACTTTTTAGATTGTATCATTGCCAAAGATAAAAACTAAAAGTTTACATCTGTAGCCTAGCTGTGAGATGGTCTGCGTTAGCTGCTGATACTTTGGTTAGAAAGGCTTCTTCACACACACACACACACACACACACACACACACACGAACACACACGAACACGAAGCAGTAAAACATCACATTTATCAACTTTTCGCTGCGCGCCTCACAAGGCTATTGGATTTATTTGTGCTTCGTCTTTGCACAATGCACGTATAGGCATGCATTGTGTAGAGCTGTGTGTGTGTGTGTGTGTGTGTGTGTGTGTGTGCGTGCGTGCGCGGGCTGACGGCATTGCGTCCTCTCTCCACTGTCTTTCTGTGAGTCCCCGATTTCGGAGCTGCAAAATGCAAGAAATAACGCACTTTATGTGCAAACTCCTCGGTGCGCCTTGGATATATGAGCGCCTTGGAATTGGAGCGCAATGGAAATGACTAAATGAGCATGCTCAGGGTCGAGTGGTCTTCCCCTTTTGCCGAGAAGGCTTCACTTTCTGGGGCGATTGGTCTTGGCGACTCGCCTCGGAAAGTAAAGTCTTCTCGGCAAAAGGGGAAGGTCACTCGCCAAAGGTGAAGTCCACTCGCCGAGGCGAGAAGTCCGGTATTCATGTCAGGTGAGACCACTCAGTGCACTCTGGTTGTGTAACTTGCCTCACTGCATCCTGACAGCTGATGAAAGATTGCCCGAGAGAAGCATTCTTTTTTTATCCAATCAGGAGGGAGAACTCATAGCCTACAGAATAGATAAACAAGTGAGTTTCGAAGTGAATAATAATAATATGAATACAAAACAGCCCATATTATAGATTTGAGCAGACAAATTGGAAGTGGAACACTAAGCTGATAAATAGAAGACCCAGCTGTTACTCAACAAACACTCAATGTTTCGACCAGAATTCAGAGCTGTAACGTTTTAACTAAAAGTGATAGAATACAATACGCCGGCCATACCATACCATACATAAACATGATCACATCCCATTCCCCAGACTCCAGTCCAGGCCCATGATCCCCGTACGCTACTGTCCTTTCTCTGTCATTGTAACAGTTGGCCACTAGATGGACCCATTGTTCTGGACACACACACACACAGAATACGAGACGGCTCGCCGATCTACAAGCTCACAATCACAAAGCATTGTGAGCTTGTAGATCGGCTATTTTCAAATGGCCAATTAAAATGTATAGGGTTGAAGTGGTTAATGTATGTTTTCTAATCAAAATTAAAATCGCCAAAGTAACTAGTAACTAAAGTTTTCAGATAATTGTAGTGAAGACGTAAAATTAAGCCACGAGAGGTCTAGGCAGACCCGAGGCGCAGCCGAGTAAAAGTTTTGGTTCCGAGATGTAGTGGAGACTGTGGAGTAGAAGTAAAATTACTGGAAATTGGAAATACTTAAGTAAAGTACAAATACCTCAAAATTGTACTTATGTACATTACTTAAGTAAAAGTACTTAGTTACTTTCCACCACTGTACATACAATGGGTCTGGTCCACAAGATTCGATACACCACCAAGATACCCATGTACCTGTCTAAATACTTCCTTAATGTAAACGAAGTCCACACCCACAACACCAGAGGGAGTGCAACAAACCATGTACAACCCAGATTCAGCACAAACAAGGGACTAAATTATTTTCGCTCCTATGCCACCAAAATGTGGAACGCCCTACCAACAGTCATTAAGACATGTGAATCCCTTGACTCCTTCAAAACCGCTCTCAAAAGGCACCTACGGATGGCTGCAATTCGAAACTGGCCTCTGTAAAATCTGAATCCCCCCACCGCCCCCCCTTTCCCCTCACTGTATCTTTTCCCTTTTTGCTTCCTATATGATGAACTCCTGTAGTCCTGTTCTGTTCTTTAACTACATAGAAGTGTCTATTTGTATGTCTCTAAATGTTTTGATGAATTTAACAATGTGGACCCTGTTGTAAACAAGTGTAATGCTTAATTGGGTCGTCCACTCACAGTTAACAGTCTTTGTATTGAGTTTGTGCTTGAAATGTACTGTAATTCTACAAACTGTTAATAAATATTTCAATCAATCAATCAAGCTGACCTCCCCATTGGTGGCGCGCGCGCACACACACACACACACACACACACACACACACACACACACACACACACACACTGTAGAGATAGTGGAATTTCAAGCTCATGTTAATGTTAGCTTGTTTGATGATTTATGTAAGAAACTGTCCTCCCGAAGAAACCCAAACCTACCATCAGTTATAGAATGACCATAAGCCTACATACAATTCCAAGGTATAGCGTATATAGCCCTACACTGTAAATCCCAGGAACATGTGACGCGTTTAAACCTAAACACCATGCGTAATAATAAAATGCCAAATGTGTATTAATGGTCATACAATACAGTAGAACACAAGTTCACTCAAACACCTCACGAGAACACCTAGTGTTCAAAAACACCTATATGACTGACTTTGATTGTAAAAACTAAACACGTTTATGTGTTTAAAAAGTGTTACAGGCGATTAAACATGTTCTTCTGTTTATAATCTAAACACTGTGACACGTTTAAAAAGTGTTACAAATATGTGTTTAAAACTGTTTATAACCTAAACGCTTGGGTTTAGTGTGTATAGGGTTATTCTGTAGGCTATATACTTAATTGAATTTATTTTAATGTGAATCAAGTCCATGATCAAATGGTAGGCTTCATAGCTATAGCCTATAGACAACTAAAACAAATGTTACTTTAAACAAAAACAACAGACAAATTCTATATTCCAATTTCCAAATCGCTTTTGGCTTATTTGATTATAATGACAAAATGTATGTAAACATGGTGCATGGTTTAAATTTTACTTTCACTAAAACATTTTTCTATAATTAATCAAAATTAATCAAGCTATAACTGAGAGTGAGAGTTTGAACACGAATGATTGTAATGCCCATAGTGAACAATAATCAAGGCAGACATTTTAAAACTATTAAATGCCCAATGTATACGGTATGTCTTAAAATAACAATTAGTCTTCATAGTCAGAGTGATTATAAATTCCATTCAGGATGGCCCCATAGCTGCATGTGGTGGTGGTGGTGGTAGTAGGGGACAGAGAGGGGCTTCAGTCTTTGCAATCAGGTTTAAATGGAAGCGTTCTATGCCTGTGTGATTGTCAAGGGGGCCAGCCCATTACTCCTTGATAAGGGCATTTTCGATGCTGTGCTGATTGGGGTTTGCGCTTGTCTCTCTGGCCTCATTCACATGTATCAAACACCAATCAAGCACATGTTTGGTCGTTTTTTTTAGGCCACCACAATGCTTTTCCAATGGGAGTCACATGGTTTGACCAAACATTTTTGTTTGGGGGAGAGGCAGAACACCACCAGCAATCAAACACAAATGTTTGGTCAAACCATGTGACTCCCATTGGAAAAGCATTGTGGTGGCCTAAATAAAACTTTGTTTGATTGGTGTTTGATACGTGTGAATGAGGCCTCAGACATACTATCCCATTGCAATCAGGCCTCTTTACACTGCTATTTTCACTGCAATGAATTCCACCTCAACCGTCGGTCCCCAGGCAATGCCCCCCCCCCCCCCCCCTCTCTTTTTAAGTGGTGCAACCAGTATGTGTGTGGGTGCCTGCCTGGGTGGCTGGCTGGCTGGGTGCGTCTGAGGACGAAAACAGCACACACACACGACTAGCGGTCTCACTCTGCATTTGCTGCTTGCTAACCTTTGCTACACAGTGAGTGGACACATACTCTGAACTTTTCTATCCATTTCCTTTCTTTATTTTTGTACTATCTGTCTTTGTCTTTGTGTTTTAGTTGGCACACTAATCGGATTGTATCTTTGACAATGAAGGGAAAATGTACGTCATCTTGTCCCCAACACATACATTAAATGCCATTAACAATAAAGAGAATTTAATGTTTGTTTTGTCACCGTTTGTTTTACATCACCATTACATCACCTAATCAACGATGAGTTAGACTTTAATATATTAGCGCCCCTCACTTCACACGGGCATGTGAAGTAAAAGTACGGTCTTTTCTTAACATAAGAATAATTGAGTAACCCAGCAATTTTTTTAAATTCATGCTGGATTCTTAATGTTCAATGTAAAAGAAAGCCAGTGAAGGTGGTATGGCCATAGTTGTCTCCCCAAACATCCCCACTTGCAGCCTGCATGTGCACAAACACCACCTCATCTTGCTGCAACTGCAGGGTGACTCCACTGCTACCATTATGAGCACTATCAGATCCAGTAAAGTGGTCAGAGATGATGGTCATACGTTGATCGTTCTTGCAAAGGTAGAGTGTCGCATTCAGTGCCCTTCCAGTGTCATAGAAGACCGTGAAGTAGTACATGCCAGCTACAGGCGCTGTGAACATACCTGTTGATTCAAGAGATTCAAGAGACTTAATTGGGAGAATTCCGGACTAACAATATTTTCTTACCTTTTATTTTTAAGATTTGTTTTAGGCTTTTCTGCCTTTATACAAGTGGAGATTGACAGGCAAGAGGGGGAAAGAGACAAGGGAGACATGCAGCAAAGGTCGAACACGCGACGCGCTGTCAGGCCAGAGCCAATAGTATGTGGCATGCGCCTGGACCACAAGGCCAGCGGGCGCACATCATTTTCTTACCTTAACTGATGTTATTATATCCATGAACGAGTGGTAGAGGTAAAAAAACTCCATCCTGAACTGCTCAGGCAGCCCATTTGGCTGCCTGATACTGTGCAGGGATACAGGGATTTAGTGTAAGGCCTGTGCAGGGATTTAGTGTAAGGCCCACCGCGCACGGTCGGAGCTGTGGTGGGCTCCGGATGGCGTTATGTCATTTTTCACCTCTACCAGTACCACTGGTTCTTGGATATAATAAGATCAGATTAAGGTAAGAAATGTGTTTGTTCAGAGTTCTCCTTTAACTTTTGACTTGTTTTGAGTTTTGTGACACATGGTGAAGTGACATAACCTGACGCTGCCAGATCCAAAAAGCTTGCTACACAAATTTGTTTCACAGCTTATTTGGATCTGGGATCGCGGAAGCAAATTCGATGACGGGGCTGTTCCTTTTTTTCAAGATACATGGTAGATGATTGGATGGGAGCGTCTGTCTATCACCGTGTGGGCGTGCAAACACAACCAATCATATCGACGTGTCTATATACCGTCACATCCGCATCCCGCCTTTAGCTCACGCTGATTGGTTCGGTACGAAGCAGATCTGACTCAGGGCTCAACTCTGTCAGAGATCCCAGATGAGTGTTGTGTTGGGGAATATGTTTCCGCAATACCGCCCTCATCTGGCAGCGTCAGGTTAGAAGTGACACATCTCACAAAATGTCTCTACATTAGAAAGTTGAGAATCTCTCTTTTCTTTTAGTGCATTAGACCTGGTCTGACCAGGTTACATGTTTCCCCTCACAATGCATCTGATGCTTGTGAGTATTAGCCAAACACTGTCCCAATCAGGCTGTTGGGTTATGGTTAACTTACCTATAAGCTTAGAAGCTAACAAGCCACTTTATTTAAATACACTCAATATATTGGCAGAGAGAATCGCTGATGAGTCTCTCTCACAGTTCCTACAGCTTGATTGTGATTTAAAGAAAAACACACAAAGACTTTGGTCACCGCCTTATGAGGTGGAGACCAGAATCTATAAATAAGTGTACATTGCAGTGCTAACATGATATTTTACCTGTAGTGTTATCGTAGGCATTGCCAACATTTGTTATCATCCTTCTGTAGATGAAAGTGGTGTTAGTTTGGGAGGGTCCAATACTTCGTTCTCCTCCGTCAGCTGCACTGAATGCAACGGTGTCTATAACAAAGAAACATTCACATCCATATTTTTCTTGGACAAACACATACTTTGTTTACATATTTTGTGCAATTGACACTTCAATATGATACTTGTTAGATTACACATTACCATAAAACACAAAACATATCAAAAGGGTCAAGGGAAAGCATTTTTATGGAAAAAGGTAAGCGTCTACGGACAAAATCAATTGTGTATATATATCTATACAGTAAATGCACAGAATCTGTGAGTGTGTGCTCTCTCGCATTTTACTCGCACACCGTTTTGATGACATCAGGGCACTCAGGGTATATGGCAACTTATTTTCTTATGGATTTATTTCAAAATCCCACTCAGCATATCGCTCCCTCGGGTCTTCTGTTATACATATGTGGAGTTTGAAGTCGATACACAGGGGGGGGGGGGGGGGGGGGGACAGACTGACTCACTCACTGCCTCACTCACATGCACGCAGAGATTTACGTAATTTATAGAAGGACATTAACCCTGAAGGTAGAATACCTGGTTTCTTCAGTTCCTCAATTTGACACTCAATTTGAGTCATTCTCCTTTCTATGCCGGACAGCTTAGCAAGGTGGTCTGAAATCAGCACAATATCACCATTGATTCAATATATAAATACTCATACAGTTACAATTATATGGGTAAGCTTTCCTGTGGGTAATTATATTGATCAAACATGTATTAGATACATAATCATAACTGTATCCGCTGTGCTCAATTTAAGTAATTTAACACCAATGTAAATCCTTTTACTCCCCACCTGCATTCACTGAACATCCTCTTGTTCAAATTACCTTTATTTTTTATCATCAAGTCCTCCACATTGTTCTCAACGGCATCCAGCTTTTTCATCTGAACTTCGTCCTTGTTATCACTGACACTCAGACTGGCATTAAGGTAATCCACATTGTTCTCATGGTCACTCAGTCTGATATTAAAGCTATTCATCCTCTTTTCACTGGTACTCAGAAGGGCTTCCAGGACTTTCAGTCTCTCCATAAGATCATCCACAGTACTCAGGCTGGTCTGAAGGGCATCCACCTTCATCAGCAAATTATGAGCCATATCTGAAGAATATCACAGAGAAACTTGTGTTTGTATTATGTTCCCCTATGTTATAAACTGTTATAAACAGTTAAGTTCTTCCGGAAGAACTTTCAAAGAGCATCCTGTTGTTAATCCTGTTGTTAAATCCTTATAAGATGTGTATTAACCTTATTATTTGTTAATAAGGCTATATTTATACTATTAAAAGTCCTTGTGCATAGTAAAAGAAAAAGGCTCTGTGCATAGTCTCGTGTGCCTGACTGTTGCCTCTCACAGTTTTCAAATTCTTCCGTCATACAGTCTGGAGAACAGAAGCTCTGATCCTGAGTAAGCGATAAAGCGGAAGTACACCCTCCTCCTCACTTTCGCTCCGTCTTTACAGTCGCCCAAATCTGTCCTATAAAAGCATATATATAGCTTGCTGCAGAAATGGAAATAGAACATTTAAATTTAAAGGTATTTAAATGAACGGAAATGTCAGCTTCCCTTATTCGGATTTCGGGAGGTGTAGTTCTAGACTCTATATACTGTAGTATTCAGAGATTGTGGAATAGTTGTCTGGCTATGCGAGACTACTATATATGAATATATGAACAGCGACGGAAATCGATGCGGAAAAGTTGAGAAAACTCACTGTGTGATTAACCAGCAACCAATCATAAGAGCACTTTGATCTGCACTGTTACTGTGGAATTGGATTATGTAACTGACCAATTGGTGAAATGAAATGTTTAATTATATCATGAGTCTCTCACGACTCGTGCGAACTGGAGTTTCACATCACGTGCGCATAAAATAATAAATAAATACCGCCAGCTCGGAAATATCACAGGGCCAATATCGTGGCTGTTTATGCCATGGTAATACTGTAATACGGTATACCGTTACATGCCTAATACACACACTTGGTGCTATAATAGGCCAATGTGAAAAGGGTGCAATTTCCTCTTACGCCTTGGATGGCAATTGGATGATTTCAGGCATACTCCGGTGGAGACAATAATACATTCCATTCTGTATTCCAGAAGAGAAGAAAAATACAAAAAAGTCTAGTAATATGAAAATAATTAACCATCCATACGGTCCAAGTCATCGTCCTCTGGGATGGCTTCCTCCTCCATCCACCCAGGTAGGTATTCACGGTAGCCCATCCATCCAACCACCTCACCCTCTGTTGGAGACACCACATTATCATGATTGTAAGGATCAGTTGTGCATTGTTCAATGATGTTTACCTGTGGTTGATGTTGTGTTGAAATGGCAAAATGTAAATCAATGAGTCCTAACGAGATATAAAGCCCCTGCAATGGGGGTTTGTGACCCGTGTTCTTATTGGAGATGCGCTCTCACACAGCAAACGGATGTCTGAAAAAAGCTATGTTAGTCACTGGCTAACGTCTGGGTTGTTTCCGGGGCTAGTCACTGGCCTTCTCTGCCAGACACGTGGAGAAACCATTCACAGAAACGTATATATACGCTATAGTTTAGACCTGGTATCTTCACTCCAGCTCTGTGCTAAACCAGGACGATCTTATCTGCGTTGTCTACCATTTCTAAAGATTCATGAGCTCTTTTCCAAGAAGAGGACCCAGTAGGAAAGCAATGGTAAGATGTGGGGATAGGAGGTAGCCTGGCTTTGGCCAGACTCGTAACGTGGATTCTATGAGACTCATAACCAGTGGATTCACTGACGCTTCCACTGAAGCATCAGTGAATCCACGTTATGAGTCTGGCCAAAGCCAGGCTAGATAGGAAGGCCCTGGAACCGTACTGACGTCATAGTGCTGATAGGAAGGCCCTGGAACCGTACTGATGTCATAGTGCTGATGTCAAACTTCATAGACAGACCACATTACATCCCAGATGCACATGAAGCCACTTTGTTATAACTCCTTGTCTTATTTTGTTTTCATGGCCCTAACTCCTCCCCAATTTTATTAATTACAATTTTAGGCATTTAGCAGACACTCATAATTCAGAGCGATTTACAGTAAGCAAGGGCAACACAAGGTATAAGTAATCTAGGATCAGAAGTAAACCAAAACCATCATCAGTCGAACAGTAGAATATCCAAGAACAAAATCAATCAAATAGTCTACAAGTACATTGACACTATACAGTAGACTAGACACAGTATAGGATCAATAATGACCTGGCATCTGTCCATATAACATGCTATCTAAATTACATTTTAGCCATTTTAGCCTTTGAATAATTCTAGAAGGTCATTGAGGCTAGGGCAAGTGCTACAGCAATGATTGGATATTGATGGTGCATTATGGGAGCTGCAGTCCTTCAATAATTAACGCATGGTGTTTACCTTGAAAACACCATGCGCTGTATCGAGACTCAGTGTTGGGGTCGATGTCCTTGGTTATCACTCCCACCGTGCCTCCTCCACAGTGTGACGTTGCAATGTTTATGGGGTAGCGGACACTCCGGTCAGCCAGCCAGCCGGCCTGGCACACATCCATACCGCCCTTCCATGCCAGGTACAGCTCTCCAGTTGTGGCCAAACGGCTGCCCCGTTTGGTACATTGGTCACAAGCTTCGGAGAAGGTGAACTCTGTTTGCGATGTGGACAAAAAGACCCTGCCTGGGAGGACAGAGAGGAGGGTCTGGGTTACATTTATCTGGTTAATTCCGTTCAATAGAGCAAGGTAGCGCTTTCACAACAGGGGGTGAAATAAGAACAGAAGATAGACACTCAGTGATTGTGATTATAGTGAATTCAATTACAACAATTCACCGCCGATGACGGAGATCTCCGTCATGTGGTTTTTTCAATGTTTTATGAGGTCGTTTATGAATGGTTCTAGGTTGCTAAGCAACAGATACAACTGGATATGAAATCTAAGTGAAATTTTCGCCTGATATCCGCCTCAACGTTATCAGATTTAGAAAAATGCATTAATCTCTGATTCTTTTCCCAGGATTGCGTTTTTGGTCAAAACAAGCTTTGTTCAATAAAAAATATAATCGCTTGTCACTTTACGCTGCATTTGTTTACATCCGGTTCACGCCATGGGTCTTTACCGTGTGGTGGAAGAATTCATTCATTATACCTCACAGTTAATGTGTTTAATGGTAAGTATAAAAACCTTACAATGTGATTAGATTGAATTAAATTATATATACTGTACAGTAATGGTAAGTACTGTACAAAACCTTTCATTTTTGATTGATGCTAGTATTCTATGCAGACATACAGTACATTGGTCGCTTGTTCTCAGGTTTTTCTTCCATGGATTAGTTTTTCTCGACCACAAATGTTAAGAATGTGATTTGGATAGCATGTTATTTAGACAAATTCTAGGTTCATTGTTTGGTATGCTAGTGCACTACAGTGTTCTATCTGCACTTTATGTAATTATTTTAATTGTAAGTTCACGAACTTATTCCAATATCACACTATAAGTTAATCTAAGAGAGACTCAAGTATGTTTATCATGGATGATGACAGATAACCAGGTGTCTGTTTAAACGGGAATGGTTTATAGTACCACATACATACTATAGGTCAGGATGGTTATTGGTTATTGATACCATACCTTTTATTAGTTTGCCATTGACAATTTATATGACAAACACTTTGAATTACCCTAATGCAATGCAGTAATAATCCCCAACCATCTGTGATTCAAAGCATAATAAAGCCACTATAAAAAGATCCCAGAATAGTGGTATACCTGACATCTTCTCAGCAAAACAATAAACATCAAAGGTCTCATTGGAAAGCTGTTCTCCATATGATTTCACTCCAGGATATCCGTCTTCATTTCCCCAACAGCCTTCTCGGGGTTCACGGAGGGGGTACCTGCAGTGAAGCACACAGGAATAAATTAATGAACTTACTTTTTCATGTTGATACAAGCAAATATATATATATTTTTGTATTGTGCCACATCATATGGTGCAGATTCTGTGATGTAGTCAAGGCCCAGTGAGTTCCAATAGTTTGTTGTTGATTGACTTCCAATCTTCATAATATATATTGCTATTTTATTCCAGATTTTTCTGTTGTAATTCCATTTAATTTAAGGCACTGTACATCTTTTAGAGTCTGCTTAAAGAGGCCTCAGATGAACTTAAAGTTCTGCTACATTTACAAAGCAACATGCTCACTGTTTTGGGAGAGATCACAGTTTATTCACCCCCTTCAATCCAGAAGTCATCACACATCATGGTTCCATCTGATGTAACATTTTTACTTATTTTCAAATTTTAAAAAATATGAACTGAATGAATAAATAGTTGTATGACTAATGCAAGAGTAATGTGAAGGGTTTCCTTCACATTATGACTTTGTGTGATGTCCAGAACAACTGGTAACGTCTGACTGAAAATCCTACCTGACGGTCTGGTCAGACAGCCAGCCAGCGCTACACTGATCCATGCCATCATGATAAGCAGCCCTGAGCTGAGCAGGGGTGGCGATGGAAGCACTGTTCTCAATACACGCTGCCTTCGCCTTCTCAAAGCTCAAGCTGTAATGGTCAGTGTAGTAGTGGAACACAATACCTGAGAAAGAGAGAGAGAAGACAGAGATCATACATTTACTCTTCTCAATTACTGCTGGTTTAAAAAAAATCATAACTAAGGTGAACTGGTGTCGTACCTTGAACCTGAATGTCCACAGAGTCATAGATTTCCTCGTTGTCATACATCACCTCACAGCGGTACGTTCCTGAGTCTTTCGACCGCACCTCTGTGATCTCTATGGTGGCATCAGTGGGAGACGGGTAGTTGACCATGGTCACTCGGCCTTCGTACTCCCTCTCCACATTTATTGTGCCGTCCAAGGCCTCCAGGATGAGCGTGATTTTGTTCTCTGTGATTAAGGTCCACCTGACCATGGTCGGGGCCTCTGGGTCATTGCCTCTTTTGAACTTTAAGGAGCACGGCACTGACAAACTGCTGCCCAGCAGGGGGCGGAATGTCATCTCCACTGGGATGCTTACCAATTCTGGAGGTGGAGAGAGGTGAATATAGTGACAATAAAATAAATGGGCTCAATCAAGAGATTGGGTCTAAGCGGGAGTACAAGAAGTAACATCCAATGATGTTACGTAACATTGATGCAGTGCAGATCTGTTTCCACCATAGAGCTATATAAGGGCTGGAGGAGGCAGAGATTCCCTACCCTACTCATTTCAATGAAACTTGCTCGCTAGACTGACCACATTACATCCCAGATCCACATAAAGCCATTACGTTATTAGACCCTGTCTTTCATTCACTCTAAAAGATTTACCTTGAAAACACCATGCGTTGTATCGCGACCCAATGTTGGGGTCCACATCCATGGTTATTACTCCCACCGTGCCTCCTCCACAGTGTGACGTTGCAGTGTTTATGACACTCCGGTCAGCCAGCCAGCCGGCCTGACACACATCCATACCGCCCTGCCATGCCAGGTACAGCTCTCCAGTTGCGGCCAAATAGCCGCCCTTGTTGATACAATAGTTATCAGCTTCGTAGAAGGTGAACTCTTCTTCCGATGTGGACAAAAATATCCTACCTGTGAAGACAGAAAGCAGGCTGGTTTGAATTACATTTTAATGGTTAAATGTTTTCAATAGAGCAGGGTAGTGCTGTCAGAACAGGGAGGGAAAGAAGAGAGAGAGACTCAGGATGTCAGTAGGTTGAATTAACCGTCCATGGTATAGTCCACAGGTGGTTCAAGGAAGAGCTAAAAATACAAGTCAACTAGTCCCTGGTATAATCCATTCCACAGTAGGTTCAGCCTAACGACATCACCTGCCATCAGGCTGCTGAACAAGGCTTATGCCTTGCTCAGCGTTCTGATGACAGAGTCATGCCATGTTTCAGCAATTTGACGGGTGGAAACGGTTCCTTAGTTTGGTGGTGGGTGCTGCTCTTGATACTGCGGTAGGCCCCCTTGCCCTTCTGCGGGCGTTGTGAGAGGTTGAACAGTTTGTGCCTTGGGTGGTATTAATAAGAAAAAGGTAATGTATTCAATTTTAAAGTAACTTGCCCAACACTGGATTTAGATAGCATGTAATTTAGACAGATGCAAGGTTCATTCTTTACTAGGCATGTAACGATACACTCAACTCACGATACGTATCACAATACGCATCACGATATGAGGTTCACTATACGACTTTTCACGATATTTTCAACACAATTATTTTCCAGACAAATTACCAAAAACATTTGTTTTTAATGATTTATCTTCCCCCCCAGTCTTTTTTCACAATTTTTATTTAACTACATTGCAAAAGTAGCATTACTTTTCATGTAGAATTACTTAATTTCTGTGCAACAACTGTAAACAACCTTTCTTGTTTAAACCTAGCTCGAGTTAACATGTGGCATCTTAGGATAGATCTATCAGACCTATTTGACAGTGCAGAAACATAATTGGCTTCCTTGATGTATTAATGAGCATCACCCCATCACCATCACCTGGGCACAGTCAGACACATACTCTGCAGGCCTCTACTACTGAAAGTGACTACATGGAGTCTGTCTCATTTCTCTCCAAAAGCATGTGAATATGATGGAATATGATTACAGCTCACATTTCATATAAGACACTAGCCCCCCCTTTGAAAATCGATATCGATATATCGCGATATACGATATATCGTTACATGCCTATTCTTTACCCACTATCCTAGTTTCTTTGAAGCACTACACTGTTTACCCTCTATTTATGTGATTGATTACATACTTTTGTTTGTTGACTAGAATTCATGCTTACTCTGCGTATTCCAATCGCACACTTGTAATTAAGTTTCTCTGGGTAAGAGCATTTGCTAAGTGCGGCTGCCTACAATCTGAAAGACTAAAGTAAGTGTGACCGAGACCTAACTAGGCCTTGTCTGGTCCGTGAGAATGCCGAGGTGTAGGGACAGGGACCTAAATCCTTGAGCGCAGGTCGAGCCGGCGATCACTTGCGAGATCTTGATATGGTATCCGAGGTCTGCTGCGTGATCTGGGTTCTTCTTACTTCATTCTGTCTAACCTGCGTAGGCATGGATATTTATGGTGTGGGATGTCGAGGGTGATGTCACCCCCTGACGTCCCGGTTGTGATGTCAGAGATGCACTACGTTCCTTCGTAACAGTAAGTTTGTGATGGGTTTCAGAATGATAACCAGGTGTATGGTTTACCAAATATTGTAGGATGATACTGTACCATACTATATACATTACATTTTATACTTTTCTGTCATTGACAACTTACATGACACAGCCTGAATCATCCCAAAGAGATAATACCCACCCATCTGTCATTTCAAGCATATTAAAGGAAATGTGAATAGTTCCCAGCATAGTGGTGTACCTGATATCTTCTCAGCAAAACAGTACACATTAAAGATCTCATTGGAATCCTTTTCTCCATATGATATTACTCCAGGAGATCCATCATCTCCCCAACAGCCTTCCCGGGGTTCGCGGAGGGGGTACCTGTAGTGAAGACACGTGTAGGTCGATACAAGGAAATGTATATATTTTATTGCGTGTCATATGTTGAAGGTTCTGGAAAGTATTCAAGGACCTTCAGTGAGTTCCAATTATTTCTGTTGGTTGAATTCCTGATTTATATTCTCGTTATAATTCACTAACTTAAGGCACTGTACTTCTAGTAGGTATAATTTGAAATTGTGTTTGGATGTGTCTGCTTGGTATGCAGACATAAGATGCCTCAGACAACCTGACTTAAACTTCTGATACATTTCCAAAGCAAATGTTTACTGAAGCATAAAAATAACTCAGTGAGTGAGGCATTTTTGGGGGAGATCAGTTTATTCATCCATTTTGAATCCAAAAGGAAGTATAGGGCCGGATCCCTATGAGCACCTTGGCTTAAGACTGCCTCAGAACCGCCTCACACACTCACATGCAAATGTATACCAGTGCCACAGCCAACCTATGTATGTTGACCGTGCACACACTCCACACTGCATTGCATTTATAGGAAACCACCACAGAGCATAATTTTGAGTTATGACTGAGGAGATACCAGCTCTCAAAAAAACTGACACCAACATTAAGGACATTCTCATCTTGTACAGTGTGAAGGAGACAGGGGTACTCAACAAGCATGCAGAAAAGAACCTCTTGTGAATTCTGAACTTTAGAATCAGACCCTGTTACAGTCTGCAAAATGTTATTGAGGGCCACCCAGAACTGTACAGATCAGTCTTAAGTCTGACTGAAAATCCTACCTGACGGTCTGGTCAGACAGCCAGCCAGCGTTACACTGATCCATGCCATCATGATAAGCAGCCCTGAGCTGAGCAGGGGTGGCGATGGAAGCAATATTCTCAATACACGCTGCCTTCGCCTTCTCAAAGTTTAGGGTGTAATGGTCAGTGTAGTAGTGGAACACAATACCTGAGAGAGAGAGAGAGAGAGAGAGAAGACAGAGATCATACATTTCCTCTCAATTACTTCTGGTTTAAAAAAAAGTCATAACTAAGGTGAACTGGTGTCGTACCTTGAACCTGAATGTCCACAGAGTCATAGATTTCCTCGTTGTCATACATCACCTCACAGTGGTACGTTCCTGAGTCTTTCGACCGCACCTCTGTGATCTCTATGGTGGCGTCAGTGTGAGCCGTTGGGTAGTTGACCATGGTCACTCTGTCTTTGTACTCCTTCTCCACCTGAACTTTGCCGTCCAAGGCCTCCAGGATGAGCGTGTCCTTGTTCTTGGAGACATAAGTCCATCTGATACGGTGGGAGAGTGCTAACATGGTCGAGGCCTCGGGGTCATCGCCTGTTTTTAACTTGAAGTAGCATGGCACCGACAAACTGCTGCCCAGCAGGGGGCGGAGTGTCATCTCCATTGGGATGCTTACCTGCAATTCTGGAGGTGGAGAGAGGTGAATAGTCAGAATTACATGAATGGGCTCAATCAAAAGATCCACATGACGACATGTCGTTACTAGACCCCGGCTTTTTGTCTTGACGGCACTAACTCCTCTCCAATTTTAGTGAGAGAAGACAAGACAGAGATCATACATTTACTCTTCTCAATTACTGCTAGTGATGGTTTAAAAAAAAGTCATACAGTAACTAAGGTGAAATGGTGTCGTACCTTGAACCTGAATGTCCACATAGTCATAGGTTTCCCAATTGTCCATCATCATCTCCATTGGGATGCTTACCAATTCTGGAGGTGGAGAGAGGTGAATAGTCAGAATTACATGAATGGGATCAATCAAAAGATCCACATGACACCATGTCATTACTCGACCCCGTCCTTTTGTCTTGACGGCACTAACTCCTCTCCAATTTTAGTGAGAGAAGACAAAACAGAGATCATACATTTACTCTTCTACTGCTAGTGCTGGTTTAAAAAAAAGTCATAACTAAGGTGAACTGGTGTCGTACCTTGAACCTGAATGTCCACAGAGTCATAGATTTCCTCGTTGTCATACATCACCTCACAGCGGTAGGTTCCCGAGTCTTTGGACCGCACCTCTGTGATCTCTATGGTGGCGTCAGTGTGAGCCGTTGGGTAGTTGACCATGATCACTCTGTCTTTGTACTCCTTCTCCACCTGAACTTTGCCGTCCAAGGCCTCCAGGATGAGCGTGGCCTTGTTCTTGGAGACATAAGTCCATCTGATACGGTGGGAGAGCGCTACCATGGTCGAGGCCTCGGGGTCATCGCCTGTTTTTAACTTGAAGTAGCACGGTATCGACAAACTGCTGCCCAGCAGGGGGCGGAGTGTCATCTCCATTGGGATGCTTACCAATTCTGGAGGTGGAGAGAGGTGAATAGTAAGAATTACATGAATGGGCTCAATCAAAAGATCCACATGACGCCATGTCGTTATTAGACCCCAGCTTTTTGTCTTGACGGCACTAACTCCTCTCCAATTTTAGTGATGGTGCATTATGGGAGTTGCAGTCTTTCAATCACTCACTCTAAAAGATTTACCTTGAAAACATACTGCGTTGTGTCGAGACGTAATGTTGGGGTCGATGTCCATGGTTATCACTCCCACCGTGCCTCCTCCACAGTGTGACGTTGCAATGTTTATGGGGTAGCGGACACTCTGGTCAGCCAGCCAGCCGGGCTGACACACATCCATGCCATCCTGCCATGCCAGGTACAGCTCTCCAGTTGTGGCCAAACGGCTGCCCAGTTGGGTACACTGGTCACTAGCTTGGGAGAATGTGAACTCTTCTTCCGACGTGGAGAAAAAGACCCTGCCTGGGAGGACAGAGAGGAGGGTCTGGGTTACATTTAGCTGGTTAATTCCTTTCAATAGAGCAAGGTAGTGCTTTCACAACAGGGAATGAAAGCAGTTAGACACTCGGTATGTGATTAGAATGAATTCAATGACATGAACACATTCCCCGACGTTGACAGAGATCTACATCAAGTCTAATCCAACCATTCACCGCTGATGACGGAGATCTCGCCCGTCATGTGGTGTTTTCAATGTTTTATGATAGGTCTCTCTCTTTTACCTCATACTATAGGTCAGATGATACCATACTTTTTCAAAGTTTGCCATTGACAACTTATATGACACACAATTTGAATTGCTCTAATGCAATAATCCCCAATCACCTGTTATTCTAAGCATAATAAAGCCACTATGAAGAGATCCACGAATAGTGGCTTACCTGACATCTTCTCAGCAAAACAATAAACATCAAAGGTCTCATTGGAATCCTTTTCTCCATATGATATCACTCCAGGAGATCCATCATCTCCCAAACAGCCTTCCCGGGGTTTGCTGAGGGGGTACCTGCAGTGAAGCACAAAGGAATCAATTAAGGAACTGATATTTTTAGGTTGATGTAGGCAAGGCCCAGTGAGTTCCAACTGTTTCTGTTGTTGATTGAATTCCTAATATATTCCTATTTCATTCCTGATTTCTGTTATAATTCCATTTAACTTAATCCACTGTACTTCTTTTAGGTGTCTGCTTCAAGACGCCTCAGACGGACTTAAAGTTCTGCTACATTTACAAAGCAACATGCTCACTCATATACAAATAATTCAGTGAGGTATTGTTTTTGGGGAGAACAGTTTATTCACCCCTTTCAATCCAGAAGGAAATGTCATCATGGAAAGTTACCACCTGATGTAAATAATGTTCCAAGGCTATATTCAAATTTGAAAAAATATTAACTGAATGAATAAATAGTTGTATGACTAATGCAAGAGTAATGTGAAGGATTTCCTTCACATTATGACTTTGTGTGATGTCCAGAACAACTGGTAACGTCTGACTGAAAATCCTACCCGACAGTCTGGTCAGACAGCCAGCCAGCGCTACACTGATCCATGCCATCATGATAAGCAGCCCTGAGCTGAGCTGGGGTGGCGATGGAAGCACTGTTCTCATTACACGCTGCTTTCGCGTTCTCAAAGCTCAAGCTGTAATGGTCAGTGTAGTAGTGGAACACAATACCTGAGAAAGAGAGAGAGAGAAGACAGAGATCATACATTTACTCTTCTCAATTACTGCTAGTGCTGGTTTAAAAAAAGCCATAACTAAGGTGAACTGGTGTCGTACCTTGAACCTGAATGTCCACAGAGTCATAGATTTCCTCGTTGTCATACATCACCTCACAGCGGTACGTTCCTGAGTCTTTCGACCGCACCTCTGTGATCTCTATGGTGGCATCAGTGGGAGACGTTGGGTAGTTGACCATGGTCACTCGGCCTTCGTACTCACTCTCCACATTTATTGTACCGTCCAAGGCCTCCAGGATGAGCGTGATTTTGTTCTCTGTGATTAAGGTCCACCTGACCATGGTCGGGGCCTCTGGGTCATTGCCTCTTTTGAACATTGAGGAGCACGGCACCGACAAACTGCTGCCCAGCAGGGGGCGGAGTGTCATCTCCACTGGGATGCATACCAATTCTGGTGGTGGAGAGAGGTGAATATATAATATATATATATATATATAAAATAAATGGGCTCAATCAAGAGATTGGGTCTAAGCCAAAAAGATTTACCTTGAAAACATACTGCGTTGTGTCGAGACGTAATGTTGGGGTCGATGTCCATGGTTATCACTCCCACTGTGCCTCCTCCACAGTGTGACGTTGCAATGTTTATGGGGTAGCGGACACTCTGGTCAGCCAGCCAGCCGGGCTGACACACATCCATACCATACTGCCATGCCAGGTACAGCTCTCCAGTTGTGGCCAAATGGCTGCCCATGGTGATACAATAGTCTTCAGCTTCGTAGAAGGTGAACTCTTCTTCCGATGAGGAGAAAAAGATCCTACCTGTGAAGACAGAAAGCAGGCTGGTTTGAATTACATTTTAATGGTTAAATGTTTTCAATAGAGCAGGGTAGTGCTGTCAGAACAGGGAGGGAAAGAAGAGAGAGAGACTCAGTATGTCAGTAGATTGAAATAACCGTCCATGGTAGTCCACAGGTGGTTCAAGGAAGAGCTAAAAAGACAAGTCAACTACCCGTAGTCCCTGGTATAATCCACAGTAGGTTCAGGAAGAGCAAAAAAGGTCTAAAGCCAGCCTAACGACATCACCTGCCATCAGGCTGCTGAACAAGGCTTATGCCTTGCTCAGCGTTCTGATGACAGAGTCATGCCATGTTTCAGCAATCTGATGGGTGGAAACGGTTCCTTAGTTTGGTGGTGGGTGCTGCTCTTGATACTGCGGTAGGCCCCCTTGCCCTTCTGCAGGCGTTGAGAGAGGTTGAACAGTTTGTGCCTTGGGTGGTATTAATAAGAAAAAAGCCATGTATTCAATTTTAAAGTAACTTGCCCAACACTGGATTTAGATAGCATGTAATTTAGACAGATGCAAGGTTCATTCTTTACCCATTATCCTAGTTTCTTTGAAGCACTACACTGTTTACCCTCTATTTATGTGATTGATTACTTTTGTTTGTTGACTAGAATTCATGCTTACTCTGCATATTCCAATCGCACACTTGTAATTAAGTTTTTCTGGGTAAGAGAGGCTGCCTACAATCTGAAAGATTAAAGTAAGTTTGTGATGGGTTTAAGAATGATAACCAGGTGTATGGTTTACCAAATATTGTAGGATGATACTGTACCATACTGTACATTACATTTTATACTTTTCTGTCATTGACAACTTACATGACACAGCCTGAATCATCCCAAAGAGATAATAACCACCCATCTGTCACTTCAAGCATATTAAAGGAAATGTGAATAGTTCTCAGCATAGTGGTGTACCTGATATCTTCTCAGCAAAACAGTACACATCAAAGGTCTCATTGGAATCCTTTTCTCCATATGATATCACTCCAGGAGATCCATCATCTCCCCAACAGTCTTCCCGGGGTTCGTGGAGGGGGTACCTGCAGTGAAGACATGTGTAGGTCGATTCAAGGAATTTTATTGTGTGTCATATGTTGAAGTTTCTGGAAAGTATTCAAGGACCTTCAGTGAGTTCCAATTATTTCTGTTGGTTGAATTCCTGATTTATATTCTCGTTATAATTCACTAACTTAAGGCACTGTACTTCTAGTAGGTCTAATTTGAAATTGTGTTTGGATGTGTCTGCTGGGTATGCAGACATAAGATGCCTCAGACAACCTGACTTAAACTTCTGCTACATTTCCAAAGCAAATGTTTACTGAAGCATAAAAATAACTCAGTGATTGAGGCGTTTTTTGGGGGAGATCAGTTTATTCATCCATTTTGAATTCAAAAGGAAGTGCAGGGCCCGATCCCTATGAGCACCTTGGCTTAAGACTGCCTCAGTACTGCCTCACACACTCACACGCAAATGTATACCAGTGCCACAGCCAACCTATGTATGTAATATGGACATTCTCATCTTGTACAGTGTGAAGGAGACAGGGGTACTCAACAAGCATGCAGAATAGAACCTCTTGTGAATTCTGAACTTTAGAATCAGACCCTGTTACAGTCTGCAAAATGTTATTGAGGGCCACCCAGAACTGTCCAGATCAGTCTTAAGTCTGACTGAAAATCCTACCTGACGGTCTGGTCAGACAGCCAGCCAGCGTTACACTGATCCATGCCATCATGATAAGCAGCCCTGAGCTGAACTGGGGTGGCGATGGAAGCACTGTTCTCATTACACGCTGCCTTCGCCTTCGCAAAGCTCAAGCTGTAATGGTCAGTGTAGTAGTGGAACACAATACCTGAGAAAGAGAGAGAGAGAAGACAAGACAGAGATCATACATTTACTCTTCTCAATTACTGCTAGTGCTGGTTTAAAAAAAAGTCATAACTAAGGTGAACTGGTGTTGTACCTTGAACCTGAATGTCCACAGAGTCATAGATTTCTTCGTTGTCATACATCACCTCACAGCGGTAGGTTCCTGAGTCTTTCGACCGCACCTCTGTGATCTCTATGGTGGCGTCAGTGTGAGCCGTTGGGTAGTTGACCATGGTCACTCTGTCTTTGTACTCCTTCTCCACCTGAACTTTGCCGTCCAAGGCCTCCAGGATGAGCGTGGCCTTGTTCTTGGAGACATAAGTCCATCTGATACGGTGGGAGAGCGCTACCATGGTCGAGGCCTCGGGGTCATCGCCTGTTTTTAACTTGAAGTAGCACGGTATCGACAAACTGCTGCCCAGCAGGGGGCGGAGTGTCATCTCCATTGGGATGCTTACCAATTCTGGAGGTGGAGAGAGGTGAATAGTAAGAATTACATGAATGGGCTCAATCAAAAGATCCACATGACGCCATGTCGTTATTAGACCCCAGCTTTTTGTCTTGACGGCACTAACTCCTCTCCAATTTTAGTGATGGTGCATTATGGGAGTTGCAGTCTTTCAATCACTCACTCTAAAAGATTTACCTTGAAAACATACTGCGTTGTGTCGAGACGTAATGTTGGGGTCGATGTCCATGGTTATCACTCCCACCGTGCTTCCTCCACAGTGTGATGTTGCAATGTTTATGGGGTAGCGGACACTCTGGTCAGCCAGCCAGCCGGGCTGACACACATCCATGCCATCCTGCCATGCCAGGTACAGCTCTCCAGTTGTGGCCAAACGGCTGCCCAGTTGGGTACACTGGTCACTAGCTTGGGAGAATGTGAACTCTTCTTCCGACGTGGAGAAAAAGACCCTGCCTGGGAGGACAGAGAGGAAGGTCTGGGTTACATTTAGCTGGTTAATTCCTTTCAATAGAGCAAGGTAGTGCTTTCACAACAGGGAATGAAAGCAGTTAGACACTCAGTATGTGATTAGAATGAATTCAATTACATGAACACATTCCCTGACGTTGACAGAGATCTACATCAAGTCTAATCCAACCATTCACCGCTGATGACGGAGATCTCGCACGTCATGTGGTGTTTTCAATGTTTTATGATAGGTCGCTCTCTTTTACCTCATACTATAGGTGAGATGATACCATACTTTTTCAAAGTTTGCCATTGACAACTTATATGACACACAATTTGAATTGCTCTAATGCAATAATCCCCAATCACCTGTTATTCTAAGCATAATAAAGCCACTATGAAGAGATCCACGAATAGTGGCTTACCTGACATCTTCTCAGCAAAACAATAAACATCAAAGGTCTCATTGGAATCCTTTTCTCCATATGATATCACTCCAGGAGATCCATCATCTCCCAAACAGCCTTCCCGGGGTTTGCTGAGGGGGTACCTGCAGTGAAGCACACAGGAATCAATTAAGGAACTGACATTTTTAGGTTGATGTAGGCAAGGCCCAGTGAGTTCCAACTGTTTCTGTTGTTGATTGAATTCCTAATATATTCCTATTTCATTCCTGATTTTTCTGTTATAATTCCATTTAACTTAATCCACTGTACTTCTTTTAGGTGTCTGCTTCAAGACGCCTCAGACGGACTTAAAGTTCTGCTACATTTACAAAGCAACATGCTCACTCATATACAAATAATTCAGTGAGGTATTGTTTTTGGGCAGAACAGTTTATTCACCCCTTTCAATCCAGAAGGAAATGTCATCATGGAAAGTTACCACCTGATGTAAATAATGTTCCAAGGCTATATTCAAATTTGAAAAAATATTAACTGAATGAATAAATAGTTGTATGACTAATGCAAGAGTAATGTGAAGGATTTCCTTCACATTATGACTTTGTGTGATGTCCAGAACAACTGGTAACGTCTGACTGAAAATCCTACCTGACAGTCTGGTCAGACAGCCAGCCAGCGCTACACTGATCCATGCCATCATGATAAGCAGCCCTGAGCTGAGCTGGGGTGGCGATGGAAGCACTGTTCTCATTACACGCTGCTTTCGCGTTCTCAAAGCTCAAGCTGTAATGGTCAGTGTTGTAGTGGAACACAATACCTGAGAAAGAGAGAGAGAAGACAGAGATCATACATTTACTCTTCTCAATTACTGCTGGTTTAAAAAAAATAATAACTAAGGTGAACTGGTGTCGTACCTTGAACCTGAATGTCCACAGAGTCATAGATTTCCTCGTTGTCATACATCACCTCACAGCGGTACGTTCCTGAGTCTTTCGACCGCACCTCTGTGATCTCTATGGTGGCATCAGTGGGAGACGTTGGGTAGTTGACCATGGTCACTCGGCCTTCGTACTCACTCTCCACATTTATTGTACCGTCCAAGGCCTCCAGGATGAGCGTGATTTTGTTCTCTGTGATTAAGGTCCACCTGACCATGGTCGGGGCCTCTGGGTCATTGCCTCTTTTGAACATTGAGGAGCACGGCACCGACAAACTGCTGCCCAGCAGGGGGCGGAGTGTCATCTCCACTGGGATGCATACCAATTCTGGTGGTGGAGAGAGGTGAATATATAATATATATATATATATATATATATATAAAATAAATGGGCTCAATCAAGAGATTGGGTCTAAGCCAAAAAGATTTACCTTGAAAACATACTGCGTTGTGTCGAGACGTAATGTTGGGGTCGATGTCCATGGTTATCACTCCCACTGTGCCTCCTCCACAGTGTGACGTTGCAATGTTTATGGGGTAGCGGACACTCTGGTCAGCCAGCCAGCCGGGCTGACACACATCCATACCATACTGCCATGCCAGGTACAGCTCTCCAGTTGTGGCCAAATGGCTGCCCATGTTGATACAATAGTCTTCAGCTTCGTAGAAGGTGAACTCTTCTTCCGATGAGGAGAAAAAGATCCTACCTGTGAAGACAGAAAGCAGGCCGGTTTGAATTACATTTTAATGGTTAAATGTTTTCAATAGAGCAGGGTAGTGCTGTCAGAACAGGGAGGGAAAGAAGAGAGAGAGACTCAGTATGTCAGTAGATTGAAATAACCGTCCATGGTATAGTCCACAGGTGGTTCAAGGAAGAGCTAAAAAGACAAGTCAACTGCCCGTAGTCCCTGGTATAATCCACAGTAGGTTCAGGAAGAGCAAAAAAGGTCTAAAGCCAGCCTAACGACATCACCTGCCATCAGGCTGCTGAACAAGGCTTATGCCTTGCTCAGCGTTCTGATGACAGAGTCATGCCATGTTTCAGCAATCTGATGGGTGGAAACGGTTCCTTAGTTTGGTGGTGGGTGCTGCTCTTGATACTGCGGTAGGCCCCCTTGCCCTTCTGCAGGCGTTGTGAGAGGTTGAACAGTTTGTGCCTTGAGTGGTATTAATAAGAAAAAAGCCATGTATTCAATTTTAAAGTAACTTGCCCAACACTGGATTTAGATAGCATGTAATTTAGACAGATGCAAGGTTCATTCTTTACCCATTATCCTAGTTTCTTTGAAGCACTACACTGTTTACCCTCTATTTATGTGATTGATTACTTTTGTTTGTTGACTAGAATTCATGCTTACTCTGCATATTCCAATCGCACACTTGTAATTAAGTTTCTCTGGGTAAGAGCGGCTGCCTACAATCTGAAAGATTAAAGTAAGTTTGTGATGGTTTCAGAATGATAACCAGGTGTATGGTTTACCAAATATTGTAGGATGATACTGTACCATACTGTACATTACATTTTATACTTTTCTGTCATTGACAACTTACATGACACAGCCTGAATCATCCCAAAGAGATAATACCCACCCATCTGTCATTTCAAGCATATTAAAGGAAATGTGAATAGTTCTCAGCATAGTGGTGTACCTGATATCTTCTCAGCAAAACAGTACACATCAAAGGTCTCATTGGAATCCTTTTCTCCATATGATATCACTCCAGGAGATCCATCATCTCCCCAACAGTCTTCCCGGGGTTCGTGGAGGGGGTACCTGCAGTGAAGACATGTGTAGGTCGATACAAGGAATTTTATTGTGTGTCATATGTTGAAGGTTCTGGAAAGTATTCAAGGACCTTCAGTGAGTTCCAATTATTTCTGTTGGTTGAATTCCTGATTTATATTCTCGTTATAATTCACTAACTTAAGGCACTGTACTTCTAGTAGGTCTAATTTGAAATTGTGTTTGGATGTGTCTGCTTGGTATGCAGACATAAGATGCCTCAGACAACCTGACTTAAACTTCTGATACATTTCCAAAGCAAATGTTTACTGAAGCATAAAAATAACTCAGTGATTGAGGCGTTTTTTGGGGGAGATCAGTTTATTCATCCATTTTGAATTCAAAAGGAAGTGCAGGGCCGGATCCCTATGAGCACCTTGGCTTAAGACTGCCTCAGTACTGCCTCACACACTCACACGCAAATGTATACCAGTGCCACAGCCAACCTATGTATGTAATATGGACATTCTCATCTTGTACAGTGTGAAGGAGACAGGGGTACTCAACAAGCATGCAGAATAGAACCTCTTGTGAATTCTGAACTTTAGAATCAGACCCTGTTACAGTCTGCAAAATGTTATTGAGGGCCACCCAGAACTGTCCAGATCAGTCTTAAGTCTGACTGAAAATCCTACCTGACGGTCTGGTCAGACAGCCAGCCAGCGTTACACTGATCCATGCCATCATGATAAGCAGCCCTGAGCTGAACTGGGGTGGCGATGGAAGCACTGTTCTCATTACACGCTGCCTTCGCCTTCTCAAAGCTCAAGCTGTAATGGTCAGTGTAGTAGTGGAACACAATACCTGAGAAAGAGAGAGAGAGAAGACAAGACAGAGATCATACATTTACTCTTCTCAATTACTGCTAGTGCTGGTTTAAAAAAAAGTCATAACTAAGGTGAACTGGTGTCGTACCTTGAACCTGAATGTCCACAGAGTCATAGATTTCTTCGTTGTCATACATCACCTCACAGCGGTAGGTTCCTGAGTCTTTCGACCGCACCTCTGTGATCTCTATGGTGGCGTCAGTGTGAGCCGTTGGGTAGTTGACCATGGTCACTCTGTCTTTGTACTCCTTCTCCACCTGAACTTTGCCGTCCAAGGCCTCCAGGATGAGCGTGGCCTTGTTCTTGGAGACATAAGTCCATCTGATACGGTGGGAGAGCGCTACCATGGTCGAGGCCTCGGGGTCATCGCCTGTTTTTAACTTGAAGTAGCACGGTATCGACAAACTGCTGCCCAGCAGGGGGCGGAGTGTCATCTCCATTGGGATGCTTACCAATTCTGGAGGTGGAGAGAGGTGAATAGTAAGAATTACATGAATGGGCTCAATCAAAAGATCCACATGACGCCATGTCGTTATTAGACCCCAGCTTTTTGTCTTGACGGCACTAACTCCTCTCCAATTTTAGTGATGGTGCATTATGGGAGTTGCAGTCTTTCAATCACTCACTCTAAAAGATTTACCTTGAAAACATACTGCGTTGTGTCGAGACGTAATGTTGGGGTCGATGTCCATGGTTATCACTCCCACCGTGCTTCCTCCACAGTGTGACGTTGCAATGTTTATGGGGTAGCGGACACTCTGGTCAGCCAGCCAGCCGGGCTGACACACATCCATGCCATCCTGCCATGCCAGGTACAGCTCTCCAGTTGTGGCCAAACGGCTGCCCAGTTGGGTACACTGGTCACTAGCTTGGGAGAATGTGAACTCTTCTTCCGACGTGGAGAAAAAGACCCTGCCTGGGAGGACAGAGAGGAAGGTCTGGGTTACATTTAGCTGGTTAATTCCTTTCAATAGAGCAAGGTAGTGCTTTCACAACAGGGAATGAAAGCAGTTAGACACTCAGTATGTGATTAGAATGAATTCAATTACATGAACACATTCCCTGACGTTGACAGAGATCTACATCAAGTCTAATCCAACCATTCACCGCTGATGACGGAGATCTCGCCCGTCATGTGGTGTTTTCAATGTTTTATGATAGGTCGCTCTCTTTTACCTCATACTATAGGTGAGATGATACCATACTTTTTCAAAGTTTGCCATTGACAACTTATATGACACACAATTTGAATTGCTCTAATGCAATAATCCCCAATCACCTGTTATTCTAAGCATAATAAAGCCACTATGAAGAGATCCACGAATAGTGGCTTACCTGACATCTTCTCAGCAAAACAATAAACATCAAAGGTCTCATTGGAATCCTTTTCTCCATATGATATCACTCCAGGAGATCCATCATCTCCCAAACAGCCTTCCCGGGGTTTGCTGAGGGGGTACCTGCAGTGAAACACACAGGAATCAATTAAGGAACTGACATTTTTAGGTTGATGTAGGCAAGGCCCAGTGAGTTCCAACTGTTTCTGTTGTTGATTGAATTCCTAATATATTCCTATTTCATTCCTGATTTTTCTGTTATAATTCCATTTAACTTAATCCACTGTACATCTTTTAGGTGTCTGCTTCAAGACGCCTCAGACGGACTTAAAGTTCTGCTACATTTACAAAGCAACATGCTCACTCATATACAAATAATTCAGTGAGGTATTGTTTTTGGGGAGAACAGTTTATTCACCCCTTTCAATCCAGAAGGAAATGTCATCATGGAAAGTTACCACCTGATGTAAATAATGTTCCAAGGCTATATTCAAATTTGAAAAAATATTAACTGAATGAATAAATAGTTGTATGACTAATGCAAGAGTAATGTGAAGGATTTCCTTCACATTATGACTTTGTGTGATGTCCAGAACAACTGGTAACGTCTGACTGAAAATCCTACCTGACAGTCTGGTCAGACAGCCAGCCAGCGCTACACTGATCCATGCCATCATGATAAGCAGCCCTGAGCTGAGCTGGGGTGGCGATGGAAGCACTGTTCTCATTACACGCTGCTTTCGCGTTCTCAAAGCTCAAGCTGTAATGGTCAGTGTTGTAGTGGAACACAATACCTGAGAAAGAGAGAGAGAGAAGACAGAGATCATACATTTACTCTTCTCAATTACTGCTGGTTTAAAAAAAATAATAACTAAGGTGAACTGGTGTCGTACCTTGAACCTGAATGTCCACAGAGTCATAGATTTCCTCGTTGTCATACATCACCTCACAGCGGTACGTTCCTGAGTCTTTCGACCGCACCTCTGTGATCTCTATGGTGGCATCAGTGGGAGACGTTGGGTAGTTGACCATGGTCACTCGGCCTTCGTACTCACTCTCCACATTTATTGTACCGTCCAAGGCCTCCAGGATGAGCGTGATTTTGTTCTCTGTGATTAAGGTCCACCTGACCATGGTCGGGGCCTCTGGGTCATTGCCTCTTTTGAACATTGAGGAGCACGGCACCGACAAACTGCTGCCCAGCAGGGGGCGGAGTGTCATCTCCACTGGGATGCATACCAATTCTGGTGGTGGAGAGAGGTGAATATATAATATATATATATATATATATAAAATAAATGGGCTCAATCAAGAGATTGGGTCTAAGCCAAAAAGATTTACCTTGAAAACATACTGCGTTGTGTCGAGACGTAATGTTGGGGTCGATGTCCATGGTTATCACTCCCACTGTGCCTCCTCCACAGTGTGACGTTGCAATGTTTATGGGGTAGCGGACACTCTGGTCAGCCAGCCAGCCGGGCTGACACACATCCATACCATACTGCCATGCCAGGTACAGCTCTCCAGTTGTGGCCAAATGGCTGCCCATGGTGATACAATAGTCTTCAGCTTCGTAGAAGGTGAACTCTTCTTCCGATGAGGAGAAAAAGATCCTACCTGTGAAGACAGAAAGCAGGCTGGTTTGAATTACATTTTAATGGTTAAATGTTTTCAATAGAGCAGGGTAGTGCTGTCAGAACAGGGAGGGAAAGAAGAGAGAGAGACTCAGTATGTCAGTAGATTGAAATAACCGTCCATGGTATAGTCCACAGGTGGTTCAAGGAAGAGCTAAAAAGACAAGTCAACTACCCGTAGTCCCTGGTATAATCCACAGTAGGTTCAGGAAGAGCAAAAAAGGTCTAAAGCCAGCCTAACGACATCACCTGCCATCAGGCTGCTGAACAAGGCTTATGCCTTGCTCAGCGTTCTGATGACAGAGTCATGCCATGTTTCAGCAATCTGATGGGTGGAAACGGTTCCTTAGTTTGGTGGTGGGTGCTGCTCTTGATATTGCGGTAGGCCCCCTTGCCCTTCTGCAGGCGTTGAGAGAGGTTGAACAGTTTGTGCCTTGGGTGGTATTAATAAGAAAAAAGCCATGTATTCAATTTTAAAGTAACTTGCCCAACACTGGATTTAGATAGCATGTAATTTAGACAGATGCAAGGTTCATTCTTTACCCATTATCCTAGTTTCTTTGAAGCACTACACTGTTTACCCTCTATTTATGTGATTGATTACTTTTGTTTGTTGACTAGAATTCATGCTTACTCTGCATATTCCAATCGCACACTTGTAATTAAGTTTCTCTGGGTAAGAGAGGCTGCCTACAATCTGAAAGATTAAAGTAAGTTTGTGATGGGTTTAAGAATGATAACCAGGTGTATGGTTTACCAAATATTGTAGGATGATACTGTACCATACTGTACATTACATTTTATACTTTTCTGTCATTGACAACTTACATGACACAGCCTGAATCATCCCAAAGAGATAATAACCACCCATCTGTCACTTCAAGCATATTAAAGGAAATGTGAATAGTTCTCAGCATAGTGGTGTACCTGATATCTTCTCAGCAAAACAGTACACATCAAAGGTCTCATTGGAATCCTTTTCTCCATATGATATCACTCCAGGAGATCCATCATCTCCCCAACAGTCTTCCCGGGGTTCGTGGAGGGGGTACCTGCAGTGAAGACATGTGTAGGTCGATACAAGGAATTTTATTGTGTGTCATATGTTGAAGTTTCTGGAAAGTATTCAAGGACCTTCAGTGAGTTCCAATTATTTCTGTTGGTTGAATTCCTGATTTATATTCTCGTTATAATTCACTAACTTAAGGCACTGTACTTCTAGTAGGTCTAATTTGAAATTGTGTTTGGATGTGTCTGCTTGGTATGCAGACATAAGATGCCTCAGGCAACCTGACTTAAACTTCTGCTACATTTCCAAAGCAAATGTTTACTGAAGCATAAAAATAACTCAGTGATTGAGGCGTTTTTTGGGGGAGATCAGTTTATTCATCCATTTTGAATTCAAAAGGAAGTGCAGGGCCCGATCCCTATGAGCACCTTGGCTTAAGACTGCCTCAGTACTGCCTCACACACTCACACGCAAATGTATACCAGTGCCACAGCCAACCTATGTATGTAATATGGACATTCTCATCTTGTACAGTGTGAAGGAGACAGGGGTACTCAACAAGCATGCAGAATAGAACCTCTTGTGAATTCTGAACTTTAGAATCAGACCCTGTTACAGTCTGCAAAATGTTATTGAGGGCCACCCAGAACTGTCCAGATCAGTCTTAAGTCTGACTGAAAATCCTACCTGACGGTCTGGTCAGACAGCCAGCCAGCGTTACACTGATCCATGCCATCATGATAAGCAGCCCTGAGCTGAACTGGGGTGGCGATGGAAGCACTGTTCTCATTACACGCTGCCTTCGCCTTCGCAAAGCTCAAGCTGTAATGGTCAGTGTAGTAGTGGAACACAATACCTGAGAAAGAGAGAGAGAGAAGACAAGACAGAGATCATACATTTACTCTTCTCAATTACTGCTAGTGCTGGTTTAAAAAAAAGTCATAACTAAGGTGAACTGGTGTCGTACCTTGAACCTGAATGTCCACAGAGTCATAGATTTCTTCGTTGTCATACATCACCTCACAGCGGTAGGTTCCTGAGTCTTTCGACCGCACCTCTGTGATCTCTATGGTGGCGTCAGTGTGAGCCGTTGGGTAGTTGACCATGGTCACTCTGTCTTTGTACTCCTTCTCCACCTGAACTTTGCCGTCCAAGGCCTCCAGGATGAGCGTGGCCTTGTTCTTGGAGACATAAGTCCATCTGATACGGTGGGAGAGCGCTACCATGGTCGAGGCCTCGGGGTCATCGCCTGTTTTTAACTTGAAGTAGCACGGTATCGACAAACTGCTGCCCAGCAGGGGGCGGAGTGTCATCTCCATTGGGATGCTTACCAATTCTGGAGGTGGAGAGAGGTGAATAGTAAGAATTACATGAATGGGCTCAATCAAAAGATCCACATGACGCCATGTCGTTATTAGACCCCAGCTTTTTGTCTTGACGGCACTAACTCCTCTCCAATTTTAGTGATGGTGCATTATGGGAGTTGCAGTCTTTCAATCACTCACTCTAAAAGATTTACCTTGAAAACATACTGCGTTGTGTCGAGACGTAATGTTGGGGTCGATGTCCATGGTTATCACTCCCACCGTGCTTCCTCCACAGTGTGACGTTGCAATGTTTATGGGGTAGCGGACACTCTGGTCAGCCAGCCAGCCGGGCTGACACACATCCATGCCATCCTGCCATGCCAGGTACAGCTCTCCAGTTGTGGCCAAACGGCTGCCCAGTTGGGTACACTGGTCACTAGCTTGGGAGAATGTGAACTCTTCTTCCGACGTGGAGAAAAAGACCCTGCCTGGGAGGACAGAGAGGAAGGTCTGGGTTACATTTAGCTGGTTAATTCCTTTCAATAGAGCAAGGTAGTGCTTTCACAACAGGGAATGAAAGCAGTTAGACACTCAGTATGTGATTAGAATGAATTCAATTACATGAACACATTCCCTGACGTTGACAGAGATCTACATCAAGTCTAATCCAACCATTCACCGCTGATGACGGAGATCTCGCCCGTCATGTGGTGTTTTCAATGTTTTATGATAGGTCGCTCTCTTTTACCTCATACTATAGGTGAGATGATACCATACTTTTTCAAAGTTTGCCATTGACAACTTATATGACACACAATTTGAATTGCTCTAATGCAATAATCCCCAATCACCTGTTATTCTAAGCATAATAAAGCCACTATGAAGAGATCCACGAATAGTGGCTTACCTGACATCTTCTCAGCAAAACAATAAACATCAAAGGTCTCATTGGAATCCTTTTCTCCATATGATATCACTCCAGGAGATCCATCATCTCCCAAACAGCCTTCCCGGGGTTTGCTGAGGGGGTACCTGCAGTGAAACACACAGGAATCAATTAAGGAACTGACATTTTTAGGTTGATGTAGGCAAGGCCCAGTGAGTTCCAACTGTTTCTGTTGTTGATTGAATTCCTAATATATTCCTATTTCATTCCTGATTTTTCTGTTATAATTCCATTTAACTTAATCCACTGTACATCTTTTAGGTGTCTGCTTCAAGACGCCTCAGACGGACTTAAAGTTCTGCTACATTTACAAAGCAACATGCTCACTCATATACAAATAATTCAGTGAGGTATTGTTTTTGGGGAGAACAGTTTATTCACCCCTTTCAATCCAGAAGGAAATGTCATCATGGAAAGTTACCACCTGATGTAAATAATGTTCCAAGGCTATATTCAAATTTGAAAAAATATTAACTGAATGAATAAATAGTTGTATGACTAATGCAAGAGTAATGTGAAGGATTTCCTTCACATTATGACTTTGTGTGATGTCCAGAACAACTGGTAACGTCTGACTGAAAATCCTACCTGACAGTCTGGTCAGACAGCCAGCCAGCGCTACACTGATCCATGCCATCATGATAAGCAGCCCTGAGCTGAGCTGGGGTGGCGATGGAAGCACTGTTCTCATTACACGCTGCTTTCGCGTTCTCAAAGCTCAAGCTGTAATGGTCAGTGTTGTAGTGGAACACAATACCTGAGAAAGAGAGAGAGAGAAGACAGAGATCATACATTTACTCTTCTCAATTACTGCTGGTTTAAAAAAAATAATAACTAAGGTGAACTGGTGTCGTACCTTGAACCTGAATGTCCACAGAGTCATAGATTTCCTCGTTGTCATACATCACCTCACAGCGGTACGTTCCTGAGTCTTTCGACCGCACCTCTGTGATCTCTATGGTGGCATCAGTGGGAGACGTTGGGTAGTTGACCATGGTCACTCGGCCTTCGTACTCACTCTCCACATTTATTGTACCGTCCAAGGCCTCCAGGATGAGCGTGATTTTGTTCTCTGTGATTAAGGTCCACCTGACCATGGTCGGGGCCTCTGGGTCATTGCCTCTTTTGAACATTGAGGAGCACGGCACCGACAAACTGCTGCCCAGCAGGGGGCGGAGTGTCATCTCCACTGGGATGCATACCAATTCTGGTGGTGGAGAGAGGTGAATATATAATATATATATATATATATATAAAATAAATGGGCTCAATCAAGAGATTGGGTCTAAGCCAAAAAGATTTACCTTGAAAACATACTGCGTTGTGTCGAGACGTAATGTTGGGGTCGATGTCCATGGTTATCACTCCCACTGTGCCTCCTCCACAGTGTGACGTTGCAATGTTTATGGGGTAGCGGACACTCTGGTCAGCCAGCCAGCCGGGCTGACACACATCCATACCATACTGCCATGCCAGGTACAGCTCTCCAGTTGTGGCCAAATGGCTGCCCATGGTGATACAATAGTCTTCAGCTTCGTAGAAGGTGAACTCTTCTTCCGATGAGGAGAAAAAGATCCTACCTGTGAAGACAGAAAGCAGGCTGGTTTGAATTACATTTTAATGGTTAAATGTTTTCAATAGAGCAGGGTAGTGCTGTCAGAACAGGGAGGGAAAGAAGAGAGAGAGACTCAGTATGTCAGTAGATTGAAATAACCGTCCATGGTATAGTCCACAGGTGGTTCAAGGAAGAGCTAAAAAGACAAGTCAACTACCCGTAGTCCCTGGTATAATCCACAGTAGGTTCAGGAAGAGCAAAAAAGGTCTAAAGCCAGCCTAACGACATCACCTGCCATCAGGCTGCTGAACAAGGCTTATGCCTTGCTCAGCGTTCTGATGACAGAGTCATGCCATGTTTCAGCAATCTGATGGGTGGAAACGATTCCTTAGTTTGGTGGTGGGTGCTGCTCTTGATACTGCGGTAGGCCCCCTTGCCCTTCTGCAGGCGTTGTGAGAGGTTGAACAGTTTGTGCCTTGGGTGGTATTAATAAGAAAAAAGCCATGTATTCAATTTTAAAGTAACTTGCCCAACACTGGATTTAGATAGCATGTAATTTAGACAGATGCAAGGTTCATTCTTTACCCATTATCCTAGTTTCTTTGAAGCACTACACTGTTTACCCTCTATTTATGTGATTGATTACTTTTGTTTGTTGACTAGAATTCATGCTTACTCTGCATATTCCAATCGCACACTTGTAATTAAGTTTCTCTGGGTAAGAGAGGCTGCCTACAATCTGAAAGATTAAAGTAAGTTTGTGATGGTTTCAGAATGATAACCAGGTGTATGGTTTACCAAATATTGTAGGATGATACTGTACCATACTGTACATTACATTTTATACTTTTCTGTCATTGACAACTTACATGACACAGCCTGAATCATCCCAAAGAGATAATAACCACCCATCTGTCACTTCAAGCATATTAAAGGAAATGTGAATAGTTCCCAGCATAGTGGTGTACCTGATATCTTCTCAGCAAAACAGTACACATCAAAGGTCTCATTGGAATCCTTTTCTCCATATGATATCACTCCAGGAGATCCATCATCTCCCCAACAGTCTTCCCGGGGTTCGTGGAGGGGGTACCTGCAGTGAAGACATGTGTAGGTCGATAAAAGGAATTTTATTGTGTGTCATATGTTGAAGTTTCTGGAAAGTATTCAAGGACCTTCAGTGAGTTCCAATTATTTCTGTTGTTGGTTGAATTCCTGATTTATATTCTCGTTATAATTCACTAACTTAAGGCACTGTACTTCTAGTAGGTCTAATTTGAAATTGTGTTTGGATGTGTCTGCTTGGTATGCAGACATAAGATGCCTCAGACAACCTGACTTAAACTTCTGCTACATTTCCAAAGCAAATGTTTACTGAAGCATAAAAATAACTCAGTGATTGAGGCGTTTTTTGGGGGAGATCAGTTTATTCATCCATTTTGAATTCAAAAGGAAGTGCAGGGCCGGATCCCTATGAGCACCTTGGCTTAAGACTGCCTCAGTACTGCCTCACACACTCACACGCAAATGTATACCAGTGCCACAGCCAACCTATGTATGTAATATGGACATTCTCATCTTGTACAGTGTGAAGGAGACAGGGGTACTCAACAAGCATGCAGAATAGAACCTCTTGTGAATTCTGAACTTTAGAATCAGACCCTGTTACAGTCTGCAAAATGTTATTGAGGGCCACCCAGAACTGTCCAGATCAGTCTTAAGTCTGACTGAAAATCCTACCTGACGGTCTGGTCAGACAGCCAGCCAGCGTTACACTGATCCATGCCATCATGATAAGCAGCCCTGAGCTGAACTGGGGTGGCGATGGAAGCACTGTTCTCATTACACGCTGCCTTCGCCTTCTCAAAGCTCAAGCTGTAATGGTCAGTGTAGTAGTGGAACACAATACCTGAGAAAGAGAGAGAGAGAAGACAAGACAGAGATCATACATTTACTCTTCTCAATTACTGCTAGTGCTGGTTTAAAAAAAAGTCATAACTAAGGTGAACTGGTGTCGTACCTTGAACCTGAATGTCCACAGAGTCATAGATTTCCTCGTTGTCATACATCACCTCACAGCGGTAGGTTCCTGAGTCTTTCGACCGCACCTCTGTGATCTCTATGGTGGCGTCAGTGTGAGCCGTTGGGTAGTTGACCATGGTCACTCTGTCTTTGTACTCCTTCTCCACCTGAACTTTGCCGCCCAAGGCCTCCAGGATGAGCGTGGCCTTGTTCTTGGAGACATAAATCCATCTGATACGGTGGGAGAGTGCTACCATGGTCGAGGCCTCGGGGTCAGCGCCTGTATTGAACTTGAAGTAGCACGGTATCGACAAACTGCTGCCCAGCAGGGGGCGGAGTGTCATCTCCATTGGGATGCTTATAAATTCTGGAGGTGGAGAGAGGTTAATAGTCAGAATTACATGAATGGGATCAATCAAGAGATCCACATGACGCCATGTCGTTACTAGACCCCAGCTTTTTGTCTTGACGGCACTCTCCAATTTTAGTGATGGTGCATTATGGGAGTTGCAGTCTTTCAATCACTCACTCTAAAAGATTTACCTTGAAAACATACTGCGTTGTGTCGAGACTTAATGTTGGGGTCGATGTCCATGGTTATCACTCCCACCGTGCCTCCTCCACAGTGTGACGTTGCAATGTTTATGGGGTAGCGGACACTCTGGTCAGCCAGCCAGCCAGGCTGACACACATCCATGCCATCCTGCCATGCCAGGTACAGCTCTCCAGTTGTGGCCAAACGGCTGCCCAGTTGGGTACACTGGTCACTAGCTTGGGAGAATGTGAACTCTTCTTCCGACGTAGAGAAAAAGACCCTGCCTGGGAGGACAGAGAGGAGGGTCTGGGTTACATTTAGCTGGTTAATTCCTTTCAATAGAGCAAGGTAGTGCTTTCACAACAGGGAATGAAAACAGTTAGACACTCAGAATGTGATTAGAATTAATTCAATTACATGAACACATTCCCTGACGATGACAGAGATCTACATCAAGTCTAATCCAACCATTCACCGCTGATGACGGAAATCTCGCCCGTCATGTGGTGTTTTCAGTGTTTTATGATAGGTCGCACCACGTACCAAGTTTGCCATTGACAACTTATATGACACACAATTTGAATTACTCTAATGCAATAATCCCCAATCACCTGTTATTCTAAGCATAATAAAGCCACTATGAAGAGATCCACGAATAGTGGCATACCTGACATCTTCTCAGCAAAACAATAAACATCAAAGGTCTCATTAGAATCCTTTTCTCCATATGATATCACTCCAGGAGATCCATCATCTCCCCAACAGCCTTCCCGGGGTTTGCTGAGGGGGTACCTGCAGTGAAGCACACAGGAATCAATTAAGGAACTGACATTTTTAGGTTGATGTAGGCAAGGCCCAGTGAGTTCCAACTGTTTCTGTTGTTGATTGAATTCCTAATATATTCCTATTTCATTCCTGATTTTTCTGTTATAAATCCATTTAACTTAATCCACTGTAGTTCTTTTAGGTGTCTGCTTCAAGACGCCTCAGACGGACTTAAAGTTCTGCTACATTTACAAAGCAACATGCTCACTCATATACAAAAAATTCAGTGAGGTATTGTTTTTGGGGAGATCAGTTTATTCACCCCTTTCAATCCAGAAGGAAATGTCATCATGGAAAGTTACCACCTGATAAATAATGTTCCAAGCCTATATTCAAATTTGAAAAAATATTAACTGAATGAATAAATAGTTGTATGACTAATGCATGACTTTGTGTGATGTCCAGAACAACTGGTAACGTCTGACTGAAAATCCTACCTGACGGTCTGGTCAGACAGCCAGCCAGCGTTACACTGATCCATGCCATCATGATAAGCAGCCCTGAGCTGAGCTGGGGTGGCGATGGAAGCACTGTTCTTATTACACGCTGCCTTCGCCTTCTCAAAGCTCAAGCTGTAATGGTCAGTGTAGTAGTGGAACACAATTCCTGAGAAAGAGAGAGAGAAGACAGAGATCATACATTTACTCTTCTCAATTACTGCTAGTGCTGGTTTAAAAAAAGCCATAACTAAGGTGAACTGGTGTCGTACCTTGAACCTGAATGTCCACAGAGTCATAGATTTCCTCGTTGTCATACATCACCTCACAGCGGTAGGTTCCTGAGTCTTTCGACCGCACCTCTGTGATCTCTATGGTGGCGTCAGTGTGAGCCGTTGGGTAGTTGACCATGGTCACTCTGTCTTTGTACTCCTTCTCCACCTGAACTTTGCCGCCCAAGGCCTCCAGGATGAGCGTGGCCTTGTTCTTGGAGACATAAATCCATCTGATACGGTGGGAGAGTGCTACCATGGTCGAGGCCTCGGGGTCAGCGCCTGTATTGAACTTGAAGTAGCACGGTATCGACAAACTGCTGCCCAGCAGGGGGCGGAGTGTCATCTCCATTGGGATGCTTATAAATTCTGGAGGTGGAGAGAGGTTAATAGTCAGAATTACATGAATGGGATCAATCAAGAGATCCACATGACGCCATGTCGTTACTAGACCCCAGCTTTTTGTCTTGACGGCACTCTCCAATTTTAGTGATGGTGCATTATGGGAGTTGCAGTCTTTCAATCACTCACTCTAAAAGATTTACCTTGAAAACATACTGCGTTGTGTCGAGACTTAATGTTGGGGTCGATGTCCATGGTTATCACTCCCACCGTGCCTCCTCCACAGTGTGACGTTGCAATGTTTATGGGGTAGCGGACACTCTGGTCAGCCAGCCAGCCGGGCTGACACACATCCATGCCATCCTGCCATGCCAGGTACAGCTCTCCAGTTGTGGCCAAACGGCTGCCCAGTTGGGTACACTGGTCACTAGCTTGGGAGAATGTGAACTCTTCTTCCGACGTAGAGAAAAAGACCCTGCCTGGGAGGACAGAGAGGAGGGTCTGGGTTACATTTAGCTGGTTAATTCCTTTCAATAGAGCAAGGTAGTGCTTTCACAACAGGGAATGAAAACAGTTAGACACTCAGAATGTGATTAGAATTAATTCAATTACATGAACACATTCCCTGACGATGACAGAGATCTACATCAAGTCTAATCCAACCATTCACCGCTGATGACGGAAATCTCGCCCGTCATGTGGTGTTTTCAGTGTTTTATGATAGGTCGCACCACGTACCAAGTTTGCCATTGACAACTTATATGACACACAATTTGAATTACTCTAATGCAATAATCCCCAATCACCTGTTATTCTAAGCATAATAAAGCCACTATGAAGAGATCCCCGAATAGTGGCATACCTGGCATCTTCTCAGCAAAACAATAAACATCAAAGGTCTCATTAGAATCCTTTTCTCCATATGATATCACTCCAGGAGATCCATCATCTCCCCAACAGCCTTCCCGGGGTTTGCTGAGGGGGTACCTGCAGTGAAGCACACAGGAATCAATTAAGGAACTGACATTTTTAGGTTGATGTAGGCAAGGCCCAGTGAGTTCCAACTGTTTCTGTTGTTGATTGAATTCCTAATATATTCCTATTTCATTCCTGATTTTTCTGTTATAATTCCATTTAACTTAATCCACTGTACTTCTTTTAGGTGTCTGCTTCAAGACGCCTCAGACGGACTTAAAGTTCTGCTACATTTACAAAGCAACATGCTCACTCATATACAAATAATTCAGTGAGGTATTGTTTTTGGGGAGATCAGTTTATTCACCCCTTTCAATCCAGAAGGAAATGTCATCATGGAAAGTTACCACCTGATAAATAATGTTCCAAGCCTATATTCAAATTTGAAAAAATATTAACTGAATGAATAAATAGTTGTATGACTAATGCATGACTTTGTGTGATGTCCAGAACAACTGGTAACGTCTGACTGAAAATCCTACCTGACGGTCTGGTCAGACAGCCAGCCAGCGTTACACTGATCCATGCCATCATGATAAGCAGCCCTGAGCTGAGCTGGGGTGGCGATGGAAGCACTGTTCTTATTACACGCTGCCTTCGCCTTCTCAAAGCTCAAGCTGTAATGGTCAGTGTAGTAGTGGAACACAATTCCTGAGAAAGAGAGAGAGAAGACAGAGATCATACATTTACTCTTCTCAATTACTGCTAGTGCAGGTTTAAAAAAAGCCATAACTAAGGTGAACTGGTGTCGTACCTTGAACCTGAATGTCCACAGAGTCATAGATTTCCTCGTTGTCATACATCACCTCACAGCGGTACGTTCCTGAGTCTTTCGACCGCACCTCTGTGATCTCTATGGTGGCATCAGTGGGAGACGTTGGGTAGTTGACCATGGTCACTCGGCCTTCGTACTCACTCTCCACATTTATTGTGCCGTCCAATGCCTCCAGGATGAGCGTGATTTTGTTCTCTGTGATTAAGGTCCACCTGACCATGGTCAGGGCCTCTGGGTCATTGGCTCTATTTAACTTTAAGGAGCACGGCACTGACAAACTGCTGCCCAGCAGGGGGCGGAGTGTCATCTCCACTGGGATGCTTACCAATTCTGGAGGTGGAGAGAGGTGAATATAGTGACAATAAAATAAATGGGCTCAATCAAGAGATTGGTCTAAGCGGGAGTACAAGAAGTAACATCCAATGATGTTACGTAACATTGATGCAGTGCAGATCTGTTTCCACCATAGAGCTATATAAGGGCTGGAGGAGGCAGAGATTCCCTACCCTACTCATTTCAATGAAACTTGCTCACTAGACTGACCACATTACATCCCAGATCCACATGAAGCCATGACGTTATTAGACCCTGTCTTTCATTCACTCTAAAAGATTTACCATGAAAACACCATGCGTTGTATCGCGACCCAATGTCGGGGTCCACATCCATGGTTATTACTCCCACCATGCCTCCTCCACAGTGTGACGTTGCAGTGTTTATGGGGTAGCGGACACTCCGGTCAGCCAGCCAGCCGGCCTGACACACATCCATACCGCCTTGCCATGCCAGGTACAGGTCTCCAGTTGCGGCCAAATAGCCGCCCATGTTGATACAATAGTCATCAGCTTCGTAGAAGGTGAACTCTTCTTCCGATGACGATAAAAAGATCCTACCTGTGAAGACAGAAAGCAGGCTGGTTTGAATTACATTTTAATGGTTAAATGTTTTCAATAGAGCAGGGTAGTGCTGTCAGAACAGGGAGGGAAAGAAGAGAGAGAGACTCAGTATGTCAGTAGATTGAAATAACCGTCCATGGTATAGTCCACAGGTGGTTCAAGGAAGAGCTAAAAATACAAGTCAACTAGTCCCTGGTATAATCTACAGTACCGTAGGTTCAGGAAGGGCAAAAAAGGTCTAAAGCCAGCCTAACGACATCACGTGCCATCAGGCTGCTGAACAAGGCTTATGCCTTGCTCAGCGTTCTGATGACAGAGTCATGCCATGTTTCAGCAATCTGACGGGTGGAAACGGTTCCTTAGTTTGGTGGTGGGTGCTGCTCTTGATACTGCGGTAGGCCCCCTTGCCCTTCTGCGGGCGTTGTGAGAGGTTGAACAGTTTGTGCCTTGGGTGGTATTAATAAGAAAAAAGCAATGTATTCCATTTTAAAGTAACTTGCCCAACACTGGATTTAGATAGCATGTAATTTAGACAGATGCAAGGTTCATTCTTTACCCATTATCCTAGTTTCTTTGAAGCACTACACTGTTTACCCTCTATTTATGTGATTGATTACTTTTGTTTGTTGACTAGAATTCATGCTTACTCTGCATATTCCAATCGCACACTTGTAATTAAGTTTCTCTGGGTAAGAGCATTTGCTAAGTGCGGCTGCCTACAATCTGAAAGACTAAAGTAAGTTTGTGATGGGTTTCAGAATGATAACCAGGTGTATGGTTTACCAAATATTGTAGGATGATACTGTACTATACAGTACATTATATTTTATACTTTTCTGTCATTGACAACTTACATGACACAGCCTGAATCATCCCAAAGAGATAATACCCACCCATCTGTCATTTCAAGCATATTAAAGGAAATGTGAATAGTTCCCAGCATAGTGGTGTACCTGATATCTTCTCAGCAAAACAGTACACATCAAAGGTCTCATTGGAATCCTTTTCTCCATATGATATCACTCCAGGAGATCCATCATCTCCCCAACAGTCTTCCCGGGGTTCGTGGAGGGGGTACCTGCAGTGAAGACATGTGTAGGGCGATACAAGGAAATGTATATATTTTATTGTGTGTCATATGTTGAAGGTTCTGGAAAGTATTCAAGGACCTTCAGTGAGTTCCAGTTATTTCTGTTGTTGGTTGAATTCCTGATTTATATTCTCGTTATAATTCACTAACTTAAGGCACTGTATTCTAGTAGGTCTAATTTGAAATTGTGTTTGGATGTGTCTGCTTGGTATGCAGACATAAGATGCCTCAGACAACCTGACTTAAACTTCTGCTACATTTCCAAAGCAAATGTTTACTGAAGCATAAAAATAGCTCAGTGATTGAGGCATTTTTGGTGGGAGATCAGTTTATTCATCCATTTTGAATTCAAAAGGAAGTGCAGGGCCGGATCCCTATGAGCGCCTTGGCTTAAGACTGCCTCAGAACTGCCTCACACGCAAATGTATACCAGTGCCACAGCCAACCTATGTATGTAATATGGACATTCTCATCTTGTACAGTGTGAAGGAGACAGGGGTACTCAACAAGCATGCAGAATAGAACCTCTTGTGAATTCTGAACTTTAGAATCAGACCCTGTTACAGTCTGCAAAATGTTATTGAGGGCCACCCAGAACTGTCCAGATCAGTCTTAAGTCTGACTGAAAATCCTACCTGACGGTCTGGTCAGACAGCCAGCCAGCGTTACACTGATCCATGCCATCATGATAAGCAGCCCTGAGCTGAGCTGGGGTGGCGATGGAAGCACTGTTCTCATTACACGCTGCCTTCGCCTTCTCAAAGCTCAAGCTGTAATGGTCAGTGTAGTAGTGGAACACAATACCTGAGAAAGAGAGAGAGAAGACAAGACAGAGATCATACATTTACTCTTCTCAATTACTGCTAGTGCTGGTTTAAAAAAAGTCATAACTAAGGTGAACTGGTGTCGTACCTTGAACCTGAATTTCCACAGAGTCATAGATTTCCTCGTTGTCATACATCACCTCACAGTGGTACGTTCCTGAGTCTTTCGACCGCACCTCTGTGATCTCTATGGTGGCGTCAGTGTGAGCCGTTGGGTAGTTGACCATGGTCACTCTGTCTTTGTACTCCTTCTCCACCTGAACTTTGCCGTCCAAGGCCTCCAGGATGAGCGTGGCCTTGTTCTTGGAGACATAAGTCCATCTGATACGGTGGGAGAGCGCTACCATGGTCGAGGCCTCGGGGCCATCTCCTGTTTTTAACTTGAAGTAGCACGGTATCGACAAACTGTTGCCCAGCAGGGGGCGGAGTGTGATCTCCATTGGGATGCTTACCAATTCTGGAGGTGGAGAGAGGTGAATAGTCAGAATTACATGAATGGGATCAATCAAGAGATCCACATGACGCCATGTCGTTACTAGACCCCGGCTTTTTGTCTTGACGGCACTAACTCCTCTCCAATTTTAGTGATGGTGCATTATGGGAGTTGCAGTCTTTCAATCACTCACTCTAAAAGATTTACCTTGAAAACATACTGCGTTGTGTCGAGACTTAATGTTGGGGTCGATGTCCATGGTTATCACTCCCACCGTGCCTCCTCCACAGTGTGACGTTGCAATGTTTATGGGGTAGCGGACACTCTGGTCAGCCAGCCAGCCAGGCTGACACACATCCATGCCATCCTGCCATGCCAGGTACAGCTCTCCAGTTGTGGCCAAACGGCTGCCCAGTTGGGTACACTGGTCACTAGCTTGGGAGAATGTGAACTCTTCTTCCGACGTGGAGAAAAAGACCCAGCCTGGGAGGACAGAGAGGAGGGTCTGGGTTACATTTAGCTGGTTAATTCCTTTCAATAGAGCAACGTAGTGCTTTCACAACAGGGAATGAAAACAGTTAGACACTCAGTATGTGATTAGAATGAATTCAATTACACGAACACATTCCCTGACGTTGAAAGAGATCTACATCAAGTCTAATCCAACCATTCACCGCTGATGACGGAGATCTCGCCCGTCATGTGGTGTTTTCAATGTTTTATGATAGGTCTCTCTCTTTTACCTCATACTATAGGTCAGATGATACCATACTTTTTCAAAGTTTGCCATTGACAACTTATATGACACACAATTTGAATTGCTCTAATGCGATATTCTCCAATCACTTGTTATTTTATTTTTTCCACTTAATTTTTATTGAAGGAAGAACAGACAAGAAAAACAACAAACAAGACTATGCGGAAAGAAAAAGAAAAGAAAAAGACAAAAGGTAAAAAGAAAAAAGGCTGCATTTTTCATATTACAAAAAACATTAAATGAAATCCTATTGCAATATCGCTAGGCTGAGAGAAGAGATTCCACTTTTCCCACTTTTTATAGAATTTATCCTCTTGTAGTCTAAGTATGAATGTTAGTTTTTCCATAGCATACAGTTCCTCAATAATGTCCATCCATTGATCTTTCGTTGGTGGGTCCTGTTGGCACCAGCGTTGTGTGATTGCTTTTTTACTTGATGCTAAGAGGATCTTGATTAAATATTTATCATGTATTAGAAACTCTTCAGGGATATTTCCCAACAGTAGAAAAGAAACAGAGGTATCTCAAAACACAGAATGGTCTCCAAGGTGGAGTGGATATCCTGCCAGTATTTCTGAATTTTAGGACAAGACCAGAAAATATGAGCGTGGCCCGCCCAATCACCTGTTGTTCTAAGCATAATAAAACCACTATGAAGAGATCCACGAATAGTGGCATACCTGACATCTTCTCAGCAAAACAATAAACATCAAAGGTCTCATTGGAATCCTTTTCTCCATATGATATCACTCCAGGAGATCCATCATCTCCCCAACAGCCTTCCCGGGGTTTGCTGAGGGGGTACCTGCAGTGAAGCACACAGGAATCAATTAAATAATTTACATTTTTAGGTTGATGTAGGCAAGGCCCAGTGAGTTCCAACTGTTTCTGTTGTTGATTGAATTCCTAATATATTCCTATTTCATTCCTGATTTTTCTGTTATAATTCCATTTAACTTATTCCACTGTACTTATTTTACTGTAGGTGTCTGCTTCAAGACGCCTCAGACAGACTTAAAGTTCTGCTACATTTACAAAGCAACATGCTCACTCATATACAAAAAATTCAGTGAGGTATTGTTTTTGGGGACATCATGTTATTCACCCCTTTCAATCCAGAAGGAAATGTCATCATGGAAAGTTACCAGCTAATGGAAATAATGTTCCAAGCCTATATTCAAATTTGAAAAAATATTAACTGAATGAATAAATAGTTGTATGACTAATGCAAGAGTAATGTGAAGGGTTTCCTTCACATTATGACTTTGTGTGATGTCCAGAACAACTGGTAACGTCTGACTGAAAATCCTACCTGACGGTCTGGTCAGACAGCCAGCCAGCGCTACACTGATCCATGCCATCATGATAAGCAGCCCTGAGCTGAACTGGGGTGGCGATGGAAGCACTGTTCTCAATACACGCTGCCTTCGCCTTCTCAAAGTTCAAGCTGTAATGGTCAGTGTAGTAGTGGAACACAATACCTGAGAAAGAGCGAGAGAAGACAAGACAGAGATCATACATTTACTCTTCTCAATTACTGCTAGTGCTGGTTTAAAAAAAGCCATAACTAAGGTGAACTGGTGTCGTACCTTGAACCTGAATGTCCACAGAGTCATAGATTTCCTCGTTGTCATACATCACCTCACAGTGGTACGTTCCTGAGTCTTTCGACCGCACCTCTGTGATCTCTATGGTGGCGTCAGTGTGAGGCGTTGGGTAGTTGACCATGGTCACTCTGTCTTTGTACTCCTTCTCCACCTGAACTTTGCCGTCCAAGGCCTCCAGGATGAGCGTGGCCTTGTTCTTGGAGACATATGTCCATCTGATACGGTGGGAGAGCGCTACCATGGTCGAGGCCTCGGGATCATCGCCTGTTTTTAACTTGAAGTAGAACGGTATCGACAAACTGCTGCCCAGCAGGGGGCGGAGTGTCATCTCCTTTGGGATGCTTCCCAATTCTGGAGGTGGAGAGGGGTGAATAGTCAGAATTACATGAATGGGATCAATCAAGAGATCCACATGACGCCATGTCGTTACTAGACCCCGTCTTTTTGTCTTGACGGCGCTAACTCCTCTCCAATTTTAGTGATGGTGCATTATGGGAGTTGCCATTGACAACTCATATGACACACAGTTTGAATTATACCCTAATGCAATAATCCCCAATCACCTGTTATTCTAAGCATAATAAAGTCCCTATGAAGAGATCCCCAAATAGTGGCATACCTAACATCTTCTCAGCAAAACAATAAACATCAAAGGTCTCATTGGAATCCTTTTCTCCATATGATATCACTCCAGGAGATCCATCATCTCCCCAACAGCCTTCCCGGGGTTTGCGGAGGGGGTACCTGCAGTGAAGGACACAGAAATCAATTAATGAACTGATATTTAACTTAATCCACTGTACTTCTTTTAGATGTCTGCTTCAAGACACCTCAGACGAACTTAAAGTTCTGCTACATTTACAAAGCACTCATGACTAATGCAAGAGTAATGTGAAGGGTTTCCTTCACATTATGACTTTGTGTGATGTCCAGAACAACTGGTAAAGTCTGACTGAAAATCCTACCTGACGGTCTGGTCAGACAGCCAGCCAGCGCTACACTGATCCATGCCATCATGATAAGCAGCCCTGAGCTGAGCAGGGGTGGCGATGGAAGCACTGTTCTCATTACACGCTGCCTTCGCCTTCTCAAAGCTCAAGCTGTAATGGTCAGTGTAGTAGTGGAATACAATACCTGAGAGAGAAGACAGAGATCATACATTTACTCTTCTCAATTACTGCTTGTGCTGGTTTAAAAAAAAGTCATAACTAAGGTGAACTGGTGTCGTACCTTGAACCTGAATGTCCACAGAGTCATAGATGTCCTCATTGTCATACATCACCTCACAGTGGTACGTTCCTGAGTCTTTCGACCGCACCTCTGTGATCTCTATGGTGGCGTCAGTGTGAGGCGTTGGGTAGTTGACCATGGTCACTCTGTCTTTGTACTCCTTCTCCACCTGAACTTTGCCGTCCAAGGCCTCCAGGATGAGCGTGGCCTTGTTCTTGGAGACATAAATCCATCTGATACGGTGGGAGAGTGCTACCATGGTCGAGGCCTCGGGGTCAGCGCCTGTATTGAACTTGAAGTAGCACGGTATCGACAAACTGCTGCCCAGCAGGGGGCGGAGTGTCATCTCCATTGGGATGCTTATAAATTCTGGAGGTGGAGAGAGGTGAATAGTCAGAATTACATGAATGGGATCAATCAAGAGATCCACATGACGCCATGTCGTTACTAGACCCCGTCTTTTTGTCTTGACGGCGCTAACTCCTCTCCAATTTTAGTGATGGTGCATTATGGGAGTTGCCATTGACAACTTATATGACACACAGTTTGAATTATAACCTAATGCAATAATCCCCAATCACCTGTTATTCTAAGCATAATAAAGCCACTATGAAGAGATCCCCAAATAGTGGCATACCTAACATCTTCTCAGCAAAACAATAAACATCAAAGGTCTCATTGGAATCCTTTTCTCCATATGATATCACTCCAGGAGATCCATCATCTCCCCAACAGCCTTCCCGGGGTTTGCGGAGGGGGTACCTGCAGTGAAGGACACAGGAGTCAATTAAATAACTGATATTTAACTTAATCCGCTGTACTTCTTTTAGATGTCTGCTTCAAGACACCTCAGACGAACTTAAAGTTCTGCTACATTTACAAAGCACTCATGACTAATGCAAGAGTAATGTGAAGGGTTTCCTTCACATTATGACTTTGTGTGATGTCCAGAACAACTGGTAAAGTCTTACTGAAAATCCTACCTGACGGTCTGGTCAGACAGCCAGCCAGCGCTACACTGATCCATGCCATCATGATAAGCAGCCCTGAGCTGAGCAGGGGTGGCGATGGAAGCACTGTTCTCATTACACGCTGCCTTCGCCTTCTCAAAGCTCAAGCTGTAATGGTCAGTGTAGTAGTGGAACACAATACCTGAGAAAGAGAGAGAGAAGACAGAGATCATACATTTACTCTTCTCAATTACTGCTTGTGCTGGTTTAAAAAAAAGTCATAACTAAGGTGAACTGGTGTCGTACCTTGAACCTGAATGTCCACAGAGTCATAGATGTCCTCATTGTCATACATCACCTCACAGTGGTACGTTCCTGAGTCTTTCGACCGCACCTCTGTGATCTCTATGGTGGCGTCAGTGTGAGCCGTTGGGTAGTTGACCATGGTCACTCTGTCTTTGTACTCCTTCTCCACCTGAACTTTGCCGTTCAAGGCCTCCAGGATGAGCGTGGCCTTGTTCTTGGAGACATAAATCCATCTGATACGGTGGGAGAGTGCTACCATGGTCGAGGCCTCGGGGTCAGCGCCTGTATTGAACTTGAAGTAGCACGGTATCGACAAACTGCTGCCCAGCAGGGGGCGGAGTGTCATCTCCATTGGGATGCTTACCAATTCTGGAGGTGGAGAGAGGTGAATAGTCAGAATTACATGAATGGGATCAATCAAGAGATCCACATGACGCCATGTCGTTACTAGACCCCAGCTTTTTGTCTTGACGGCACTCTCCAATTTTTGTGATGGTGCATTATGGGAGTTGCAGTCTTTCAATCACTCACTCTAAAAGATTTACCTTGAAAACATACTGCGTTGTGTCGAGACGTAATGTTGGGGTCGATGTCCATGGTTATCACTCCCACCGTGCCTCCTCCACAGTGTGACGTTGCAATGTTTATGGGGTAGCGGACACTCTGGTCAGCCAGCCAGCCGGGCTGACACACATCCATGCCATCCTGCCATGCCAGGTACAGCTCTCCAGTTGTGGCCAAACGGCTGCCCAGTTGGGTACACTGGTCACTAGCTTGGGAGAATGTGAACTCTTCTTCCGACGTGGAGAAAAACACCCTGCCTGGGAGGACAGAGAGGAGGGTCTGGGTTACATTTAGCTGGTTAATTAATTTCAATAGAGCAAGGTAGTACTTTCACAACAGGGAATGAAAACAGTTAGACGCTCAGTATGTGATTAGAATGAATTCAATTACATGAACACATTCCCTGACGTTGACAGAGATCTACATCAAGTCTAATCCAACCATTCACCGCTGATGACGGAAATCTCACCCGTCATGTGGTGTTTTATGATAGGTCGCTCTATTTTACCACATACTATAGATCAGATGATACCATACTTTTTCAAAGTTTGCCATTGACAACTTATATGACACACAATTTGAATTACTCTAATGCAATAATCCCCAATCACCTGTTATTCTAAGCATAATAAAGCCACTATGAAGACATCCACGAATAGTGGCATACCTGACATCTTCTCAGCAAAACAATAAACATCAAAGGTCTCATTGGAATCCTTTTCTCCATATGATATCACTCCAGGAGATCCATCATCTCCCAAACAGCCTTCCCGGGGTTTGCTGAGGGGGTACCTGCAGTGAAGCACATAGGAATAAATTAAGGAACTGACATTTTTAGGTTGATGTAGGCAAGGCCCAGTGAGTTCCAACTGTTTCTGTTGTTGATTGAATTCCTAATATATTCCTATTTCATTCCTGATTTTTCTGTTATAATTCCATTTAACTTAATCCACTGTAGTTCTTTTAGGTGTCTGCTTCAAGACGCCTCAGACGGACTTAAAGTTCTGCTACATTTACAAAGCAACATGCTCACTCATATACAAATAATTCAGTGAGGTATTGTTTTTGGGGAGAACAGTTTATTCACCCCTTTCAATCCAGAAGGAAATGTCATCATGGAAAGTTACCACCTGATGTAAATAATGTTCCAAGCCTATATTCAAATTTGAATGAATAAATTGTTGTATGACTAATGCAAGAGTAATGTGAAGGGTTTCCTTCACATTATGACTTTGTGTGATGTCCAGAACAACTGGTAACATCTGACTGAAAATCCTACCTGACGGTCTGGTCAGACAGCCAGCCAGCGCTACACTGATCCATGCCATCATGATAAGCAGCCCTGAGCTGAGCTGGGGTGGCGATGGAAGCACTGTTCTTATTACACGCTGCCTTCGCCTTCTCAAAGCTCAAGCTGTAATGGTCAGTGTAGTAGTGGAACACAATACCTGAGAAAGAGAGAGAGAAGACAGAGATCATACATTTACTCTTCTCAATTACTGCTGGTTTAAAAAAATGTCATAACTAAGGTGAACTGGTGTCGTACCTTGAACCTGAATGTCCACAGAGTCATAGATTTCCTCGTTGTCATACATCACCTCACAGCGGTACGTTCCTGAGTCTTTCGACCGCACCTCTGTGATCTCTATGGTGGCATCAGTGGGAGACGTTGGGCAGTTGACCATGGTCACTCGGCCTTCGTACTCACTCTCCACATTTATTGTGCCGTCCAAGGCCTCCAGGATGAGCGTGATTTTGTTCTCTGTGATTAAGGTCCACCTGACCATGGTCAGGGCCTCTGGGTCATTGGCTCTTTTTAACTTTAAGGAGCACGGCACTGACAAACTGCTGCCCAGCAGGGGGCGGAGTGTCATCTCCACTGGGATGCTTACCAATTCTGGAGGTGGAGAGAGGTGAATATAGTGACAACTAGAACTGCACTCTGCCGAGTGCATACTTGCTTGTTGCACACTAGTAGTGCGCAAGCAGAGCGCGCAAGTACTTTCGACCGCTACAAACCGCTACAAACTGTCAAATCTCAGTTTCTGCCTCTATGTATATGTCATTTGTAAGTTGATTAGCGGTATACTGTGGTTACTTTGCGCCCTATGCACCGTCCCAGCAATGACTAATGACTAGACATACGTATACATATACATTATACTATATAGAGTATGTAGTTGTAATTTGATTAGCAGTATACTGTGGTTACTTGGTGCCAAAAAGTGACAGCCGTCTTTTTCAACCGTTTTTATGTGTATATGCAAATCTGTGCCTGGTTTGCTGGGACCAGATTACACATTACGTCATCGCTGAGAGCTGGGACCAGAGTACATGGTGTGTATATGTATGACTAGCTCTCAGTGATGACGTAAGAGATATGGTCATCTTTGTAGTCTGGTCCCAGCAGACCAGGCACAGATTTACAAATTACAAATCACTTTACAACTTTACAACTTTTCAAGTTGTAATTTGATTAGCCGTATACTGTGGTTACTTGGTTCCAAAAAGTGACAGCCAAGTTCTTTTCAACCGTTTTTATGTGTATGCAAGTCTGTGCCTGTTTTGCTGGGACCAGATACCACATTACGTCATGACTGAGAGCTAGTCATACATATACACACCATGTACTCTGGTCCCAGCTCTCAACGATGACGTAATGTGGTATCTGGTCCCAGCAAACCAGGCACAGACTTGCATACACATAAAAACGGTTGAAAAGAACTTGGCTGTCACTTTGAAGAGACCAAGCGAAATTATTACTTGCGCGCTCTGCTTGCGCAAGTAATAAAATAAATGGGCTCAATCAAGAGATTGGGTCTAAGCGGGAGTACAAGAAGTAACATCCAATGATGTTACGTAACATTGATGCAGCGCAGATCTGTTTCCACCATAGAGCTATATAAGGGCTGGAGGAGGCAGAGATTAACCTGACGCTGCCAGATCCAAAAAGCTTGCTACACAAATTTGTTTAACAGCTTATTGGGATCTGGGATCGCGGAAGCAAATTCGATGACGGGGCTGTTCCTTTTTTTCAAGATACATGGTAGATGATTGGATGGGAGCGTCTGTCTATCACCGTGTGGGCGTGCAAACACAACCAATCATATTGACGTGTCTATATAGCTTCACATCCGGTTTCGCACACATCCCGCCCTTAGCTCACGCTGATTGGTTCGGTACGGGTCGGATCTGTGTTAGCTCAACCCCCTCAGAGATCCCAGATCCAAATAAGCTGTGAAACAAATTTGTGTAGCAAGCTTTTTGGATCTGGCAGCGTCAGGTTAGGCAGAGATTCCCTACCCTACTCATTTCAATGAAACTTGCTCACTAGACTGACTACATTACATCCCAGATCCACATGAAGCCATGACGTTATTAGACCCTGTCTTTCATTCACTCTAAAAGATTTACCATGAAAACACCATGCGTTGTATCGCGACCCAATGTCGGGGTCCACATCCATGGTTATTACTCCCACCATGCCTCCTCCACAGTGTGACGTTGCAGTGTTTATGGGGTAGCGGACACTCCGGTCAGCCAGCCAGCCGGCCTGACACACATCCATACCGCCCTGCCATGCCAGGTACAGCTCTCCAGTTGTGGCCAAATGGCTGCCCATGTTGATACAATAGTCTTCAGCTTCGTAGAAGGTGAACTCTTCTTCCGATGAGGATAAAAAGATCCTACCTGTGAAGACAGAAAGCAGGCTGGTTTGAATTACATTTTAATGGTTAAATGTTTTCAATAGAGCAGGGTAGTGCTGTCAGAACAGGGAGGGAAAGAAGAGAGAGAGACTCAGTATGTCAGTAGATTGAATTAACCGTCCATGGTATAGTCCACAGGTGGTTCAAGGAAGAGCTAAAAATACAAGTCAACTAGTCCCTGGTATAATCCACAGTAGGTTCAGGAAGAGCAAAAAAGGTCTAAAGCCAGCCTAACGACATCACTTGCCATCAGGCTGCTGAACAAGGCTTATGCCTTGCTCAGCGTTCTGATGACAGAGTCATGCCATGTTTCAGCAATCTGACGGGTGGAAACGGTTCCTTAGTTTGGTGGTGGGTGCTGCTCTTGATACTGCGGTAGGCCCCCTTGCCCTTCTGCAGGCGTTGTGAGAGGTTGAACAGTTTGTGCCTTGGGTGGTATTAATAAGAAAAAAGCCATGTATTCAATTTTAAAGTAACTTGCCCAACACTGGATTTAGATAGCATGTAATTTAGACAGATGCAAGGTTCATTCTTTACCCATTATCCTAGTTTCTTTGAAGCACTACACTGTTTACCCTCTATTTATGTGATTGATTACCGGTACTTTTGTTTGTTGACTAGAATTCATGCTTACTCTGCATATTCCAATCGCACACTTGTAATTACGTTTCTCTGGGTAAGAGCATTTGCTAAGTGCGGCTGCCTACAATCTGAAAGACTAAAGTAAGTTTGTGATGGTTTCAGAATGATAACCAGGTGTATGGTTTACCAAATATTGTAGGATGATACTGTACTATACAGTACAATATATTTTATACTTTTCTGTCATTGACAACTTACATGACACAGCCTGAATCATCCCAAAGAGATAATACCCACCCATCTGTCATTTCAAGCATATTAAAGGAAATGTGAATAGTTCCCAGCATAATGGTGTACCTGATATCTTCTCAGCAAAACAGTACACATCAAAGGTCTCATTGGAATCCTTTTCTCCATATGATATCACTCCAGGAGATCCATCATCTCCCCAACAGTCTTCCCGGGGTTCGTGGAGGGGGTACCTGCAGTGAAGACATGTGTAGGGCAATACAAGGAAATGTATACATTTTATTGTGTTTCATATGTTGAAGGTTCTGGAAAGTATTCAAGGACCTTCAGTGAGTTCCAATTATTTCTGTTGTTGGTTGAATTCCTGATTTATATTCTCGTTATAATTCACTAACTTAAGGCACTGTATTCTAGTAGGTCTAATTTGAAATTGTGTTTGGATGTGTCTGCTTGGTATGCAGACATAAGATGCCTCAGACAACCTGACTTAAACTTCTGCTACATTTCCAAAGCAAATGTTTACTGAAGCATAAAAATAGCTCAGTGATTGAGGCATTTTTGGTGGGAGATCAGTTTATTCATCCATTTTGAATTCAAAAGGAAGTGCAGGGCCGGATCCCTATGAGCGCCTTGGCTTAAGACTGCCTCAGAACTGCCTCACACACTCACACGCAAATGTATACCAGTGCCACAGCCAACCTATGTATGTAATATGGACATTCTCATCTTGTACAGTGTGAAGGAGACAGGGGTACTCAACAAGCATGCAGAATAGAACCTCTTGTGAATTCTGAACTTTAGAATCAGACCCTGTTACAGTCTGCAAAATGTTATTGAGGGCCACCCAGAACTGTCCAGATCAGTCTTAAGTCTGACTGAAAATCCTACCTGACGGTCTGGTCAGACAGCCAGCCAGCGTTACACTGATCCATGCCATCATGATAAGCAGCCCTGAGCTGAGCTGGGGTGGCGATGGAAGCACTGTTCTCATTACACGCTGCCTTCGCCTTCTCAAAGCTCAAGCTGTAATGGTCAGTGTAGTAGTGGAACACAATACCTGAGAAAGAGAGAGAGAGAAGACAAGACAGAGATCATACATTTACTCTTCTCAATTACGGCTAGTGCTGGTTTAAAAAAAGTCATAACTAAGGTGAACTGGTGTCGTACCTTGAACCTGAATGTCCACAGAGTCATAGATTTCCTCGTTGTCATACATCACCTCACAGTGGTATGTTCCTGAGTCTTTCGACCGCACCTCTGTGATCTCTATGGTGGCGTCAGTGTGAGCCGTTGGGTAGTTGACCATGGTCACTCTGTCTTTGTACTCCTTCTCCACCTGAACTTTGCCGTCCAAGGCCTCCAGGATGAGCGTGGCCTTGTTCTTGGAGACATAAGTCCATCTGATACGGTGGGAGAGCGCTACCATGGTCGAGGCCTCGGGGCCATCTCCTGTTTTTAACTTGAAGTAGCACGGTATCGACAAACTGTTGCCCAGCAGGGGGCGGAGTGTCATCTCCATTGGGATGCTTACCAATTCTGGAGGTGGAGAGAGGTGAATAGTCAGAATTACATGAATGGGATCAATCAAGAGATCCACATGACGCCATGTCGTTACTAGACCCCGGCTTTTTGTCTTGACGGCACTAACTCCTCTCCAAATTTAGTGATGGTGCATTATGGGAGTTGCAGTCTTTCAATCACTCACTCTAAAAGATTTACCTTGAATCTATTCTCTTTTGATGAACTAGCTGCTAAATTCAATTTACCCCGTACACACTTCTTTAAGTATTTACAACTCAGAAGCTTTATAGGGGTTAAACAGGTGAATTCTCTGACACTCCCTCCCCTGTCAATAATAGAAAAAGAGCTTATCAGAAACCCCTTTAATAGGGGCATCATTTCTGATTTATACTCTACGTTAGTAGAATTCTCTCCTGAATCCTCTGAATCCAAATATAATGCATGGAAGGCTGATCTACAAGAGGAATTGACATTGGAAGAGTGGAGCTCAGCCTGTATGGATGCTCAATCCCAGACCGGTAACACTCGGTTAAAACTGTTGCAATATAATTGGCTGATGAGGGTCTATATCACTCCAGAGAAACTAAATAAATTTAGTGCAGATATTCCAGATACTTGTATCAGATGTGGTGGGGACAAAGGTACACTTTTCCATTGTCTGTGGGCATGTCCAAGAGTGAAAGAATTCTGGGAAGAAGTGAGGAGGGAGATTCAGAAGATATTGTCGATAGATATTGAGCTTGACCCAAAACTGTTTCTATTGGGTCTCTGCCCACCTGGCCATAAGATTCAGAGTAGCGAACAAAGATTTATGGATTTATGTTTACTACAAGCCAAAAGGGCTATAGCCTTATCGTGGAAAAAGATAGGCAAACCCAGTATTGCTCAGTGGTTTAGGGAGTTGTCATTGTGTCTTCCTCTGGAAAGAATCACGTATGCTTTAAAGAATAAACAAGAGATATTTGATAGGATATGGGGAAAGTTTATTCAGTATATTACGGTTAATGACTTGTCTTATTTAATGGGGGAAATTGTTTGATCTTGTTCTCCGCAGCTGTTTGTTTTTGGTCTTGTTTGTTGTTTGACTCTGTTATTGTTGCCATTCGAGTGCCATTATTATTATTATTATGTACGTACTGTACGTTGTTGTTTTGTTTTGTTTGTTTTTCATTTTGGGTAATTGTATTGTCTGTATTGTGTATTGTTTTGTTTGTTGTATTGTCTGTTTGTACAAAAAAAAATGCAATAAATATATTGTTAAAAAAAAAAAGTATTAAAAGTATTTAGGAAAATATTTTATACACATGAAGTAAGCTGATGCACATGTAATAAAAAACATAAATGATCAAAAGATTTACCTTGAAAACATACTGCGTTGTGTCGAGACGTAATGTTGGGGTCGATGTCCATGGTTATCACTCCCACCTTGCCTCCTCCACAGTGTGACGTTGCAATGTTTATGGGGTAGCGGACACTCTGGTCAGCCAGCCAGCCGGGCTGACACACATCCATGCCATCCTGCCATGCCAGGTACAGCTCTCCAGTTGTGGCCAAACGGCTGCCCAGTTGGGTACACTGGTCACTAGCTTGGGAGAATGTGAACTCTTCTTCCGACGTGGAGAAAAAGACCCTGCCTGGGAGGACAGAGAGGAGGGTCTGGGTTACATTTAGCTGGTTAATTCCTTTCAATAGAGCAAGGTAGTGCTTTCACAACAGGGAATGAAAACAGTTAGACACTCAGTATGTGATTAGAATGAATTCAATTACATGAACACATTCCCTGACATTGAAAGAGATCTACATTAAGTCTAATCCAACCATTCACCGCTGATGACGGAGATCTCGTCCGTCATGTGGTGTTTTCAGTGTTTTACGATAGGTTGCTCTCTTTTACCACATACTATAGGTCAGGGTGATACCATAGTTTTAAAAAGTTTGCCATTGACAGCTTATATGACACACAATTTGAATTACTCTAATGCGATATTCTCCAATCACCTGTTATTTTATTTTTTTCCACTTAATTTTTATTGAAGGAAGAACAGACAAGAAAAACAACAAACAAGACTATACGGAAAGAAAAAGAAAAGAAAGACAAAAGGTAAAAAGAAAAAAGGCTGCATTTTTCATATTACAAAAAACATTAAATGAAATCCTATTGCAATATCGCTAGGCTGAGAGAAGAGATTCCACTTTTCCCACTTTTTATAGAATTTATCCTCTTGTAGTCTAAGTATGAATGTTAGTTTTTCCATAGCATACAGTTCCTCAATAATGTCCATCCATTGATCTTTCGTTGGTGGGTCCTGTTGGCACCAGCGTTGTGTGATTGCTTTTTTACTTGATGCTAAGAGGATCTTGATTAAATATTTATCATGTATTAGAAACTCTTCAGGGATATTTCCCAACAGTAGAAAAGAAACAGAGGTATCTCAAAACACAGAATGGTCTCCAAGGTGGAGTGGATATCCTGCCAGTATTTCTGAATTTTAGGACAAGACCAGAAAATATGAGCGTGGCCCGCCCAATCACCTGTTATTCTAAGCATAATAAAACCACTATGAAGAGATCCATGAATAGTGGCATACCTGACATCTTCTCAGCAAAACAATAAACATCAAAGGTCTCATTGGAATCCTTTTCTCCATATGAAATCACTCCAGGAGATCCATCATCTCCCCAACAGCCTTCCCGGGGTTTGCTGAGGGGGTACCTGCAGTGAAGCACACAGGAATCAATTAAATTATTTACATTTTTAGGTTGATGTAGGCAAGGCCCAGTGAGTTCCAACTGTTTCTGTTGTTGATTGAATTCCTAATATATTCCTATTTCATTCCTGATTTTTCTGTTATAATTCCATTTAACTTATTCCACTGTACTTATTTTACTGTAGGTGTCTGCTTCAAGACGCCTCAGACAGACTTAAAGTTCTGCTACATTTACAAAGCAACATGCTCACTCATATACAAAAAATTCAGTGAGGTATTGTTTTTGGGGAGAACAGTTTATTCACCGCTTTCAATCCAGAAGGAAATGTCATCATGGAAAGTTACCAGCTGATGGAAATAATGTTCCAAGCCTATATTCAAATTTGACTGAATGAATAAATAGTTGTATGACTAATGCAAGAGTAATGTGAAGGGTTTCCTTCACATTATGACTTTGTGTGATGTCCAGAACAACTGGTAACGTCTGACTGAAAATCCTACCTGACGGTCTGGTCAGACAGCCAGCCAGCGCTACACTGATCCATGCCATCATGATAAGCAGCCCTGAGCTGAACTGGGGTGGCGATGGAAGCACTGTTCTCATTACACGCTGCCTTCGCCTTCTCAAAGTTCAAGCTGTAATGGTCAGTGTAGTAGTGGAACACAATACCTGAGAAAGAGAGAGAGAAGACAAGACAGAGATCATACATTTACTCTTCTCAATTACTGCTAGTGCTGGTTTAAAAAAAGCCATAACTAAGGTGAACTGGTGTCGTACCTTGAACCTGAATGTCCACAGAGTAATAGATTTCCTCGTTGTCATACATCACCTCACAGTGGTACGTTCCTGAGTCTTTCGACCGCACCTCTGTGATCTCTATGGTGGCGTCAGTGTGAGGCGTTGGGTAGTTGACCATGGTCACTCTGTCTTTGTACTCCTTCTCCACCTGAACTTTGCCGGCCAAGGTCTCCAGGATGAGCGTGGCCTTGTTCTTGGAGACATATGTCCATCTGATACGGTGGGAGAGCGCTACCATGGTCGAGGCCTCGGGATCATCGCCTGTTTTTAACTTGAAGTAGAACGGTATCGACAAACTGCTGCCCAGCAGGGGGCGGAGTGTCATCTCCTTTGGGATGCTTCCCAATTCTGGAGGTGGAGAGAGGTGAATAGTCAGAATTACATGAATGGGATCAATCAAGAGATCCACATGACGCCATGTCGTTACTAGACCTCGTCTTTTTGTCTTGACGGCGCTAACTCCTCTCCAATTTTAGTGATGGTGCATTATGGGAGTTGCCATTGACAACTTATATGACACACAGTTTGAATTATACCCTAATGCAATAATCCCCAATCACCTGTTATTCTAAGCATAATAAAGCCACTATGAAGAGATCCCCAAATAGTGGCATACCTAACATCTTCTCAGCAAAACAATAAACATCAAAGGTCTCATTGGAATCCTTTTCTCCATATGATATCACTCCAGGAGATCCATCATCTCCCCAACAGCCTTCCCGGGGTTTGCGGAGGGGGTACCTGCAGTGAAGGACACAGGAATCAATTAATGAACTGATATTTAACTTAATCCACTGTACTTCTTTTAGATGTCTGCTTCAAGACACCTCAGACGAACTTAAAGTTCTGCTACATTTACAAAGCACTCATGACTAATGCAAGAGTAATGTGAAGGGTTTCCTTCACATTATGACTTTGTGTGATGTCCAGAACAACTGGTAAAGTCTGACTGAAAATCCTACCTGACGGTCTGGTCAGACAGCCAGCCAGCGCTACACTGATCCATGCCATCATGATAAGCAGCCCTGAGCTGAGCAGGGGTGGCGATGGAAGCACTGTTCTCATTACACGCTGCCTTCGCCTTCTCAAAGCTCAAGCTGTAATGGTCAGTGTAGTAGTGGAATACAATACCTGAGAAAGAGAGAGAGAAGACAGAGATCATACATTTACTCTTCTCAATTACTGCTTGTGCTGGATTTAAAAAAAGTCATAACTAAGGTGAACTGGTGTCGTACCTTGAACCTGAATGTCCACAGAGTCATAGATGTCCTCATTGTCATACATCACCTCACAGTGGTACGTTCCTGAGTCTTTCGACTGCACCTCTGTGATCTCTATGGTGGCGTCAGTGTGAGCCGTTGGGTAGTTGACCATGGTCACTCTGTCTTTGTACTCCTTTTCCACCTGAACTTTGCCGTCCAAGGCCTCCAGGATGAGCGTGGCCTTGTTCTTGGAGACATAAGTCCATCTGATACGGTGGGAGAGTGCTACAATGGTCGAGGCCTCGGGGTCATCGCCTGTTTTTAACTTGAAGTAGCACGGTATCGACAAACTGCTGCCCAGCAGGGGGCGGAGTGTCATCTCCATTGGGATGCTTACCAATTCTGGAGGTGGAGAGAGGTGAATAGTCAGAATTACATGAATGGGCTCAATCAAAAGATCCACATGACTCCATGTCGTTACTAGACCCCGTCTTTTTGTTTTGACAGCGCTAACTCCTCTCCAATTTTAGTGATGGTGCATTATGGGAGTTTCAGTCTTTCAATCACTCACTCTAAAAGATTTACCTTGAAAACATACTGCGTTGTGTCGAGACTTAATGTTGGGGTCGATGTCCATGGTTATCACTCCCACCTTGCCTCCTCCACAGTGTGATGTTGCAATGTTTATGGGGTAGCGGACACTCTGGTCAGCCAGCCAGCCGGGCTGACACACATCCATGCCATCCTGCCATGCCAGGTACAGCTCTCCAGTTGTGGCCAAACGGCTGCCCAGTTGGGTACACTGGTCACTAGCCTGGGAGAATGTGAACTCTTCTTCCGATGTGGAGAAAAAGACCCAGCCTGGGAGGACAGAGAGGAGGGTCTGGGTTACATTTAGCTGGTTAATTCCTTTCAATAGAGCATGGTAGTGCTTTCACAACAGGGAATGAAAACAGTTAGACATTCAGTATGTGATTAGAAAGAATTCAATTACATGAACACATTCCCTGACGTTGACAGAGATCTACATCAAGTCTAATCAAACCATTCACCGCTGATGACAGAGATCTCGCCCGTCATGTGGTGTTTTCAGTGTTTTATGATAGGTCGCTCTCTTTTACCACATACTATAGGTCAGGATGATACCATACTTTTTATTAGTTTGCCATTGACAATTTATATGACACACAGTTTGAATTATACCCTAATGCAATAATCCCCAATCACCTGTTATTCTAAGCATAATAAAGCCACTATGAAGAGATCCCCGAATAGTGGCATACCTGACATCTTCTCAGCAAAACAATAAACATCAAAGTTCTCATTGGAATCCTTTTCTCCAGATGATTTCACTCCAGGAGATCCATCATCTCCCCAACAGCCTTGCCGGGGTTCGCGGAGGGGGTACCTGCAGTGAAGCACACAGGAATCAATTAATTAACTCATATTTAACTTAATCCACTGTACTTCTTTTAGATGTCTGCTTCAAGACACCTCAGAGGAACTTAAAGTTCTGCTACATTTACAAAGCACTCATGACTAAATTACTAATGCAAGAGTAATGTGAAGGGTTTACTTCACATTATGACTTTGTGTGATGTCCAGAACAACTGGTAAAGTCTGACTGAAAATCCTACCTGACGGTCTGGTCAGACAGCCAGCCAGCGCTACACTGATCCATGCCATCATGATAAGCAGCCCTGAGCTGAGCTGGGGTGGCGATGGAAGCACTGTTCTCAATACACGCTGCCTTCGCCTTCTCAAAGCTCAAGCTGTAATAGTCAGTGTAGTAGTGGAACACAATACCTGAGAAAGAGAGAGAGAAGACAAGACAGAGATCATACATTTACTCTTCTCAATTACTGCTAGTGCTGGTTTAAAAAAAGCCATAACTAAGGTGAACTGGTGTCGTACCTTGAACCTGAATGTCCACAGAGTCATAGATTTCCTCGTTGTCATACATCACCTCACAGTGGTACGTTCCTGAGTCTTTCGACCGCACCTCTGTGATCTCTATGGTGGCGTCAGTGTGAGCCGTTGGGTAGTTGACCATGGTCACTCTGTCTTTGTACTCCTTTTCCACCTGAACTTTGCCGTCCAAGGCCTCCAGGATGAGCATGGCCTTGTTCTTGGAGACATAAGTCCATCTGATACGGTGGGAGAGTGCTACCATGGTCGAGGCCTCGGGGTCATCGCCTGTTTTTAACTTGAAGTAGCACGGTATCGACAAACTGCTGCCCAGCAGGGGGCGGAGTGTCATCTCCATTGGGATGCTTACCAATTCTGGAGGTGGAGAGAGGTGAATAGTCAGAATTACATGAATGGGATCAATCAAGAGATTCACATGACGCCATGTCGTTACTAGACCCCAGCTTTTTGTCTGGACGGCACTAACTCCTCTCCAATTTTAGTGATGGTGCATTATGGGAGTTGCAGTCTTTCAATCACTCACTCTAAAAGATTTACCTTGAAAACATACTGCGTTGTGTCGAGACGTAATGTTGGGGTCGATGTCCATGGTTATCACTCCCACCGTGCCTCCTCCACTGTGTGACGTTGCAATGTTTATGGGGTAGCGGACACTCTGGTCAGCCAGCCAGCCGGCATGATACACATCCATGCCATCCTGCCATGCCAGGTACAGCTCTCCAGTTGTGGCCAAACGGCTGCCCAGTTGGATACACTGGTCACTAGCTTGGGAGAATGTGAACTCTTCTTCCGACGTGGAGAAAAAGACCCTGCCTGGGAGGACAGAGAGGACGGTCTGGGTTACATTTAGCTGGTTAATTCCTTTCAATAGAGAAAGGTAGCGCTTTCACAACAGGGAATGAAAACAGTTAGACACGGAGTATATGATTAGAATGAATTCAATTACATGAACACATTCCCTGACAGTGACAGAGATCTACATCAAGTCTAATCCAACCATTCACTGCTGATGACGGAGATCTCGTCGGTCATGTGGTGTTTTCAGTGTTTTATAATAGGTCGCTCTCTTTTACCACATACTATAGGTCAGGATGATACCATACTTTTTAAAAGTTTGCCATTGACAACTTATATGACGCACAATTTGAATTACTCTAATGCAATAATGCCCAATCACCTGTTATTCTAAGAATAATAAAGCCAATATGAAGAGAACCCTGAATAGTGGCATACCTGACATCTTCTCAGCAAAACAAAAAACATCAAAGGTCTCATTGGAATCCTTTTCTCCATATGATATCACTCCAGGGGATCCATCATCTCCCCAACAGCCTTCCCGGGGTTTGCTGAGGGGGTACCTGCAGTGAAGCACACAGGAATCAATTAAGGAACTGACATTTTTAGGTTGATGTAGGCAAGGCCCAGTGAGTTCCAACTGTTTCTGTTGTTGATTGAATTCCTAATATATTCCTATTTCATTCCTGATTTTTCTGTTATAATTCCATTTAACTTAATCCACTGTACTTCTTTTAGGTGTCTGCTTCAAGACGCCTCAGACGGACTTAAAGTTCTGCTACATTTACAAAGCAACATGCTCACTCATATACAAATAATTCAGTCAGGTATTGTTTTTGGGGAGATCAGTTTATTCACCCCTTTCAATCCAGAAGGAAATGTCATCATGGAAAGTTACCACCTGATGTAAATAATGTTCCAAGCCTATATTCAAATTTGAAAAAATATTAACTGAATGAATAAATAATTGTATGACTAATGCAAGAGTAATGTGAAGGGTTTCCTTCAGTTCAAATTATGACTTTGTGTGATGTCCAGAACAACTGGTAAAGTCTGACTGAAAATCCTACCTGACGGTCTGGTCAGACAGCCAGCCAGCGCTACACTGATCCATGCCATCATGATAAGCAGCCCTGAGCTGAGCTGGGGTGGCGATGGAAGCACTGTTCTCAATACACGCTGCCTTCGCCTTCTCAAAGCTCAAGCTGTAATGGTCAGTGTAGTAGTGGAATACAATACCTGAGAAAGAGAGAGAGAAGACAGAGATCATACATTTACTCTTCTCAATTACTGCTAGTGCTGGTTTAAAAAAAGTCATAACTAAGGTGAACTGGTGTCGTACCTTGAACCTGAATGTCCACAGAGTCATAGATTTCCTCGTTGTCATACATCACTTCATAGTGGTACGTTCCTGAGTCTTTCGACTGCACCTCTGTGATCTCTATGGTGGCGTCAGTGTGAGCCGTTGGGTAGTTGACCATGGTCACTCTGTCTTTGTACTCCTTTTCCACGTGAACTTTGCCGTCCAAGGCCTCCAGGATGAGCGTGGCCTTGTTCTTGGAGACATAAGTCCATCTTATACGGTGGGAGAGTGCTACCATGGTCGAGGCCTCGGGGTCATCGCCTGTTTTTAACTTTAAGTAGCACGGTATCGACAAACTGCTGCCCAGCAGGGGGCGGAGTGTCATCTCCATCGGGATGCTTACCAATTCTGGAGGTGGAGAGAGGTGAATAGTCAGAATTACATTAATGGGATCAATCAAGAGATTCACATGACGCCATGTCGTTACTAGACCCCGGCTTTTTGTCTTGACGGCACTAACTCCTGTCCAATTTTAGTGATGGTGCATTATGGGAGTTGCAGTCTTTCAATCACTCACTCTAAAAGATTTACCTTGAAAACATACTGCGTTGTGTCGAGACGTAATGTTGGGGTCGATGTCCATGGTTATCACTCCCACCGTGCCTCCTCCACTGTGTGACGTTGCAATGTTTATGGGGTAGCGGACACTCTGGTCAGCCAGCCAGCCAGGCTGACACACATCCATGCCATTCTGCCATGCCAGGTACAGCTCTCCAGTTGTGGCCAAACGGCTGCCCAGTTGGGTACACTGGTCACTAGCTTGGGAGAATGTGAACTCTTCTTCCGACGTGGAGAAGAACACCCTGCCTGGGAGGACAGAGAGGACGGTCTGGGTTACATTTAGCTGGTTAATTCCTTTCAATAGAGCAAGGTAGCGCTTTCACAACAGGGAATGAAAACAGTTAGACACTCAGTATGTGATTAGAATGAATTCAATTACATGAACACATTCCCTGACGTTGACAGAGATCTACATCAAGTCTAATCCAACCATTCACTGCTGATGACGGAGATCTCGTCCGTCATGTGGTGTTTTATGATAGGTCGCTCTCTTTTACCACATACTATAGGTCAGGATGATACGATACTTTAAAAAAGTTTGCCATTGACAACTTATATGACGCACAATTTGAATTACTCTAATGCAATAATGCCAATCACCGGTTATTCTAAGCATAATAAAGCCAATATGAAGAGATCCCTGAATAGTGGCATACCTGACATCTTCTCAGCAAAACAATAAACATCAAAGGTCTCATTGGAATCCTTTACTCCATATGATTTCACTCCAGGAGATCCATCTTCATCTCCCCAACAGCCTTCCCGGGGTTTGCTGAGGGGGTACCTGCAGTGAAGCACACAGGAATCAATTATTGCCAGTGACGTTATTGACGTGGTAAATCAACGAATCCCCCAAGGCCAGTGACGTTATTGACGTGGTAGACAATAATTCAAAAAAATATATATATATATATATATATATATATTTCTTTTTTTTTTTTTGCATTTTCTTTTTTTTTTTAATGTAATCTACTAAAAACCGGCCGAAATCCGCGCGATCGTGCACTATCGTGCACGCGCGCCATCTCTATGTGAATCGCGGCAAAAAATCTGATATTTTGGGTTCTTCTGGGCTCGATTTGGGTGATTTATGACTAACTTATGATGAAGCTATTGTTAGCTTAGCAATCCGAAAGAGTCAGGCTATCTTGTAGGGGTTAAACTTTCATTGGTTGTTTACGTCCTTTTGAACCGGAAGTGATATACCAGTTTACACATTATAGAGATTTTCAGCATAATGGTGCGTTCCCGCCATCTGGTGGCATTAGTGGGGTAGTACTTGAAAATGACGGTAAAAAATGATGGGATTGTATTTTAACGCAGATGTTTATTTTTGCATAAAAATGATGAATTAAGAAATGGGGCTTTCGCCAGAATTGGCTGGCGTTGGCCAGCAATCTAATGGCAATCTAAAAGTGTGAGATGTGACCACAATGTCGCGGAATGTCTCATTTTGGAGCTGCAGGTCTCTAGTTTACAGTGATGGAAGAATTATGTTTCTAGCATTTTCCATTGTTTATTAATAAGCATTTTAATACACCTTGGTTTCAGTGAACTAAAATGCTTCATTTTTGCTATAAGTGCTATAAGTAAACGATGGAAAATGCTGGAGACATGGTTCTTTTTTCTTTGTAAAGTACAGAGATGCAGCTTGAAAATGAGATATTTGGTGACATTGTGCTCATATCGCACATATTTCTATTGTCATTCAAAAAGTCGCCAAATCTGGCCCAATGCACAATAAGATGATATTAAATCTGACAATAAGAGGGTTAAGGAACTGACATTTTTAGGTTGATGTAGGCAAGGCCCAGTGAGTTCCAACTGTTTCTGTTGTTGATTGAATTCCTAATATATTCCTATTTCATTCCTGATTTTTCTGTTATAATTCCATTTAACTTAATCCACTGTAGTTCTTTTAGGTGTCTGCTTCAAGACGCCTCAGACGGACTTAAAGTTCTGCTACATTTACAAAGCAACATGCTCACTCATATACAAATAATTCATTCAGGTATTGTTTTTGGGGAGATCAGTTTATTCACCCCTTTCAATCCATGGAAAGTTACCACCTGGCACCTGATGTAAATAATGTTCCAAGCCTATATTCAAATTTGAAAAAATATTAACTGAATGAATAAATAATTATATGACTAATGCAAGAGTAATGTGAAGGATTTCCTTCACATTATGACTTTGTGTGATGTCCAGAACAACTGGTAAAGTCTGACAGAAAATCCTACCTGACGGTCTGGTCAGACAGCCAGCCAGCGTTACACTGATCCATGCCATCATGATAAGCAGCCCTGAGCTGAGCTGGGGTGGCGATGGAAGCACTGTTCTCAATACACGCTGCCTTCGCCTTCTCAAAGCTCAAGCTGTAATGGTCAGTGTAGTAGTGGAACACAATACCTGAGAAAGAGAGAGAAGACAGAGATCATACATTTACTCTTCTCAATTACTGCTAGTGCTGGTTTAAAAAAAAGTCATAACTAAGGTGAACTGGTGTCGTACCTTGAACCTGAATGTCCACAGAGTCATAGATTTCCTCGTTGTCATACATCACCTCACAGTGGTACGTTCCTGAGTCTTTCGACTGCACCTCTGTGATCTCTATGGTGGCGTCAGTGTGAGCCGTTGGGTAGTTGACCATGGTCACTCTGTCTTCGTACTCCTTTTCCACCTGAACGTTGCCGTCCAAGGCCTCCAGGATGAGCGTGGCCTTGTTCTTGGAGACATAAGTCCATCTGATACGGTGGGAGAGCGCTGACATGGTCGAGGCCTCGGGGTCATCGCCTGTTTTTAACTTGAAGTAGCACGGTATCGACAAACTGCTGCCCAGCAGGGGGCGGAGTGTCATCTCCATCGGGATGCTTACCAATTCTGGAGGTGGAGAGAGGTGAAGTCAGAATTACATGAATGGGATCAATCAAGAGATTCACATGACGCCATGTCGTTACTAGACCCCGGCTTTTTGTCTTGACGGCACTAACTCCTCTCCAATTTTAGTGATGCTGCATTATGGGAGTTGCAGTCTTTCAATCACTCACTCTAAAAGATTTACCTTGAAAACATACTGCGTTGTGTCGAGACGTAATGTTGGGGTCGATGTCCATGGTTATCACTCCCACCGTGCCTCCTCCACTGTGTGACGTTGCAATGTTTATGGGGTAGCGGACACTCTGGTCAGCCAGCCAGCCGGCATGATACACATCCATGCCATCCTGCCATGCCAGGTACAGCTCTCCAGTTGTGGCCAAACGGCTGCCCAGTTGGGTACACTGGTCACTAGCTTGGGAGAATGTGAACTCTTCTTCCGACGTGAATAAAAAGACCCTGCCTGGGAGGACGGTCTGGGTTACATTTAGCTGGTTAATTCCTTTCAATAGAGCAAGGTAGTGCTTTCACAACAGGGAATGAAAACAGTTAGACACTCAGTATGTGATTAGAATGAATTAAATTACATGAACACATTCCCTGACGTTGACAGAGATCTACATCAAGTCTAATCCAACCATTCACCGCTGATGACGGAGATCTCGCCCATCATGTGGTGTTTTATGATAGGTCGCTCTCTTTTACCACATACTATAGGTCAGGATGATACCACACTTTATTAGTTTGCCATTGACAATTTATATGACACACAGTTTGAATTATACCCTAATGCAATAATCCCCAATCACCTGTTATTCTAAGCATAATAAAGCCACTATGAAGAGATCCCCGAATAGTGGCATACCTGACATCTTCTCAGCAAAACAATAAACATCAAAGGTCTCATTGGAATCCTTTTCTCCATATGATATCACTCCAGGAGACCCATCTTCATCTCCCCAACAGCCTTCCCGGGGTTCGCGGAGGGGGTACCTGCAGTGAAGCACACAGGAATCAATTAATGAACTGAAATTTTTAGGTTGATGTAGGCAACTGTTTCTGTTGTTGATTGAATTCCTAATATTTTCCTATTTCATTTCAGATTTCTCTGTTATAATTCCATTTAACTTAATCCACTGTACTTCTTTTAGGTGTCTGCTTCAAGACACCTCAGAAGGACTTAAAGTTCTGCTACATTTACAAAGCACTCATGACTAATGAAGAGTAATGTGAAGGGTTTCCTTCACATTATGACTTTGTGTTATGTCCAGAACAACTGGTAACGTCTGACTGAAAATCCTACCTGACGGTCTGGTCAGACAGCCAGCCAGCGTTACACTGATCCATGCCATCATGATAAGCAGCCCTGAGCTGAGCTGGGGTGGCGATGGAAGCACTGTTCTCAATACACGCTGCCTTCGCCTTCTCAAAGCTCAAGCTGTAATGGTCAGTGTAGTAGTGGAACACAATACCTGAGAAAGAGAGAGAGAAGACAAGACAGAGATCATACATTTACTCTTCTCAATTACTGCTAGTGCTGGTTTAAAAAAAAGTAATAACTAAGGTGAACTGGTGTCGTACCTTGAACCTGAATGTCCACAGAGTCAGAGATGTCCTCGTTGTCATACATCACCTCACAGTGGTACGTTCCTGAGTCTTTCGACCGCACCTCTGTGATCTCTATGGTGGCGTCAGTGTGAGCCGTTGGGTAGTTGACCATGGTCACTCTGTCTTTGTACTCCTTTTCCACCTGAACTTTGCCGTCCAAGGCCTCCAGGATGAGCGTGGCCTTGTTCTTGGAGACATAAGTCCATCTGATACGGTGGGAGAGTGCTACCATGGTCGAGGCCTCGGGGTCATCGCCTGTTTTTAACTTTAAGTAGCACGGTATCGACAAACTGCTGCCCAGCAGGGGACGGAGTGTCATCTCCATTGGGATGCTTACCAATTCTGGAGGTGGAGAGAGGTGAAGTCAGAATTACATGAATGGGATCAATCAAGAGATTCACATGACGCCATGTCGTTACTAGACCCCGGCTTTTTGTCTTGACAGCACTAACTCCTCTCCAATTTTAGTGATGGTGCATTATGGGAGTTGCAGTCTTTCAATCACTCACTCTAAAAGATTTACCTTGAAAACATACTGCGTTGTGTCGAGACGTAATGTTGGGGTCGATGTCCATGGTTATCACTCCCACCGTGCCTCCTCCACTGTGTGACGTTGCAATGTTTATGTGGTAGCGGACACTCTGGTCAGCCAGCCAGCAAGGCTGACACACATCCATGCCATCCTGCCATGCCAGGTACAGCTCTCCAGTTGTGGCCAAACGGCTGCCCAGTTGGGTACACTGGTCACTAGCTTGGGAGAATGTGAACTCTTCTTCCGACGTGTAGAAGAACACCCTGCCTGGGAGGACAGAGAGGACGGTCTGGGTTACATTTAGCTGGTTAATTCCTTTCAATAGAGCAAGGTAGCGCTTTCACAACAGGGAATGAAAACCGTTAGACACTCAGTATGTGATTAGAATGAATTCAATTACATGAACACATTCCCTGACGTTGACAGAGATCTACATCAAGTCTAATCCAACCATTAATTGCTGATGACGGAGATCTCGTCCGTCATGTGGTGTTTTATGATAGGTCGCTCTCTTTTACCACATACTATAGATCAGGATGATACGATACTTTAAAAAAGTTTGCCATTGACAACTTATATGACGCACAATTTGAATATATGATTATAATGCAATAATGCCCAATCACCTGTTATTCTAAGCATAATAAAGCGAATATGAAAAGATCCCTGAATAGTGGCATACCTGACATCTTCTCAGCAAAACAATAAACATCAAAGGTCTCATTAGAATCCTTTACTCCATATGATTTCACTCCAGGAGATCCATCTTCATCTCCCCAACAGCCTTCCCGGGGTTTGCTGAGGGGGTACCTGCAGTGAAGCACACAGGAATCAATTAAGGAACTGACATTTTTAGGTTGATGTAGGCAAGGCCCAGTGAGTTCCAACTGTTTCTGTTGTTGATTGAATTCCTAATATATTCCTATTTCATTCCTGATTTTTCTGTTATAATTCCATTTAACTTAATCCACTGTAGTTCTTTTAGGTGTCTGCTTCAAGACGCCTCAGACGGACTTAAAGTTCTGCTACATTTACAAAGCAACATGCTCACTCATATACAAATAATTCATTCAGGTATTGTTTTCAGTTTATTCACCCCTTTCAATCCAGAAGGAAATGTCATCATGGAAAGTTACCACCTGGCACCTGATGTAAATAATGTTCCAAGCCTATATTCAAATTTGAAAAAATATTAACTGAATGAATAAATAATTATATGACTAATGCAAGAGTAATGTGAAGGATTTCCTTCACATTATGACTTTGTGTGATGTCCAGAACAACTGGTAAAGTCTGACAGAAAATCCTACCTGACGGTCTGGTCAGACAGCCAGCCAGCGTTACACTGATCCATGCCATCATGATAAGCAGCCCTGAGCTGAGCTGGGGTGGCGATGGAAGCACTGTTCTCAATACACGCTGCCTTCGCCTTCTCAAAGCTCAAGCTGTAATGGTCAGTGTAGTAGTGGAACACAATACCTGAGAAAGAGAGAGAAGACAGAGATCATACATTTACTCTTCTCAATTACTGCTAGTGCTGGTTTAAAAAAAAGTCATAACTAAGGTGAACTGGTGTCGTACCTTGAACCTGAATGTCCACAGAGTCATAGATTTCCTCGTTGTCATACATCACCTCACAGTGGTACGTTCCTGAGTCTTTCGACCGCACCTCTGTGATCTCTATGGTGGCGTCAGTGTGAGCCGTTGGGTAGTTGACCATGGTCACTCTGTCTTCGTACTCCTTTTCCACCTGAACGTTGCCGTCCAAGGCCTCCAGGATGAGCGTGGCCTTGTTCTTGGAGACATAAGTCCATCTGATACGGTGGGAGAGCGCTGACATGGTCGAGGCCTCGGGGTCATCGCCTGTTTTTAACTTGAAGTAGCACGGTATCGACAAACTGCTGCCCAGCAGGGGGCGGAGTGTCATCTCCATCGGGATGCTTACCAATTCTGGAGGTGGAGAGAGGTGAAGTCAGAATTACATGAATGGGATCAATCAAGAGATTCACATGACGCCATGTCGTTACTAGACCCCAGCTTTTTGTCTTGACGGCACTAACTCCTCTCCAATTTTAGTGATGCTGCATTATGGGAGTTGCAGTCTTTCAATCACTCACTCTAAAAGATTTACCTTGAAAACATACTGCGTTGTGTCGAGACGTAATGTTGGGGTCGATGTCCATGGTTATCACTCCCACCGTGCCTCCTCCACTGTGTGACGTTGCAATGTTTATGGGGTAGCGGACACTCTGGTCAGCCAGCCAGCCGGCATGATACACATCCATGCCATCCTGCCATGCCAGGTACAGCTCTCCAGTTGTGGCCAAACGGCTGCCCAGTTGGGTACACTGGTCACTAGCTTGGGAGAATGTGAACTCTTCTTCCGACGTGAATAAAAAGACCCTGCCTGGGAGGACAGAGAGGACGGTCTGGGTTACATTTAGCTGGTTAATTCCTTTCAATAGAGCAAGGTAGTGCTTTCACAACAGGGAATGAAAACAGTTAGACACTCAGTATGTGACTAGAATGAATTAAATTACATGAACACATTCCCTGACGTTGACAGAGATCTACATCAAGTCTAATCCAACCATTCACCGCTGATGACGGAGATCTCGCCCATCATGTGGTGTTTTATGATAGGTCGCTCTCTTTTACCACATACTATAGGTCAGGATGATACCACACTTTATTAGTTTGCCATTGACAATTTATATGACACACAGTTTGAATTATACCCTAATGCAATAATCCCCAATCACCTGTTATTCTAAGCATAATAAAGCCACTATGAAGAGATCCCCGAATAGTGGCATACCTGACATCTTCTCAGCAAAACAATAAACATCAAAGGTCTCATTGGAATCCTTTTCTCCATATGATATCACTCCAGGAGACCCATCTTCATCTCCCCAACAGCCTTCCCGGGGTTCGCGGAGGGGGTACCTGCAGTGAAGCACACAGGAATCAATTAATGAACTGAAATTTTTAGGTTGATGTAGGCAACTGTTTCTGTTGTTGATTGAATTCCTAATATTTTCCTATTTCATTTCAGATTTCTCTGTTATAATTCCATTTAACTTAATCCACTGTACTTCTTTTAGGTGTCTGCTTCAAGACACCTCAGAAGGACTTAAAGTTCTGCTACATTTACAAAGCACTCATGACTAATGAAGAGTAATGTGAAGGGTTTCCTTCACATTATGACTTTGTGTTATGTCCAGAACAACTGGTAACGTCTGACTGAAAATCCTACCTGACGGTCTGGTCAGACAGCCAGCCAGCGTTACACTGATCCATGCCATCATGATAAGCAGCCCTGAGCTGAGCTGGGGTGGCGATGGAAGCACTGTTCTCAATACACGCTGCCTTCGCCTTCTCAAAGCTCAAGCTGTAATGGTCAGTGTAGTAGTGGAACACAATACCTGAGAAAGAGAGAGAGAAGACAAGACAGAGATCATACATTTACTCTTCTCAATTACTGCTAGTGCTGGTTTAAAAAAAAGTAATAACTAAGGTGAACTGGTGTCGTACCTTGAACCTGAATGTCCACAGAGTCAGAGATGTCCTCGTTGTCATACATCACCTCACAGTGGTACGTTCCTGAGTCTTTCGACCGCACCTCTGTGATCTCTATGGTGGCGTCAGTGTGAGCCGTTGGGTAGTTGACCATGGTCACTCTGTCTTTGTACTCCTTTTCCACCTGAACTTTGCCGTCCAAGGCCTCCAGGATGAGCGTGGCCTTGTTCTTGGAGACATAAGTCCATCTGATACGGTGGGAGAGTGCTACCATGGTCGAGGCCTCGGGGTCATCGCCTGTTTTTAACTTGAAGTAGCACGGTATCGACAAACTGCTGCCCAGCAGGGGACGGAGTGTCATCTCCATTGGGATGCTTACCAATTCTGGAGGTGGAGAGAGGTGAATAGTCAGAATTACATGAATGGGATCAATCAAGAGATTCACATGACGCCATGTCGTTACTAGACCCCGGCTTTTTGTCTTGACAGCACTAACTCCTGTCCAATTTTAGTGATGGTGCATTATGGGAGTTGCAGTCTTTCAATCACTCACTCTAAAAGATTTACCTTGAAAACATACTGCGTTGTGTCGAGACGTAATGTTGGGGTCGATGTCCATGGTTATCACTCCCACCGTGCCTCCTCCACTGTGTGACGTTGCAATGTTTATGTGGTAGCGGACACTCTGGTCAGCCAGCCAGCAAGGCTGACACACATCCATGCCATCCTGCCATGCCAGGTACAGCTCTCCAGTTGTGGCCAAACGGCTGCCCAGTTGGGTACACTGGTCACTAGCTTGGGAGAATGTGAACTCTTCTTCCGACGTGTAGAAGAACACCCTGCCTGGGAGGACAGAGAGGACGGTCTGGGTTACATTTAGCTGGTTAATTCCTTTCAATAGAGCAAGGTAGCGCTTTCACAACAGGGAATGAAAACCGTTAGACACTCAGTATGTGATTAGAATGAATTCAATTACATGAACACATTCCCTGACGTTGACAGAGATCTACATCAAGTCTAATCCAACCATTCATTGCTGATGACGGAGATCTCGTCCGTCATGTGGTGTTTTATGATAGGTCGCTCTCTTTTACCACATACTATAGATCAGGATGATACGATACTTTAAAAAAGTTTGCCATTGACAACTTATATGACGCACAATTTGAATATATGATTATAATGCAATAATGCCCAATCACCTGTTATTCTAAGCATAATAAAGCGAATATGAAGAGATCCCTGAATAGTGGCATACCTGACATCTTCTCAGCAAAACAATAAACATCAAAGGTCTCATTAGAATCCTTTACTCCATATGATTTCACTCCAGGAGATCCATCATCTCCCCAACAGCCTTCCCGGGGTTTGCTGAGGGGGTACCTGCAGTGAAGCACACAGGAATCAATTAAGGAACTGACATTTTTAGGTTGATGTAGGCAAGGCCCAGTGAGTTCCAACTGTTTCTGTTGTTGATTGAATTCCTAATATATTCCTATTTCATTCCTGATTTTTCTGTTATAATTCCATTTAACTTAATCCACTGTACTTCTTTTAGGTGTCTGCTTCAAGACGCCTCAGACGGACTTAAAGTTCTGCTACATTTACAAAGCAACATGCTCACTCATATACAAATAATTCATTCAGGTATTGTTTTTGGGGAGATCAGTTTATTCACCCCTTTCAATCCAGAAGGAAATGTCATCATGGAAAGTTACCACCTGGCACCTGATGTAAATAATGTTCCAAGCCTATATTCAAATTTGAAAAAATATTAACTGAATGAATAAATAATTATATGACTAATGCAAGAGTAATGTGAAGGATTTCCTTCACATTATGACTTTGTGTGATGTCCAGAACAACTGGTAAAGTCTGACAGAAAATCCTACCTGACGGTCTGGTCAGACAGCCAGCCAGCGCTACACTGATCCATGCCATCATGATAAGCAGCCCTGAGCTGAGCTGGGGTGGCGATGGAAGCACTGTTCTCAATACACGCTGCCTTCGCCTTCTCAAAGCTCAAGCTGTAATGGTCAGTGTAGTAGTGGAACACAATACCTGAGAAAGAGAGAGAAGACAGAGATCATACATTTACTCTTCTCAATTACTGCTAGTGCTGGTTTAAAAAAAAGTCATAACTAAGGTGAACTGGTGTCGTATACCTTGAACCTGAATGTCCACAGAGTCATAGATTTCCTCGTTGTCATACATCACCTCACAGTGGTACGTTCCTGAGTCTTTCGACCGCACCTCTGTGATCTCTATGGTGGCGTCGGTGTGAGCCGTTGGGTAGTTGACCATGGTCACTCTGTCTTCGTACTCCTTTTCCACCTGAACGTTGCCGTCCAAGGCCTCCAGGATGAGCGTGGCCTTGTTCTTGGAGACATAAGTCCATCTGATACGGTGGGAGAGCGCTGACATGGTCGAGGCCTCGGGGTCATCGCCTGTTTTTAACTTGAAGTAGCACGGTATCGACAAACTGCTGCCCAGCAGGGGGCGGAGTGTCATCTCCATCGGGATGCTTACCAATTCTGGAGGTGGAGAGAGGTGAAGTCAGAATTACATGAATGGGATCAATCAAGAGATTCACATGACGCCATGTCGTTACTAGACCCCGGCTTTTTGTCTTGACGGCACTAACTCCTCTCCAATTTTAGTGATGCTGCATTATGGGAGTTGCAGTCTTTCAATCACTCACTCTAAAAGATTTACCTTGAAAACATACTGCGTTGTGTCGAGACGTAATGTTGGGGTCGATGTCCATGGTTATCACTCCCACCTTGCCTCCTCCACTGTGTGACGTTGCAATGTTTATGGGGTAGCGGACACTCTGGTCAGCCAGCCAGCCGGCATGATACACATCCATGCCATCCTGCCATGCCAGGTACAGCTCTCCAGTTGTGGCCAAACGGCTGCCCAGTTGGGTACACTGGTCACTAGCTTGGGAGAATGTGAACTCTTCTTCCGACGTGAAGAAAAGGACCCTGCCTGGGAGGACAGAGAGGAGGGTCTGGGTTACATTTAGCTGGTTAATTCCTTTCAATAGAGCAAGGTAGTGCTTTCACAACAGGGAATGAAAACAGTTAGACACTCAGTATGTGATTAGAATGAATTAAATTACATGAACACATTCCCTGACGTTGACAGAGATCTACATCAAGTCTAATCCAACCATTCACCGCTGATGACGGAGATCTCGCCCGTCATGTGGTGTTTTCAGTGTTTTATGATAGGTCGCTCTCTTTTACCACATAATATAGGTCAGGATGATACCATACTTTTCATTAGTTTGCCATTGACAATTTATATGACACACAGTTTGAATTATACCCTAATGCAATAATCCCCAATCACCTGTTATTCTAAGGATAATAAAGCCACTATGAAGAGATCCCCGAATAGTGGCATACCTGACATCTTCTCAGCAAAACAATAAACATCAAAGGTCTCATTGGAATCCTTTTCTCCATATGATATCACTCCAGGAGACCCATCTTCATCTCCCCAACAGCCTTCCCGGGGTTCACGGAGGGGGTACCTGCAGCGAAGCACACAGGAATCAATTAATGAACTGATATTTTTAGGTTGATGTAGGCAACTGTTTCTGTTGTTGATTGAATTCCTAATATTTTCCTATTTCATTTCAGATTTCTCTGTTATAATTCCATTTAACTTAATCCACTGTACTTCTTTTAGGTGTATGCTTCAAGACACCTCAGAAGGACTTAAAGTTCTGCTACATTTACAAAGCACTCATGACTAATGAAGAGTAATGTGAAGGGTTTCCTTCACATTATGACTTTGTGTTATGTCCAGAACAACTGGTAACGTCTGACTGAAAATCCTACCCGACGGTCTGGTCAGACAGCCAGCCAGCGTTACACTGATCCATGCCATCATGATAAGCAGCCCTGAGCTGAGCTGGGGTGGCGATGGAAGCACTGTTCTCAATACACACTGCCTTCGCCTTCTCAAAGCTCAAGCTGTAATGGTCAGTGTAGTAGTGGAACACAATACCTGAGAAAGAGAGAGAGAAGACAAGACAAGACAGAGATCATACATTTACTCTTCTCAATTACTGCTAGTGCTGGTTTAAAAATAAGTCATAACTAAGGTGAACTGGTGTCGTACCTTGAACCTGAATGTCCACAGAGTCATAGATTTCCTCGTTGTCATACATCACCTCACAGTGGTACGTTCCTGAGTCTTTCGACCGCACCTCTGTGATCTCTATGGTGGCGTCAGTGTGAGCCGTTGGGTAGTTGACCATGGTCACTCTGTCTTCGTACTCCTTTTCCACCTGAACGTTGCCGTCCAAGGCCTCCAGGATGAGCGTGGCCTTGTTCTTGGAGACACAAGTCCATCTGATACGGTGGGAGAGTGCTACCATGGTCGAGGCCTCGGGGTCATCGCCTGTTTTTAACTTGAAGTAGCACGGTATCGACAAACTGCTGCCCAGCAGGGGGCGGAGTGTCATCTCCATCGGGATGCTTACCAATTCTGGAGGTGGAGAGAGGTGAATAGTCAGAATTACATGAATGGGATCAATCAAGAGATTCACATGACGCCATGTCGTTACTAGACCCCGGCTTTTTGTCTTGACGGCACTAACTCCTCTCCAATTTTAGTGATGCTGCATTATGGGAGTTGCAGTCTTTCAATCACTCACTCTAAAAGATTTACCTTGAAAACATACTGCGTTGTGTCGAGACGTAATGTTGGGGTCGATGTCCATGTTTATCACTCCCACCGTGCCTCCTCCACTGTGTGACGTTGCAATGTTTTTGGGGTAGCGGACACTCTGGTCAGCCAGCCAGCCGGCATGATACACATCCATGCCATCCTGCCATGCCAGGTACAGCTCTCCAGTTGTGGCCAAACGGCTGCCCAGTTGGGTACACTGGTCACTAGCTTGGGAGAATGTGAACTCTTCTTCCGACGTGGAGAAGAACACCCTGCCTGGGAGGACAGAGAGGACGGTCTGGGTTACATTTAGCTGGTTAATTCCTTTCAATAGAGCAAGGTAGTGCTTTCACAACAGGGAATGAAAACAGTTAGACACTCAGTATGTGATTAGAATGAATTAAATTACATGAACACATTCCCTGACGTTGACAGAGATCTACATCAAGTCTAATCCAACCATTCACTGCTGATGACGGAGATCTCGTCCGTCATGTGGTGTTTTCAGTGTTTTATGATAGGTCGCTCTCTTTTACCACATACTATAGGTCAGGATGATACGATACTTTTAAAAAGTTTGCCATTGACAACTTATATGACGCACAATTTGAATTACTCTAATGCAATAATGCCCAATCACCCGTTATTCTAAGCATAATAAAGCCAATATGAAGAGATCCCTGAATAGTGGCATACCTGACATCTTCTCAGCAAAACAATAAACATCAAAGGTCTCATTGGAATCCTTTTCTCCAGATGATTTCACTCCAGGAGATCCATCTTCATCTCCCCAACAGCCTTCTCGGGGTTTGCTGAGGGGGTACCTGCAGTGAAACACACAGGAATCAATTAAGGAACTGACATTTTTAGGTTGATGTAGGCAAGGCCCAGTGAGTTCCAACTGTTTCTGTTGTTGATTGAATTCCTAATATATTCCTATTTAATTCCTGATTTTTCTGTTATAATTCCATTTAACTTAATCCACTGTACTTCTTTTAGGTGTCTGCTTCAAGACGCCTCAGAAGGACTTAAAGTTCTGCTACATTTACAAAGCAACATGCTCACTCATATACAAATAATTCAGTGAGGTATTGTTTTTGGGGAGATCAGTTTATTCACCCCTTTCAATCCAGAAGGAAATGTCATCATGGAAAGTTACCATCTGGCACCTGATGTAAATAATGTTCCAAGCCTATATTCAAATTTGAAAAAATATTAACTGAATGAATAAATAATTATATGACTAATGCAAGAGTAATGTGAAGGATTTCCTTCACATTATGACTTTGTGTGATGTCCAGAACAACTGGTAAAGTCTGACTGAAAATCCTACCTGACGGTCTGGTCAGACAGCCAGCCAGCGTTACACTGATCCATGCCATCATGATAAGCAGCCCTGAGCTGAACTGGGGTGGCGATGGAAGCACTGTTCTCAATACACGCTGCCTTCGCCTTCTCAAAGCTCAAGCTGTAATGGTCAGTGTAGTAGTGGAACACAATACCTGAGAAAGAGAGAGTGAAGACAAGACAGAGATCATACATGTACTCTTATCAATTACTGCTAGTGCTGGTTAAAAAAAAAGTCATAATTAAGGTGAACTGGTGTCGTACCTTGAACCTGAATGTCCACAGAGTCATAGATTTCCTCGTTGTCATACATCACCTCACAGTGGTACGTTCCTGAGTCTTTCGACCGCACCTCTGTGATCTCTATGGTGGCGTCAGTGTGAGCCGTTGGGTAGTTGACCATGGTCACTCTGTCTTCGTACTCCTTTTCCACCTGAACGTTGCCGTCCAAGGCCTCTAGGATGAGCGTGGCCTTGTTCTTGGAGACATAAGTCCATCTGATACGGTGGGAGAGCGCTGACATGGTCGAGGCCTCGGGGTCATCGCCTGTTTTTAACTTGATGTAGCATGGCACCGACAAACTGCTGCCCAGCAGGGGGCGGAGTGTCATCTCCATTGGGATGATTACCAATTCTGGAGGTGGAGAGAGGTGAATAGTCAGAATTACATGAATGGCCTCAATCAAGAGATCCACATGACGCCATGTCGTTACTAGACCCCGTCTTTTTTGTCCTGGCGGCACTAACTCCTCTCCAATTTGAGTGACGGTGCATTATGGGAGTTGCAGTCTTTTAATCATTCACTCTAAAGATTTACCATGAAAACACCATGCGTTGTATCGACAGTCAGTGTTGGGGTCGATGTCCATGGTTATTACTCCCACCGTGCCTCCTCCACAGTGTGACGTTTCAATGTTTATGGGGTAGCGGACACTCTGGTCAGCCAGCCAGCCAGGCTGACACACATCCATGCCGTCTTGCCATGCCAGGTACAGCTCTCCAGTTGTGGCCAAACGGCTGCCCAGATTGGTACACTGGTCACCAGCTTGGTTGAATGTGAACTCTTCTTCCGACAAAAAGACCCTGCCTGGGAGGACAGAGAGGAAGGTCTGGGTTACATTTATCTGGTTAATTCCTTTCAATAGGGCATGGTAGAGCTTTCACAACAGGGAGTGAAAAAAGATACACTCAGCCTTATATCTTGCGCTATCCCTTACCCCTTATCCCATTTTAAAATAGTACAAATAGCCGATCTACAAGCTAACAACGTGTTGATGTAGATTGGCTAGCTGAACTATTTTTAAAGGTTTTAAAATAGTAAAAAATGGCAAATAAGTTTAGGGATAAGGGGTAAGGGGTGGCGCAAGATGGAGCCCTCAGTATGTGATTAGAATTAATTAAATTACTTGAATACATTCCCCGACGTTGACGGAGATCTACGCCAAGTCTAATCCAACGATTCACCACAGATGACGGAGATCTCCGTCATGTGGTGTTACCATAGACTGTAGGGTGTTACACCGGAGGCTCGCTGCGATTTCACCACAGCACGAAGCTGTCAAGCTGTCCTCGATGCGAAGCAGCAAGCGTGGAAGTCCGTGGTCAGACAATGGTCTGCCCTAACCCCATGTGAAATGCACTCCCCAGCTAGTTCATTCCACAGTTTTTTATTTAAATCCTTTGTCTTAGTGTTTTCCCCCCTAATAAAGTTGTTTTATTTGTTTTCTCATGCCCCCCATGTAAAGCACATTTGACTATTCATATAGTATATGAATACTCAAATGTGCTTTACATTACATTATTCGAGTGTCTATATTATAGACAATGACGATACTTCGTAGGTACTTGCTGCACTTGTTTATCTGTTGGATTTGAATATTAAGTAGCCTTACAAAAAACATAATGAATTGACATTATTCTGGCAGAGTGTCTCAGCCCAGCGGTCGCTACTCGCCTTTAAGGCGTCTTACTGGTTCTAAATAAAGCCACTATGAAGAGATCCCAGAATAGTGGCATACCTGACATCTTCTCAGCAAAACAATAGACATCAAAGGTCTCATTGGAATCCTTTTCTCCATATGATATCACTCCAGGAGATCCGTCTTCATCTCCCCAACAACCTTCCCGGGGTTCGTGGAGAGGGTACCTGCAGTGAAGCACACAGGAATCAATTAATGAACGGACTTTTTCAGGTTGATACAAGCAAATGTATATTATTATATATTTTATTGTGCCACATCAACATATTCGTGAAGATTCTGATGTAGTCAAGGCCCAGTGAGTTCCAATTGTTTATGTTGTTGATTGAATTCATGATATATTCTTGTTTTTATTCCTGATTGTATCGGTTATAATTCCATTAAACTTAATCTACTGTACTTTTTTAGGTGTCAATAGGCCTCATCTAGGCCTCACCTGAGAGACCTCATCAATAGGCCTCAGATGAACTTAAAGTTCTGCTACATTTACAAAGCAACATGCTCACTCACATACAAATGAAATAATTCAGCGAGGCATTGTCTTTGGGTAGTCAAATCCAGGAGGAATTGTCATCATGCAAAGTTTCCACCTGACGTGCATATTTTACAAGCTTGTTTTCAAATTAGAAAAAATAAGAACTGAATGAATAAATAGTTGTATGACTAATGCAAGAGTAATGTCAAGAGTTTCCTTCACATTATGACTTTGTATGATGTCCAGAATGACTGGTAAAGTCTATTTATTTTCAAATTTGAAAGAATATGTAATGTGTAAAAGGGCTACAATGGACCAACAGATTGTCCTTCACATTATAACTTTGTGTTATGTCCAGAACAACTGGTAACGTCTGACTGAAAATCCTACCTGACGGTCTGGTCAGACAGCCAGCCAGCGTTACACTGATCCATGCCATCATGATAAGCAGCCATGAGTTGAGCTGGGGTGGCGATGGAAGCACTGTTCTCATTACACGCTGCCTTCGCCTTCTCAAAGCTCAAGCTGTAATGGTCAGTGTAGTAGTGGAACACAATACCTGAGAAAGAGAGAGAGAAGACAGTGATCATACATTTCCTCTTCTCAATACTGCTGGTTTTAAATAAAAGTCATAACTAAGGTTAACTGGTGTCGTACCTTGAACCTGAATGTCCACAGAGTCATAGATTTCCTCGTTGTCATACATCACCTCACAGCGGTACGTTCCTGAGTCTTTGGACCGCACCTCTGTGATCTCCATGGCGGCGTCCAGTGGGTAGCTGACCATGGTCACGCGGTCTTCGTAATCGCATTCCACATCAATTGTGCCGCTCATGGCCACCAGGATGAGTGTGACCGTGTCCTCAGTGACATAGGTCCACCTAACACGGTGTGAGAGCTGGGAGACAGTCTGGTCCCTGGTGTTATCCCAGATCTGACACGGCACCACCACCTTACTGCCCAACAGGGGACGGAGTGGCATCTTCACAGGGATTCTGACACTCGGCATAACATCTAGGACAGGAAATGGAGAGGGAGTGGAGGCGTTAGTGGGAATAAATAGTAGATGGTTGGTTATTGGTTAGCTAAGGTAGAGTAAGTGATCTTTTTTGGTTAAAACAAAAAAGTGTATTTTAAAAGGTTAAAAGACTATATTCTGATAGTAATCATTGCTTTAGGGTTTGTTCAGTAACAGGAGTATCCCCATCTCTCTAGCTCTTTAATAAACAGAAAATACATTTTCAGGTACCCAGCAATCCAAATGACGTCATGATGACGACATCCTCCGGTGACATTCAGGATTAGGTCAGATCCCCGTCCATATGAGGATGATCTTTACATCATTACCAGGACGACTTCACCAGTTGAAATAATATAGCTTATTCTGGGCCAGATCTGGCTAGTTATGATAATGACTTAAGTTGATCCTGCCTCGATCGGACTCTCTCTGATTCATCCAGGGACGTCCGTCTTAGTGGGCAGATTTATGTTGGTTGAAATCAGGTCACTTCAGGTGATATTCTGGGCCAGATATGACTAGTCTAGGTTAATTTATGAGGGGCACTATAGCCCCTCCAATATCTGATGTCATGTGGCAGCCAGTCTATCCATTTAATCACATTTTGCACAACAATATAGACCCTTAACAATCCTAACCTGTATGTTCTTTTGGCAGTCCTTCCATTTCATGTTTGGTGTCCAGCTCCTCACCGGTCACCAGCTTGCCAGCTGCCGCAACAACAGAGACAAAAACAAGCAAAGACCCACAACCCTTCATTCTGAAACAGAGTCGCTCTAGATACTGTGCAGCTACCTTAATCATCTGCCTTATAAACGCACATCGGACACGTCATTGTATCCAGGGGAAAGTTACTGTACAAGCTGGTCACAAAATAAAGTCAAGGACCATCTGAGAGCGTGATAAGAGCTGGCAGGATTCAACTTCAACTACAAGTTTACGTGTAAAAAAGTGGTTAAAATTATTTGACATGCTAGCTGAATTCAAGTTTCAAAGGATTCTTAATAAGACTAGGAAAATGTCAAATAGCAAAAAAGCGAGGAAAGCCAACTTGAAATATGTGTTTATGTCCACATAAACAGAAGTACAAGAATGATCATGATCACATGATCACGGCCAATGCAGTCAGACAATGGGGAAACAGCCAGTTACAGTTTTGACAGTCTTGTCAGACACAGCAGCCATTGATCATGGATAAAGGAAACAACGCCTCCTACTGATCGGCTTCCTATAACAGCTGATACTGAGCAGTACCTTGCTAACTGTTTGGCCGGCCTTTTGGAGAGGCCGGCTATTTGAAGAACCCTCACAACAAACTTGTGCACGTGCCCTAGACTATCAAAGATAAAAAACATTTACATGTTTACTTCTGTAGCCTCGCTGTAATATAAACTGCAGGCTTTCTATTCCTGAAAAGTTGCAATGCGAAAATGGAAACCATCGTTCTCACAATAATAAAAATCTAAATATATTTTAAACTTCCTAACGATGATGTCACTGGTGGATGGGTTTCTGAACTGTCCACACCCTCTTATGAGACACAGACCAAGTAGGAACATTAGTGAGGAGACCAACTACAGTACAATATATGAAGATAGGTTGAAAAGTGGTGAAGTGGTCCTTTAAAGACGCTACAGTATTCCCAGATGTTTAGAGTAACCTTTTGATGTTCAGATAAAGTAAATTATCAGTTCAAGATAGATATTTCTTGAACAGACATAAACCGCAAATGTTTTCTGTGCTGTGGAATGTCTTTTTTTATTCATCTTCTAAACATGTGTGTAGCTGTGTAGCCTGTCTTGTGACAAACATTGACGCAAGGGCGTCATTCGTCCTTGTTCTTCTGATAATGTGAAATATTTTAGATTCAAGACGCCACTTCTTACAGACCTGGAACAGTAGAACATTTATTGTTATGAGAACAGAGTGCGACTAAGGCTCACCTTATCTATGTGTATAACCATGGTGTGTGACCACTATACTGAATGTAATTCTCCAGTGAGCTCATGTAATAAAAGTCTAATTTAGAAGTCAAGTGTCTTCCCTGACAATAGGACATTCTTGGGGCGCCTGCTGGCCAAGGGGTCCAGGCGCATGCCACATATTGGCTTTGGCCTGACAGTGTGTCGGTTGTTCGAGTCCCGTTCATGACGACCTTTGCCGCATGTCTCTCCCCTTCTCTCTCTCTTTCCTGTCTATCTTTGTTTGATACTATCAATAAAGGCAAAAAAAAGCCTAAAACAAATCTTTAAAAACAAAAAACAGGACATTCTCAGGCACGTCGCCAATTTCATGCAAACAGGGAAGATCACCCATTTATCAGCTTTAGTTTTAAATTGCACATGTATACACAGCAAACTACTGAGTGTCACTTTAACACTCAGACCCTTATAGGGTCCTTTAGTACACAGTTAAAGTGACACTCGGGGTCAGGGGTTCAATCCCCGGCCGGGTCATACCAAAGACTCTAAAAATGGGACCCAATGCCTCCCTGCTTTACACTCAGCATCAAGGGTTGGATTGGGGGTAAGTCCCTGCGACATACAATCGTCATGTCCAGGGGGTGTACTTGTACATCAAGCTGCCTCACGCTACAGAAACAGGCCCTATGGGCCTCATGGCTCGGCAAGGCTACTTACTTACTTTAAAGTGACAATCAGCATTTGAGTGCTGTGTGTATGCGTGTCTTGTTCTGTGTGTGCAGGCTATATGATGGAAAGGCAGTGACAGCTTCATTAAGGTTCATCCAAGGAGGATGGTGAAAAACAGAAATGGAGGCGGGAGAAAGAAGGGAGAAGAGAGACACAAGACAGGGCCATTTCTCAGTACGAAGAACCGTCCTTGTGACAGTGATGGATGTAAAAGTATACTGCTACTGTATGTAGATATACACTCTCACGTTACAAGTAAAACTCCTGTATTATAATGTACTATTGGTATCAAAATATACTTACAGTACCAAAAGTAAAAGTACTCATTGTACAGAATGTCCCATTTCACAAGATACCAAATGTATAAAAATGCTTTGAAACTAGCAGATCTATAGTACAAGCTCACAAATCGCTGCAAGCTTGTAGATCGGCTATTTTCAAATAGCCAAAGTATAGGGCTGAAGTGATTAATGCATGTTTTGTAATACCAATCAAAATCTACAAAGTAACTACAGTAGTAACACAGTTTTTAAATAATTGTAGTGGAGCAAAAACACTGCAATGTTGCTCTCTGAGATGTAGTGGAGTCGAAGTAAAAGTCAAAATTGTACTTAAGTACAGTAATGAGTACATATGGTTAATAATTACTTTACAATACTGCCTTGTGAAGAACATCCTCATAAGTTAACTTGGTGAGATCATTCTCACAAGTTCACAAGACTTTTTTCTAGGAGCACGGGCAGAGGCTTTTGTGCTGGTTCTGGTCAAACCGGCATTCCGACGGCCTCAACACCGGGCTCTTCACTCCGTGTGGGGGTGTGGAACGCGTGTGTCAAATTTGAGTCGGTGGGGCGAATGGTCCTCGAGTTATGTAGATTACAGACATACAGAGATGTGGTGCACAATAGTTAGATGTGAATTAAGTCATTTTAGGCCCTTTATTATAGGCATTTTATCCATAGCATAGATAGGCCTATAATAATGTTATCTTATCAGTTGTCATACTATAGTTTTACATAATATAATGCATTATTTTACTAGTACTACCCTATAAAATAAATCTGAAACTTCACATGTGCATTGTGCAGCAGAGCATTGGAATAGACGTCACTGTTATGATTAGGACTGACATTTATTTATCTGCTTGACCCAGTAACTGTGTTGGTTCAACTCTTATGTAAATAAGCACATACTGATATTGACACTATGGCCTAGATATTGTTTTCCTACATTATGTACTTTTTCATGTCTCGTTATACTGGTCACGTCATGTGTCCACTATCCACATCAGAACTCAGCACCACCACCAGTGGCCGCACGGTTCACAGTTCACACCACTGCAGCAACACTGACACGTTCAGCGGAGTGACTGCTGTCTCTGTGCCGTCTGTGAAGTGCCATGAGCCGCGACTCCCGGGAGGGGCAGCAACACGGCCGGGTAATCTACACAGACTATAGTGAGACTACACACTGACTCGAGAAAAGACCCATTTCGTCCAAAATAGGCTAATCAGTCGTTGTCTGTGTATAGGCTAATTCATTGGTAAAAGTATGCTAAATAACTCATTTTTAGACCATTTGGGAAATAAATAAATCTGTGGCAGCGCGATCTAAGGGTAATGGACACATAACGGACACCCGGGTATACATGCAATAATTTATTAACAAGAAAATAATGAATATTTACAGATATATGGCATCATGCATAAATTACAATCAACATGAAACATATTACTTTTATTACAATTTTTTTTGACTATGGCGTCTTCTCTCGTGTATCATCATGTCCGGCTCCATGCTCGCCTCTCCTTGGAGGCCAGTTGAGTCAAAACAAAGTATACCACATTGTGACAGCTGTAGTGAGTCTACAGTCCACCTGCCTGCTGGCAATATAGCCTGGTTGTGATATGTAGATGTGATTGATTTGTTTGTTTTTTTAAGTCATTCTATAACACAAAGTAATTGAATTTATTTTATGTATTAATTGTATTTTATATATTACTATGTTATTACTAATTTGATGTATAACTATATTACCAATTGTATTTATTTGATGTATTACTATGTTATTACTAATTTTACTTCATGCATTACAAATTGTATTTGATTTATGTATTACTGTTATTACTAATTTTATTTTTTATGCATTTATTTATTTTATGTATTACTGTCATTACTAATTTTATGCATTACTATATTGATAATTTAATTTATTTTATGTATTATTGTCTATATTACTAATTATATTTATTTTATCCATTACTATGCTATTACTAATTTTATTTTATGTATTACTAATTTTAATTTACTTTTATTTTACTATTTTAATTTACTTTTATTTTACTATTTTAATTTACTTTTATTTTACTATAATCTATTTTTTTATCGTTCGTTTTATCCATTTATTTATATTATTATCTAGTTATTTATATTGGTTTATTATTTTATTGTTTAGAGCCCTGATTGATCACATCTATATATCACCACTACCAGTCAGGATCTGAGTGACTCAGAACCCTGGTGACCTCCAGATGGAGCCACACAGGAGACCAGCAACGTCCTAAAGAAAAGAAAGAAATGCTCATTACTACTTTGTTCATAAAACAATATTGATTGAAATATTTATTAACAGTTTGCAGAATTACAGTACATGTCAAGCACAAACTCAATACAAAGACTGTTAACTATAAGTGGACGACCCAATTAAGCATTACACTTGTTTACAAGAGGGTCCACCATGTTCAATTCATCAAAACATTTAGAGACGTACAAATAAGACACTTCTATATAGTCAAAGAACAGAACAGGAATTCATCATAAAGGAGGTAAAAAGGGAAAATAAACTTATACAGTGAGGGGAAAAAGGGAGTCAAGGGATTCACATGTCTTAATGACTGTTGGTAGGGCGTTCCACATTTTGGTGGCATAGGAGTGAAAATAATTTAGTCCCTTGTTTGTGCCGAATCTGGGTTGTACATGGTTCGTTGCACTCCCTCTGGTGTTGTGGGTGTGGACTTTGTTAACATAAAGGAAGTATCTAGACAGGTACATGGGTATCTTGGTGGTGTATCGAATCTTGCGGACCAGACCCATTGCAAGATGCTGTACTCTGTCGTCGACCCTAAGCCATTCCAGCCTGTCAAAGTGGGCAGGAGTGAGGTAGGTTCGGGGGGTGAGGCCAAGTAGGAGCCTGACCAGTTTGTTTTGGGAGTTCTGGAGCCTAGTTTTAAGGGCCTTTGAGGTGCTGTGGTACCAGGAGGTGCATGCATAGTCAAAGAAACCTTGTACGAGGGCTCCTGTTAAGGTCTTCAAGGTGTTTTTGTTGACCAGTGAGGAGATCCTGTAAAGGAATCTTGTTCTTTGGTTGACTTTTTTGATTACGCTGGTGGCCATCACCGGAAAGATTAGCCTCCAGGATGGAACCTATAGGTAGGTAATTTCATCTTTACGTGTGATAACATTGTCACCAACTCTAACCAAGAAGCCATTTGCCTTGCTGAGATTACTATTAGATCCAAAGAGAATGGATACAGTTTTTCCCAGGTGTAAAGATAGTTTGTTATCAGCGAGCCAGGTGCAGATTCTACCGAGTTCAGAGCTGAGGGCCTTTTCAATCTGCAGTTTGTTCCTGTCCGAGACTAGCAGTGCCGAGTCATCTGCGAACAGGAACAAGTTGCAGTCACAAGCTGATGTCATGATCATAGTGTGTGTGCGTGTGTTGTATAGTTACCTTGCTGTGATGTAACTCCAATAGTTGCTCCATCGGCTAGAAACGTGCTCTTCACCGGCATGATGATCTTGTTCCTAAAAAAAGTCTATAGTCAACCCTAACGGATTACAGAACATGATATAAAAAAACACAACTAGAAGGATTTAGGCCTGTCACAATTACCTAATCGCCAAGTATTTGAGATACTTTTTTAGAGTCATAATCGTCTCGTTGAAAATGTTCATATATTGTCAAACATTTTAAAGAAATAATGCAAGCAACCGATCTACAATCTCTAAATGTGTCACTTTGTAATTTACTTCTTTTTTTAGTGTATAAAGTTATTGAATTATGCCATGTGCATCTTTTTGTTTACAAAGCCTACAAAAGCCAAAGTTTTATTTAGAATGTTAGTATGACGCAATTAAATTGTTACTTGTAATTTATTTGAGCGACAATTAAAAATCGGCCATTATAAAACCTTAAATTCTGACAGGCCTTAACAGGTTCCAGTGGCGTCTACCGAACCTTCTAGCTCCGTCCGAGCCTCCCAGCGACCCAGAAGTCCTCAGCGGAAACACCCGGGGAAAGCTTCGGATCTCGGGCATCGGCTGAGATCTCCATTCTAACAAAGAACGAAAGACACACAGCCCAAATTAGCTTTGCTGTGTGTGTGCGTGTCCTGTCACAACATACACATGCACTTACAGTAACGTTTAAGAATAAGGATCGACCAATTATCGGCAACGGACGATTATTGGCTTTTTACGAAGCCTAAAAAAGCCCTAACCCTAAAGCGGTTCGTACCGTTGAGTTCCTCACTGAGAAGGCCCAGGTCCGAAGTCCTCCAGCGTCTACCCAGATCTCAGTCCTCCGTCCTCCCATCCATGGACAGACCTGCAGATCTCCATCTCTAGAGGCTCCAGCCTCCAGCTGTGTCTATGATCTCCATCCTGAGAGGGAAAGAAACCATTAGCTCTACAAGCTCACAACACGTTGCAGTGTGAGCTTGTAGATCTGCTATTTTTGCTTAACGGAATAGGGATGCTGGTGTTGAAGTGGTTAACAAAAGTGTCAAAGACTTTGATTAGCTTGGAAAGCTGACATTCAACCAGAGTGCCACTAGGAGGCATCAACACATGTACAGTCCTCAACATCTTTTGTAATTTGTATTCAAGTTGTTACAAAGACCAAGAGGCACGCTCATGATATGAGATATTGACTCTCAAACTATTGTGCAGAGTCATTTAGATTTATCCTAAAATATTTAAGCCATTCTTCGTACCATAACAGTACAAAAGCAGTTATCCATCCTCAGAAACGAGCAAGAACTATTCCTACTCACAGTCCTCTGAGGAAGCCCCCCGGGGGGGGGGGGGGGAGCTTTGGAACGGATCTCTGTCCAGGGAACATCAGATCGTCTATCGATATCTCCATTCTAACAAAGAAAAAAAAACACACACCAAATTAGCCTTTCTGTGTGTGTGTATGTGTGTGTGTGACTGTGTGTGTGTGTGCACTCCCTGTCCAGCAGCCGCGTTCCAGCGACGTCTACCGCGATCTTCATCCTAACAAAGAAAGATTGATTAGAGTGACCAAGAGCCAGATATATATTCTATCCTGTCACAACATATATACATAAAACTTTTATTTATAGGGAACATTTAAACAGAAGCTAAACATATCACTTACAGTAATAAACGTTTCAGTTAGGGTTCTTTTTGACAGGCCTAACAGGGTCTTACTTTGAGTCGTCTTCAGAGGAATGCAGATTCCTAGAGAGACCTGCAGTACATCTGGAAGAAAGACATGGCCGTTATAGTCTATGAATGGCTTCATAGAAAAGAGCTTCGCACATCACTCCCTTGTTGTTGCTGCCAATAGTCTGGATAGTCTATACTTCTTAGTCTTGATGACAATTGTTTATGAATTTGATGCATTACCATGTGTTGTTGCTTACTGTAAGTCACTCTGGATGTGAGAACTGCCTAAATTGTTGAAATTCCTAGACGTGATCAATTAGGGTCATAGGGTGTGCTCTTCGGTGATAGCAGTGGTGTCATTTGTATATTTTTACAGTCCCACTCCTCCCCATCATATCATGCGGTGAAGCTGGACAGAACACGGTCCTTTAAACAACACTTGACAGCGTCAAGAGAAAGACCACCGCCTGTGCCGCACCGATACGGCGTCCAGCCAGTACAGAGGCTCTGGTGTTCCCCACCGCTGAGTACTGTGCCCCAGTCTGGAGCCGTAGCCCTCATGTTGGTTTTGGGGCTTTTTATGCCTTTACTGATAGTGAACAGTATATAGACAGAAAAGGGGGAAGAGATGGGGAGTGACACGCGGCAAAGGCCGTCGGGAGTCGAACCCGCAGCACGCCGTCCGGCTGGCTTGGCAGCATAGGTGCCCAGACAGTTGAGCTAACCATCCGGGCCACACTTAAATATTTAATTGCAATTTATTTGAGCGACAATAATCGTCCAGTAAAAAGAAACCTCATAATCGTGAAAGGCCTAGAGTGGTTCTTACTGTGCGGTTCCTCACCAGGCAGGCCCAGTTCCGAAGTCCTCCGGCATCTACACAGATCTCCGTCCTAAGAAAGAAATAAGGACTAAATTAGCTTTTGTTGAGCTGCATATTCAGAACCACTTAAACCCTCTATAGATTTGATAAAACAGACCTTTAAAGAGAGCATTTGGTATATGCTCCGATTTCACTCTACACAAATTGATTTGCCAAACATAGCAGATCTACAAGCTCACAACACGTTGCAATGCGGTGTGAGCTTGTAGATCTGCTAATTTGGCTGAACGCCACCCCCAGAATAGAGATGCTGGGGTTGAAGTGGTTAAAAAAAAGTGTCATTAAGACTTTGATTAGCTTGGAGAGCTGACAGACATTCAACCAGTGCCACTAGGAGGAATCACACTGCCATGCTATACAGTCTAAGTGGTTTCTTACTTTGAGCCGCCTTCAGAGCCCCCCATGCAGATTCATCCATGGACAGCGAGAACTGCAGATGTCCACCTGTAGGGGCTCCGGTTGAGCCTCGCAGCATCTGGAATGAAGACATGGTGGTTATAGTCTATGAATGGCTTTGCACATCACTCACTTGTTGCTGCCGCCAATAGGAATTTGTGATGTCTGTGTGGCGACAATTGCTGTGTGTCTGTTTTTTTATAATACATACAATTTATATAGCACTTTAAAAGGTACCCAAAGTTGCTTCACAAAACAGTAAAAACAAATTTATTTGAAAATAAACTAGATTAAAAAGGTTCAAAACTAGATTTTTTTGGCATGTTTGTGAAGCTTTTCGGTTCCACACCAGTAACTGCTGTTCAACACTAACAGCTACATCCATGACCTCCCTGCAACAACATCAATGAAGTATGGCTATGCAGACGACCCGAGTACTGTGTCCCAGTCTGGAGCCGTAGCTCTCATGTCAAGAAGCTGGATGCTGCCCTCAACACCGGATGGGCCACCCCAAACAAACTGCCTGCCTGTTCTCGCTGGAATCACTCCAACAGAGGTCAGACGAGAAGCAGCCACGCTGGCCCTCACCGGGAAGGCACAGTTGAGTGAATCCCAGCCATCTCCTCCACAAGGTCGTCAGAGACACCACAGCACACGTGCCTCAAGTCACGGTGCCCTTTGCCACAAAACACACACACACACCAAGTCACGGCGACGTTTGCCACAGCACACGTGCCTCAAGTCCCTGTGCCCCTTTGCCACACAGGCCCAGGAACTGCTCCACACAACACTAGTTGACACCTTAAAGGCATCCTGGGTGAAGGCAAGACCAGTGGAATACAGCGAGGACCCCAAATATGTTCTTTGCCAGCACCTCCCCTGCAAGGAGTGGACAACCCTCAAAGCAGAAGTGGGACATCTCGGACAGTGCCCACTGTGAATGCGAGGATCCAGTACAGACTGTGGAACACGTAATGACCATTTGCCCCAAATACCGGCCACCGAATGGTGATCGTGGCTTAGGTGACCTAGACAATGACACATTGTACTGTCTTGCTGCAACAGAGCTGAAGTTCTATGGACATACGGCAGAAGATGTTTAAGAAACTTATTTTTTGTAATCTTCATTTTTTCGGCAAACCTTTGTGGCATTTAATTTATGGAACATGTGGATGTTTCTTTATTTATTGGTGAAGTTTTAGTGCCACTTGTGGCATTCTTTGAAATGTATTGACACGTTTGATATATGTTTTTGTTAGGGATGTCCGATATCATCGGCCGATAAAGGCATTAAAAATGAATAACCCTAACCCTTAATTTTACTTTATTTATTCTTTTACATTAAAAACATCTACAAGCTCACAATACGACACATGTGAGCTTGTGAGAGATTAGATCATTTTAGATGAGACATTTTGCATAATGAGTAATTATTAATAATTACTTTTGGTATTTTAAGTACATTTTATACCAAAACCTTTGTACCTTTACTAGAGTACATGTTGAATTGTAACGGAGTATTTCTATATTGCAGTATTGCCTACTTTTATTTAAGTAAAAAGTTTGAGTTATGTTTCCACCACTGGAAAAAGCCTGCATATAATATAGATCGGTATCTGTTGATATCGGCAATTAGGAGTTGGACAATATCCAACACTGACTGTCGGACATCCCTTGATTTGTGTGATTTTTGTGCAGCTTTTAGTGAGTTTGTGGCATTTTGTGCAGCATTTGTTTGTTTTGTGAACGACCAAAGAGCACACCCAGTATGTATCACAAGGCTATTCCACCAGTCAGGTGTACTTATATCTACATCTCATAAGCGGCCATGAAGTAAACACTACAGATATCACAATTTGACTTTGGCAGCAGCAAGAAACGACTGATATGCAAAGCTCTTCAGCCATGCTTCTCTCTATACAAACACTCATAATGTCCACATGGACATCTTAGCAGCCTGCCAGCCAGGATGGGGTGGTTCACACAGGAGACCAGGTTCAGTGTTCCAGCAGCATATACGGTCATCTCCATCTACATCTAGAAAGAAAGAAAGACATCAGAAGCTGACCATATCACTCACAGTAATAGAAACATTTTAAAAGGATCTCTGGCTAATAAGACAAATATTCCTTAACATTATACTTGCCATCTATAACTAAAATTGTAAAATATAAACCAGTTAAATAGTCGCAGGTTTATGATGTCCATGTGTGGTCCAGCGCTATGGAATGCACTTGCTAATAAAAAGTACTTAAAATATTGCTTTGATGCTTAAGTAACCCCCGCTAAATAAATAGATCGGACAGGATACAGAAGTATGGTACAAGCATAATAGTTCATAATATATCCCATATAATGCCCAACAGTCACCATTTCATGCAGCATAATATATGATAACTAGAAAGCAGTTCCCTACAGAAACTGCGTGGGCTCGCCAAAAGACGCAATGTATATAATGTACAGTAGAAAATGTATTAAAGCTGAAGGAAAAGTAAAAAAAAAGAATGTATAAAAATGTGTAAAAAGAATAAGCATAAATAACTGCATAAAGCGGAATAAAGTATGTGGAAGTTGTAGAAGTGTTTTTAAAAGTTTTTCTTTTTAAGTAAAAAAAAAAAAAAAAAAGTTAAAGCTTTTTTTTAATAAGTAAAAAAAAAAGTTAAAGTTCTTTTCTTAATAAGTAAAAAAAAAAAAAGTTAGTTTTTTCTTAAGTAAAAAAAAAAAGTTAAAAGTTTTTTTTAATAAGTTAAAAAAAAAAATTAAAAAAGTTTTTTTCATTTTTTTTAAGTTTTTTTCATTTTTTTAACGCGTGCGTGCGTGCGCTTGCGGGGAGGAAAAAACTATAAATAAAGTCAAATATTTAAAAAAGTATAAACTTTTTCAAAACAACTTTTTCACCAATTAAAGTTCAAAGATAGATGAACATTATAAAGTTTCAAAGTGAAAGTATGACGGAGTAATAAGAGCTCAAAAAAGTTAACTGTGAAAAATGGGACCTTTCTTCCATCGACTCTCATTATAAAGAATGTAAAAAAAAGTTAAAGTATAAAACTTACAATAAAAATACAAGCACACATCACTGCAAAGAGCTGAACAGTTTGAAGTTTGAACTAAATTTCTAGCATAAAGTATGTGGAAGTAGTTAGATGACGAAAAAAGTGGCGGAATAAATAAAGAATAAATATAAACTGGCCATATCTATTAAGTAAAAAAAAAAAAAAGTTAAAAGTTTTTTTTAATAAGTTAAAAAAAAAAGTTAAAGCTTTTTCTTAATAAGTAAAAAGAAAAAAGTTAAAGTTTTTTTTTAATAAGTAAAAAAAAAGTTAAAGTTTTTGTCTTAATAAGTAAAAAAAAAAAGTTAAAGTTTTTTCTTAATAAGTAAAAAAAAAAGTTAATGTTTTTCATTTTTTTAAGTTTTTTTCATTTTTGCGTGCGTGCGTTGCGTGCGTGCGCTTGCGAGAGCTGTGTAAAGGCCAGCCAATAGGAAGACATGGTGTGTGTGTGCGTGCTCTTGCGAGAGCTGTGTAAAGGCCAGCCAATTGCACAAATAGCAGACCTACAAGCTCACAAGGTATCGCAGAGCAACTCATTGAGATCTTGTAACTTTAATGTCAGCCCTGCAATTAAGCCCTTATATGTCTCAGCTGTGGAAGTAAAAGACTTCCAAGTTCTATGCCAGTACTATGACTGGGAGATTACAATGGTTCTGAATGGGGGAAAACTATGCCCGAAAAAATTGCTCTATCGCAAAAAGTAAAAGTCGAATGCAAATATTTTTTTCGCTGTGAGTGGCCTGAGATATTGACGTACACCATGTGCGATTGTGGTGTTGGTACGATTGAAAATGTGGTTATAAGAGCGAGTTAAGAATTGTCAGCGCGATAATTTCCTCGTAAGAATTATACAATGGAGGTCAATGAGCAGATTGACTGTTTTTGTGTCACTTAAAAGGCCGTAGTTCACATTCTGTATGTCTCTGTGCTTTGGTGGTCACATTGTGTGAAAGAGGACATGTGTGGCTACAAAATGACCAAAGAACATGCGTGTAAAATGAATACTTTGGCCGGGACGACAATTTGTTTGGTACATTTTCAAGGAAAGAATTTCAGTTTCCACACTCTACTCGAAGAGGCCCCGCACTCTAAGATGGCACTAATTACGCGAAACGGCCTGCGATTGAACTGCGATTTCGGAAAAACCGTTCAACGTATTCGAATACGGTTTGAACCGTCCAGAGTCCAGAGTCGTGTGAGCGTTCTAAAGTTTAAATCACGTTTCTACGACAAAGTATGCCAGAGTAATGAGGCTGCAAAAGTGAGCTTGATTTAGAGATAAATCCCATACATTGTCAATGGGAGGAAAAAACTATAAATAAAGTCAAATATTAAAAAAAGTATAAACTTTTTCAAAACAACTTTTTCACCAATTAAAGTTCAAAGATAGATGAACATTATAAAGTTTCAAAGTGAAAGTATGACGCAGTAATAAGAGCTCAAAAAAGTTAACTGTGAAAAATGGGACCTTTCTTCCATCGACTCTCATTATAAAGAATGTAAAAAAAAGTTAAAGTATAAAAAGTTTTTTCTTAAGTAAAAAAAAAAAGTTAAAAGTTTTTTTTAATAAGTTAAAAAAAAAATTAAAAAAGTTTTTTTCATTTTTTTTAAGTTTTTTTCATTTTTTTAACGCGTGCGTGCGTGCGCTTGCGGGGAGGAAAAAACTATAAATAAAGTCAAATATTTAAAAAAGTATAAACTTTTTCAAAACAACTTTTTCACCAATTAAAGTTCAAAGATAGATGAACATTATAAAGTTTCAAAGTGAAAGTATGACGGAGTAATAAGAGCTCAAAAAAGTTAACTGTGAAAAATGGGACCTTTCTTCCATCGACTCTCATTATAAAGAATGTAAAAAAAAGTTAAAGTATAAAACTTTGTAAAAATAAAAATACAAGCACACATCACTGCAAAGAGCTGAACAGTTTGAAGTTTGAACTAAATTTCTAGCATAAAGTATGTGGAAGTAGTTAGATGACGAAAAAAGTGGCGGAATAAATAAAGAATAAATATAAACTGGCCATATCTATTGTGTGCTCGCTGTGGCGAGCCCACAATAACAATAATAATACAGAACAGAAATCATAATACTAGGCAACACAACCAAAAGTATCGCCTTACCAGGGTAACTCTAAACACATGCACTGTCTTTCACTGGCGTCATACAGGCCAACATCTCCACCTGTAGCTGTTACAATGATACACATGACATGCGTTAGACCAGTCAACAGAACACCGCACATTATTCCATCGTTCTGCCTGCACAAACACACATACGGCAGTAGGCTACTCACATTCCTCACGTTAATGTCCTACACCGAATGGAGAAGCCACACCCCAAACATTTGTCTGTGAACCTCCCAGGCTACACTACAGCGCACTGCAGAAGTGTGGTGTAGACCTGACAATGACAATACTCTCATTTTTAGAATAGATCATACAAAACATATTTAACGAGCATATAGGCTTACAAAAGGAGCATATAGGCTTACCAAATGACAAGTCTGCAGCCGAGCATACCTCTCACAACGCATGAACGTTACGGCGTTTGTGAGACCCACAACTGACGTCCTGTCATCTGCCTGTCCAGAACGTCCTTAAATATACGTCTCACTTAGGACTCTACTACCCTCTAGGGGTTACACTTATATCAATTAAGCTGTTTTTGTATTAGCAAACACACGGACAGCCTGGCCTCTTTCATACTGGAGTAATTCATCCGCTTTATTTACAGACATCAGTAAAACGTGACGTGATGTCCGTATTTAGAATACAACAGCAGCGGGGAGCCCCCATGAGGATCATCAGAACTCTTCGGCTCTGCTGGGGGGCGTTTCCAAGAACCCGAATCCGAGGACGAAACCATGCTAGCCAGAAAACAACGTGTTGTGGGTTGTGGGTAGCCCCTCTCGGAACCCTCCGTAAAGCTTTTCTGTTCTAAAAAATGTCAGAAACTTCAGTAGCATTGGGTTCTGCTTGTAGGGCTAAGTTGTGGGCTAGCTATTTGGCCAAATATTTCCACTTCCTCCAGTGAGGGGAGCTGACCCTGACTCGCGTCGCGTCAGACATCAGGTCAGATCATTCATATTACTTGCCTCCTCGCCGCAGCAGCGCACACCAACCGCACCAGTCTATCAAAATGTCAACGACTCTTTCCCAAAATCACAATATTACATTATTTACGGAAATTGCGGTCAGCTATAGTGCTATACGTACCCTCGTTGGTCTAAAAAAGTCGGGAGAACTGTTCCAACAAGACATTTTCCAACTCCAGTTCATAAAACTCCCCTTCAGCAACCATGCAAGCAGTAACTACCTCTGTAGTGTTGTTTCCAGTTCCGTCAGCAGATGGCGCCAGATGACCTATACTGTATTATCAGGCTACATGTACAAGTAAAGTACCGGTAGTTAGTCAGAAAGTACACGATTCACGAATGAATACACTCCCTCAAATGAAAATAACATTAAACAAACAGACAGACAGACAGACAGACAGACGGACAGACAGACAGACAGAGGGAAATTCAGTCAATTCAATTCAAAGAGCTTTATTGGCATGAGAAAACATACGTTTACATTGCCAAAGCGCAATACAATAGGCAATACAATCAAAACAAAAATGATGTAGGCCTACATTTGAAAGTCACAATCTTCAATATATCAATGTCTATGTACGAAGATCACTCGATGCAGGTATAGTGCAGGAATATACACAATGATTCGTTTTTAGGGTGGTTGTGTTCCATTTGATATCCCTCTTCTATCACAGCAACTCACAAATCTTGCTGCTGTGTTTCAGTCAATGGTAGTTACAGCAGTAAAGATTCCCCAGGTTCCTCCATGTTCCCCACTTGTAATACCCTTAGGTAATACCTAACCTTTTCATATGGCCTTATGGCCCTTCTAGCCTATATGTCAACTTTGCATTTGTGCAAATATAAATTTACTTTCTACTGTAAATCTATAGTGCAACATAATTTAACATTGAAGGGGTCAATGCACCTATGCCCAGGTCTTTACAAAACACGGCGGTATGGCATAATTGGCCAATACTCTGTTCAGTCAGCCGTCATTCAATTATTGGCCTATTCTAAATCAGATTAGGGTTCGTATATAGCATTTGGGGAGCGGGACCGTACCTATCCCCATGTTCTATGTTCCCCACTTAAAGGTGGCGATTTTTCGGCCCTGCAAAAAAGGTTCTGTGTTCCCCGCTTACAACAATAACTCGGTCCGTAAGGGTGGGGAACATAGAATCTGGGGAACATGGGGATGACCCCCTGGGGGCTACATCCGGTAAATTTTAAAGATGGAGTGCCACAATTTTTGTATTTTTCCAGTTTTTCATGTGTCTATGAGGTGACAGTAGGCCTACTTCATTAGATACCCTGGAGTCGTTTTTATGTGCAATGGTGTATTAACTTTGTATTTAGGGTTTCTTCCTGGAGGCTGAACCCTTGACAGTCAAACGGGCCAATGAAATAAACAGTAATATAGTGACATCACACTATCAGACCCTCCCCTAACCCCTCCCCCTTTATCATACAACTACAGCTGTGTGTGCAGCTTCAGTTCAGGTGGATCACCACCCATCACCACCCACCAGGCAAACCAGGCATACTTAATGAACTGGTGGGTGTGTCCACATAAAAGCATGATTTTAACAAATACTGTACACTTTTTGGAAAATGTTCTTCCTCTTTATATTATAATAATACGTGATGAACATGTTTTAGGGTGGAAAAAATTGTGGCAATCGTATCACCATGTCAGACTAACGGTTTCAGAGAACTTTCCTCTGCAGAATTGGTGCGTTCTCCGCATACCCGTGGTCAGAGAGATACAGACCGCGGGTGTGTGGAGAACGCACCAATTCTGCAGAGGATGCACCCAATCTCTGTGTGTTTGAGGGAGTGTATGCATCGGCTTCCCTGATTGTCCAACCTGACCCATCTGCTTCATAGATTGGTAAAGCTTTGTGTCATGTTACGGGGCATGTATTCTTGACTACATCGTTCCCAACTTGTATGGCCCCCAGGCCCAGACTGCCGGCTGGTGACTGAAGGGATTTATATACTGATATATGAGTATTATATACTGTTAAAGTATTCAATCAATCAATCAATCAATCAATCAATCAATCAATCAATCAAAACATGACATTGACATCATGATATGGTGGAGACACCATGTCATGTCAATACACTGACAATTAGTTATGGTAATAATTAAACAAGTCATCTATCCTCGGTGCTCTGATTTCTCAGAGTCAAACAAGGAGGACCATGGAAAGCTGTAGCTGGCTCAGAACAGAGCGGCTCGGATTACCCTTCAATGCACATCAAGGTCAAATGTAAATTATATGCATGTCAAGCTCTCCTGGGTGAAAGTCAGAAAAAGGCTCCTTGTCTTTTTTTAAATAAATGAATACAGCCATATCCTACGGCTACCGGTGTATAATAAGCCAACACTCACACTCAGCTCTAGTAACATGCATGCATATTAGAACTGGCAATGCTACCTGAGGCCAGGTCACTAATAGCCCATAGCCCCCTAAAGCAATTTTTTTGTTTGATCGGGGGGGGGGAGGGGCAGAACACGACCAGCAATCAGCAATCAAACACAAATGTTTGGTCAAACCATGTGACTCCCATTGGAAAAGCATTCCAAAAGCAGGCCCATAGTGAACTCTGTAATCAAGGCAGACATTTTACCATTAAATGCCCAATATGAGTCTTATAATAACAATTAGCTTTCAAATAGTGACAGAGTGATTATAAATCCCATTCAGGAGGGCACTGCATGTGGTGGGTGGTGGTGGTGGTGGCGGCGGCGGCAGTGGTAGGGGATATGGGAGTCATGTGGTTTTTGGGACAGAGAGGGGCTTCAGTCTTTGCAATCAGCTTTAAATGGAACAGTTCTGTGCTTGTGTGATTGTCAAGTGGGCCCTTGATAAGGGCACTTTCTCCCTACATTGCACTGATTGGGGTTTGCGCGTGTCCCCGTCACATGCAATCAGGCTACCGTTTTCAATGCAGTGATTTTTCCACCCCAACCCTTCGGCTTCCACCCTAACCCTTCAGCAATCCCCCCACCCCCCTTCCCACACACACAACCACGCACACGCGCACACACACACACACACACACACACACACACACACACGCACACGCACACGCACACGCACACACACACACACACACACACACACACACACACACACACACACACACACACACACACACACTTCCACTAACACTTCCCCTTTAAAATTCAATGAGTGCCCATTTACAGTGAGGAGAAAAGGTCATGCCAAACTAGTTTCAATTGTAAACCACGCGATTTGGACTGATTTCAACGAAGTAAATAAGTAGTTGCCGCCCCAAGGAAAGCAAAGGTGGAAGTGGCAAATTAGGGGATTTTCATGGAAAATTAGGGCCATTTGTCCACTGTCAAATATTCTACCAAAGCAGGGTTTTTTTTAGGGGCGCCAGCCCCTCCTATGCCCAGCATGTCTGTGTGTACCACGGAATGTGATGATTTGATTGGCTGAGCACGGAATGTGATGTATGATGATGCATGATAAGAGCGCATGTGTTTTTCCGTCTATACTGTATTTGCAGATGAAACATGATGATACATTTTCTAAATAAAACATTTTTAAAACACCTATTATGGAGATAATTTACAATATCAACCTGTTTGATTTACAACAGCACACAGGAAAAACAATAGGCCTACATCTTTCCTGCCTTTATAGCTGGAGATGTCAGAAACAATAGAGGCAGGGTATGCGCATGCTTAAAGTGAATGGCACATCGAGTGGCAAAGCACCATGCAAAGTGAGTTTAACATTGTTTAACGTTGTTTAATGCAATCAGATAGGACTTCTCTGTTTGGATGCATGGGCTGTCAAGTCCAGAAAGTAGTTTTTTGACACTCAGTAGGCCTTCCTGCATAACTTCCGGGTTTGATGATGATGTCACACGCATACCCTCTATGGCTACTGCCAAACATGTTCACAGTCTCACTCACTATTGCAATAGCCAGAGTGTCGCAGTCCCACCCCCTTTCATGACGACAATAGGTCCAGGAAATGTTGCTCCCCTGAAAAGGAAGGTAATAAAGCAACAAAGGCTAGCCCCATGGTACAACTCGGAAACTAGAAACCTCAAGCGAACGTCTCGCAAACTCGAAAAGAAATGGCGTTCAACCAAACAGAAAGAATCATGTATAGACTGGCAGAATAGCCTCAAAATATACAAAAAGGCTCTCGACACGGCCAGAGCCACTTATTATTCATCCCTAATAGAGGGAAACAAAAGTAACCCAAAGTTTCTTTTTGATACTTTGGCAAAACTGACAAAAAGCCGTGATTCCACGGACCCACGGATTCCTACGACTCTCAATAGTAGCGATTTCATGAGGTTCTTCAATGGCAAAATAGAAACTATCAGAGATCAAATTGATCTACAACTACTCTCGGCTCCCACTGGACTGCCACCAAATATGGTGGTCTCAGAGGTGGCCGCAGACCCAAATATATATATGGATAGTCTCTCTCCAATCGAGCTCTCTGAGTTCACTTCAATGATATCTTCTTCAAAATCAACGACATGTACCCTGGATCCAGTTCCGACTAGATTACTCAAAGAGGTCCTGCCTCCGGTTGGTACATGCCTACTCAATATGATCAATATGTCTTTGGTGACAGGCTACGTGCCACAATCTTTCAAGGTAGCGGTAATCAAACCTCTACTCAAAAAGCCTACTCTTGATGCAGGCATTCTAGCTAGCTATAGACCTATATCGAACCCTCCGTTTCTCTCCAAAATTCTCGAGAAAGCGGTCGCCAAACAGTTGTGTGACTTTCTACAAAACAACAATATATTAGAAGGCTTTCAGTCGGGCTTCAGAGCTAACCATAGCACTGAGACGGCCCTGCTGAGAGTTACAAATGACCTCCTGACTGCAGCAGATAATAACCTCCTCTCCGTACTGGTGTTGCTGGACCTTAGTGCTGCATTCGACACTATTGACCACCACATTCTGCTACAGAGACTGGAACATCTGGTTGGCATCAGGGGTGCCGCACTGAAATGGTTCGAGTCCTATCTGTCTGATCGTTTTCAGTTTGTAGAGGTCAATAATGGCTCCTCTACACGTGAAAAGGTCAAATACGGAGTCCCACAAGGCTCTGTGCTTGGACCAATACTCTTCTCTTTATATATGCTCCCTCTGGGCAACATCATCAGGGAACACTCCATAGATTTTCATTGTTACGCAGACGACACTCAACTATATCTATCGATGAAACCGAACGAAACGGACCAACTAGTCAAACTTCAAGCATGTCTTAAAGACATAAAGAGTTGGATGGCACGTAATTACCTACTCCTCAACTCTAACAAAACGGAAGTTATCGTGATCGGCCCTAAGCCCCTGAGAGACAAGTTGGTCGATGGGAACTTCTCTCTAGATGGCATTACTTTGGCCTCCAAGGCCACTGTGAGGAATCTGGGGGTTACCTTTGATCAAGACTTGTCTTTCAAATCTCATATCAAACAAATCTCAAAGAATGCTTTCTTTCACCTGCGAAATATTGCAAAGGTCAGGCACATCCTGTCCAAAAATGACGCAGAAAAACTTGTCCACGCCTTCGTTACCTCAAGGCTGGACTACTGCAATTCGCTATTATCAGGCTGCCCAGGCAAGTCTCTGAAAAGCCTACAGTTAGTTCAAAATGCTGCGGCGCGTGTGTTGACAGGTACCAGAAGAAGAGACCATATCACTCCTTCACTGGCCTCCCTACACTGGCTCCCGGTCAAATACAGAATAGAGTTCAAAGTTCTTCTTCTCACTTACAAAGCCCTCAATGGTCAGGCACCACAATATCTCAAGGATCTCATTGATCCCTACAAACCAAATAGAACAGCAGTGCGTTTGCAATATGCAAACATGCTTACTGTTCCAAAAATATCAAAAGTTACAATAGGAGGCAGGGCGTTTAGGTCCCAGGCACCGCAGCTGTGGAACCTTCTCCCGGCTTCGGTCCGTGGGGCTGACACGCTCTGCACATTCAAGACAAGGTTGAAAACCTTTCTCTACGACAAAGCCTATGGCCAGACTTGTCTCCGGGTCTAGCTGGATACCATGGTCGTACATTGTTGTGTGGGTTTGTCTCCCAGCAGTACTTGTAATATACACTATATAGGCTCCAGTAAGGCCTGCCACTAATCCAGCATCCGGGGAATCTCTCCCCGGAGTCTCTTTTCGTCCTCCCCGTCGCAGTTCTGTGGACCTCTAATATTAACCCCCAACTGACTGCCGAGTGTGACCGTGGATCAGGCCTCTTCATGGAGCCCACCAGAAGTGTGACCTGGACCCGGCCTCACAGAGCTCGACCTGGACCAGATGTGGACCAGACCCCTCCACGGAGCCCACCTGCCTATTCTCTGTCTTTTCTCTCTGTCTATCTCTCTCTCTCTCCCTCTACCCCCCCCCCCCCCCCCCGACACGGTCGAGGCAGATGGCCGCCCACCCTAGAGTCGGGTTCTGCCTGACGTTTCTTCCTAAAGGGGAGTTTTTCGTTACCATTGTCGCAATGTTGCTTGCTCTGGGTGGATCTTTGTTGGTTGTAAAGTGTCTTGAGACAACTTGTTGTGATTTGACACTATAATAAAATTGAATTGAATTGAATTGAATTGAAATAATTCCCCATGCATTTTTCCCATAGACATTTAAAAATATATTAATTTAAAGATCTGTAAGCCTCGAACAAAGCCAACTCGGATCATGACAAATCATGACAAATCATGGGCCGAACAAATAATTACAAAGAAGAAAAACAACAAAAAAAGTGTTGTACCCTGCCCTTTTTTCTTCTTTCAAATTATTTGTTCGGCCCAAATAATTGTATTTGTTGTCATGATTTGTCACGAACCGAGTTGGCTTAGTTCGAGGCTTACATATCTTTAAATAAATACCGTTTGAAATGTCTATGGGAAAAATGCATGGGGAATTATTCCCGGGGCTGTCGTCATGAAAGGGGGTGCGACTGCAACGCTCTATTAGGTAGTGACAAGTTGGGGGAAAAGGTCCCATTACTTCACCCCTTGGGCGCAACGGGTGTGAGAATGCGTAACTAATATGCCACTGACATCTTCGTGTCTTTGAAGCATGTGGTTATAAGACAGTTTCTATCATTTCTTTACACAGTCCTTTGCATTATTCTTGAACTCAGCTAAATCTTTTAAGTTGCAGACAAGGCAGTACGTCGTATGCTCCTCTTCTCCACATTCACAGATGGTTGGGCTGGCTTTGTATAGCCCCATCTGGCCATAGCAGCTTTTGATCGCCCCATTCCTGGCGGTTGAATGTCTTCCACTGGACCCATGACGCTTCTGAGCCAAAACGAAGGTCTTCAGAAGGTGGGATTCCCATGCCAATAGGAAGGCGGTCATTCTGAAGCTTTTTTGTCCATAGCTGGAGTATGGTTACTTCCTGAGATATTGTTAGGGGCTGGACATTGCTAAGGAAGCTTCTCCTTGACCTCAGTCTTTGGGCCTGGGTTCACAAAGGTGGCAGTGTTCATCACTGGTATTGTAATCTCTATACCCGGCTGTCAGGTTCCTGTCTCACATCTGCAGGGGCAATGCCAATGAGGAGGTGTATATTGTTCAAGTTGGTATAGGCTTCAAGTGGCAGCCACTAGTGACAATACCTAGGTATGATACATTACACAAACAATGGTATACTACTAGGAGATTACAGTATAGGCGACTTAAAGCCAAAATAAAATATTTCATAGCATTCCAGCATAAAACACATCCACGCAAGGGGAACACATGAAGCAAGGAAGCTGCAGGACAAGTTTGTAAGTCTGTTGATAGAGGAGGCACTTCGTTCCTTCTGCTTATCTCTGTTGTTTTTGTCTCGTCTTCGTCACGCGATGCATTTAAAAACTCATGGGTAGCCTACCTTAAAACTGACATCAATGAAGATGGAAACAAAGTAACTGGACTTTCTATTTCTTGCATCTTCCTAGCCATATCATATCCTCTAAAGATATTTGATCTGTACAGATTAACCACTTAAACTAATAATTTGTTGACCAGGGGCCCACATGACAGGATTTTATATCCTCTTTTTACAAAATCTCTTTGTCAAAAATAGCCGATCTATACAAGCTCACAGTGTGCCGCATCGTGTTGTGGGCTTGTAGATCTGGTATGTTCACCTAATTCTGACAAAATTAATGTTCTCCTTAGGACATGCTCAGAATAGGGATGCTAGGGTTCATGTTGTTACTTAAGTCTTCTGAGAAAGAAGGATAGAAAGCCAGAGATAGATAGAGGGGATAACATGCTTCATAGATTCTGCTCTATTGGATCACAATCTTAATGACCATGACATCATTTGCCTGATATATAGCCTACTGTAACGAGCAACACAGTCACTTTTTGGGACACTGGTGTTTGCTACATGAAGACCTCCCTCCAAGAGTCCACGGGTAATATGAACCCCAAGAACTCCTGGAGGTGTGGTCGCCTCACATGCTGTTATGCTGCACATCAAATGTCTGCGCTACAGTGTGCAATGCTTCAGATGAGTCATCTGATAAGGGCCATTCATCTCCACAAGGTGGAACAGGACACATGGTGATGGAGGCACGCTATGGCTGCTTTGTCCACAGTGCAGCGGAACTCTGAGATTGGGCTGCGATACGAACCCATGGCTCATGCCAGTGCAAGTCTGACTGCTATATCCCCTGGTATCTGCAATGAAACACACCAAGATAGCAGAGGAATAGATGTGTGTGTGTGTGTGTGTGTGTGTGTGTGTGTGTGTGTGTGTGTGTGTGTGTGTGTGTGTGTGTGCGTACGTGCGTGCGTGCATGCATGCATGCTAAACTAACACTGGACTAGACTAAACTACAGGGAGAAATATCTTGTCTTCCCTCTGATGAACACCAAAAAACAGTCCTGCTTGTCTATCTGGTTTCCTAACCGTTTTTCTGTATCATAGCCATGATTATGTACAATAATTGTAATGTTTGCTATAATAAGAGGCTTTAGTTTATGTAAGGCATGACGTATAGTCGTACACCTTTCATATTCATTTGCTAAATGTGGTAAAACGCCCAGCCACTATTTGGGAGCCATCTATTATTTCCCGGCTACTATTTGGAATTATACGCGTACCCATAAAAGCCTAAAGGCTTGTTTACGATTGGGGGTCCTCCATTTTCAATAAATCCATCGGTGGAAACAATTAAGCCAATTATCTTAAAACAAACCACGCTGCATGCGCAGCGAGGGCAGAATGGCCTTCGCGTTGGGAATAAATGGTCACGCACCCCTCCTAAGTACAGTTTTAGACCACGCGAGGGGCGCCGTCTCAAGCGAACTTGAGCCACGAGAGACACCACCGAGCGGTGTCATTCAAAACTCTATACGGCTTGTGCAAGGAGGTGCTGTGATTGGCCAGTCGTGGCAAATGCTCTCGCCGGAACATGATTTACTATTCTCTGCCTATCGGGTTGCAACTCGAACGGCCCTGAGTCGTCTCAATTGAACTTCGCAACGTTCAACACGGCAACTTGCTTGCTTTAGCTCGCTCAGTGGTGTCTCACGTGGCTTAAGTTCGAGAGGCACTTCCACATTGGCCACAGAAGCAGGGCGTGGTTATAAGCACAAGCATGTATAGAGTTTAGAATGTCGCCACCGAGCGGGAGCGTTGCGAAGTTTGCCGACTCAACCCCGTTCGAGTTTCGACCAGATTATATGTAAGTAAATCATGTTCTGATGAGAGCGTTTTCCCCATGCCACTCAAAGTGACCATTGGCCAATCACAGTGCATCCTTATACGCGAAAGCCATTCCGCATGCACTCGCCACTGCGCACTGCCAATGCCATGCATAGCCATATATAGCTGCATCAGAGGTCACAAAAACACTTCCGGTTCTGGATAAATAAATAAATAAAAAATAATAAAAAATAAAGAATTTATGATTAATGATAAGAATAATAAGTATAATAAGAATAGCTTAAATAAGTAAGCCTACATATACCCAAAGCCTTTTTATATGCATGGGAAAGGAAAGGAACCAGTTGTATATCTAAACGGGATACATTTGTAATTGTTATTATTGAATAATCGTAATTAAAGCACAATGGCCAAACTGTGCTAATTTAATAATTCATAAATAGCCTACACACAATGGCCTGACCATCACAGTGTTGAATTTATTGTTATTGCAGACAAACTATTGTCTATTACCAACTAGGCTATTAATATCTTTCTTTTGATTATAGTTTGTAATTATAGTCTTAAAAACGACATCTCACAGCTTATGGATGTAGCAAGAGTTTTGCTTACTTCATTTTTTTTAACCTTTATGATTATGTAAACAAATACAAGTGATGGAATTGTGTAGTGAGACCATGCACGCGCGCGCACACACGCACACACGCACACACACACACACACACACACACACACACACACACACACACACACACACACACACACACACACACACACTGCACACACACACACACACACACACACACACACACACACAGATCGATGCCTGCGCAAACGCGCGCACACGCACTTCCTTCCCCTTTTTATCAGTTTTACAAAATAGCTTGATGGTTCAACAGGTCTTTTAAAAAAAAGTCACTTACGTTTTCTATATCATGCAATATATTTTGTATTTATTTATTTTTTATATATTTATTTGGTTTAATTCAAGTTTGATGGTTATTCTTGCACGCATGCTTTTGTTGCTTTGATTACTCACGTTGTAAATAAATAAATAAAAAAGAGGACGAAAAAAGAAAAAGGTTTTGTAGGCTATTGCTAATTTGCATGTGGACTGAAATGTGAAGTGCTCTGTGATTTGCAATAGTTCAGATTCAGAATCCAGGAGTTTGGACCTGCTGTGTGGGTGATGAAAGATATGCAATGTTAATTATTTCATATTGGCAAAACATTTAGGCCTACTAAACAAACAAACAAAAATTGGTGCAGAATTGTGGTAGGTATAATTAAAATATGCAAAAAAGAAAATGGAGGAAAGACTCGACGTAAACTTTATCTGCATGTTGTGCCATATAGGCCTATATATAATATATGGTTTTAGGCTATAATTTACGTTCTCAAATTGTGCACGTGAACGTTTTCCGTTCAATCATGATAATTGACTGGTATAATCGGGATATACCGGTATACATATCCATGCACGTTGACATGGAACATAGGCTATGGGCCGCCTATCACATAGGCCTATAATATTAAAATAAATATGCTATAGCAGCTGGGCCTAATACAAACACAGAACAGTATTTTTTTGGCAACCCTTGGAAATCAAAAAGCCAGTGTTGTGTATAGCCTATTTACAGTGAAAAGCCTAGAAGGCCATATTTTATAGGTAAGAGATTGTGACTTTTACAGGCTATAAAGTTGCACCACCTGACACTATCAAGATTAGAATGTGACCGTAAGCAAATGTCAATGGAAGATTAACGAAATTGCACTGAAACGTTTTTTTAACCGTTCCAAATGAAGACAGACAGACCTATAGGCTATAGCCTACGTGTGTGTCCGGGTCCTTCTCTGAAAAAGGGCAAGAAAAGAAAAAAGAAAACATGATAGGCTACAGTAGCATATTTTAAAGGGAGGCGCGGCCACATCAGGACAGGGAAATATGAACTATGATCCGCCCTGACTGCAGTAAAACCTCCAGGCTCTCAGATAAACACACCAATACCGACGTTGAACCGAAAGTAACGCTTTATCGAACGCTTTTTAGTTTTTAGTATTTTAACTGCTCATTTGTTTTTGGACTTGTTCAACAGGACTCGGGACCGACATGCGTTGGAAACGCGAAATAAAAGTAGAATGTTGCAATGTTGATGAAAATGGATCTGTGTTATTGTCCGACGACGTGGTGAGTAGCGTATAATACATGTCTACAGGCTATATTGGGATATTTTGGTTGGACTTATTTTCTCAATTAGTAGATGTCAGTCAAGCTCAGGCTATTGCCAGCTAAATTTAGTATCTCCCACACAGGCGCAGAGCTTTGTTTTCACAAAATCTAAAGAAATGTCGCCGAAAAATTAGCCCTTACAGAATATTCAGCAATTAAAGCTCAAGTAGTTAATGAGACCTGTTCACCTTTTGGCAGCCCAGGGCTGACGTTTGTGTCGAACTTTGTCTTTTTAATTGCCGTTATTAAATACATCAATTCTCTTTCGCGTCGACTTATGGTTGGTTTTTGATTGGCATGTGAAATTGATGTGTTGGGGTTTTAACCGTTGCGCACCGAGCACTGCTGCATCACTTAATGCAGATCTCAAGAACATAATGCGCATTGGATAACTATTACCTCAAGTGGGGAGGCTGTTTTTTTTAAGTAATGACTATCTTCTTCCTCCTTTAAATGCCCTTTCCCATAATCGTTGGGGCTGTTGTCATGGTGAAAACTGAAAGGCATGATGATATTTATGGGATGTGGCAATAAGAGGACTTGAAGGCAGCTGCGGAGTGACTGACAGACTAAACCCCTCTTCTCACCATCATATAGCTTCTCGTCATGTGTGAAGATTGCAAAGGGGACGAAGAGCTGCTCAGAAAATGTATTGAGGACAGGAGAGGAAATATTATGGTAATACAAATAAAAACTTTGTTGTAGATTATTGATTTATATATACTCAAATGGCAGACTAATCGTTACGCATAGCTACATGTAAAGGCCTATATACCATCTGTGAAATGTGTTTGTGGCCAGGCAAAACTTTTAATGTTCCAGACGGCTGCCATATCTATTGACACGGTGGCGTCGACACACGAAGGATAAACATGGACGTGTGCGCGAGGAGTGTGCATGTCTGTCTGTCTGCATGGTGCGTCCCGGACGGTGCGTAGTTTCCTAACCGCAGGTATGATGATGGTCCCCGCAGGGCGCACCGCCGCTGGAAGCGGCTCTGCACGATGAAGACTCGTCGTGCTCACGCGGCTCGTGCGCGTCGTCGCTGCGGGCCATGCAGCAGCAGCAGCCCGCCGCCGCATGCACGCTGCTCGGCAGGACGGTGTGCGCGAGCTGCAACGATGAGATCGTGGACAAATATTTATTAAAGGTAATTTGAGTTTATGTTGTTTGATTATATTTGCCCGACGGCAACGGCGCAGCTCTGGGGGTCCGATTAATAGGTCATATCTTCTGTCTCTTTATTTGTGCATTTATTATGTTGCAATAAGTTGCAACTGACATGCCCGTTAGCTTACTAATCACTCGATTACGCACGCACGCGCACACACACGCACGCGCGTCTATGTAGTTTTTGACTGACTTGCTAATTGTCTTCTCTTCGTTTAGGTTAACGACTTGTGCTGGCATGTACGCTGTCTCTCGTGCAGCGTGTGCCAGACTTCACTTGGCAGTCAGACCAGTTGTTACATCAAAGAAAGAGAGGTTTTCTGCAAACTGGATTACTTCAGGTATAACGTTTAAGCCTCTCTAGAGCTATACATCAAACCTGACAACTGCTGAACAGGCCAATTCGAAACTATCCAAAACAATTTGATAGATTTATACCCGCCTATTAGGCCCCAAGTAGTAGGCCTATAGCTTATCATTATGAAGGGAACAATTACGAAATAAATAAAAACATGTAACAATGTAATGTTAATAAATTGTAGGCTAGATCAAAACAACAATTAATAATTATTAATATTATTATAGGCCATATTATCATTGCTATTACAGTCATTATAGTATAGTTTTCTTATATATTATTACAAGTATGTTTTTATTATTATCGTTATTATTATTTTTGTTATTGTTTTTCTGGTTTTGTAAAGTAGGCCCTACAACTTGTCTCCATTGCAGAAGATATGGCACATGGTGCGCGTGCTGCGGCCGAACCATTCACTCCACAGACTGGGTGCGCAGGGCGAAGGGCAGCGTATACCACCTGGCCTGCTTCGCCTGCTTCAGCTGCAAGAGACAGCTGTCCACCGGGGAGGAGTTCGCCTTGGTCGAGGACAAGGTGCTGTGCCGAGTCCACTACGACTGCATGGTGGACAACCTCAAACGCGCCATGGAGAAAGGTGCAGAGCACAGTTAGATAGAGAGTAGCCTATGGGTTACAAAATAATTTAATACCTTGATCAGGCCACAGGTGTGCCTGGCATCGTTGTTTTTTTGTGTATAGCCCGTTTGAATATGTCACAGAAGGACCAGTTTAATTGTAGGCTAATTGGTTAACAAGCCTTACATTTAGCCTACACAATTCGCCTAATTGATGCAAAGTAAAATAGCTAATTTTGTTTTGTGTGCTTTATAGGACTGGCGCCTTATCTCCTCAAAGTGTAAATGTTTATATAACCTTAAACCTATTGTTCTAATATTCCGTGCAAGCAGCCTATAGGCCTATAGAATAATTCTTCATAATTGCACTGTTATTTAAAATGCTTTCAGTGAGCCAACTCAAAGTAGCTCTTCATGGATGAAATGCTTAACTGACAGGTTAGATTTGTTTTCACGAGAGAAGTGTACCGTGCTTTCTTCTGCCAGGAAACAGTGTTAATGTGGAGGGGGCCATGCCAACCGAACAGGAACTCAACCAGCCGAAGCCGTCAAAGAGAGCCCGGACCAGCTTCACCGCCGACCAGCTACAGGTCTGTCACTGTCAGTGTCCGCTTATAGGCTGCTATATTGTCTGGACTGTCTGTATCATTGGTTTTCATCCTTTTCAGGCCATGATGACCCACCCTCAAAATAAACATATTTGAACTTGGGACCCCCACCCTATTTGGAATTGTAGCCTATATAGGAATTTAATTGACATTGAGGCATTATATATTTTGTTTGATCATCAGATCATAGATGGTCCCCACTGCAAAATGTGTTAATAATATAGCATCAGTTTAACCATTACAAGCTCACAACACGTGGCAATGCCAGAAAATAAAAGTAAAAGTAATTCAAACATTTTTGTTTAAACATTTTAACAAATCATGGCACAACATATTTTCAGATTCAGCCAAATAAATATCAATTCGGCATCCATGACATCCCTGACTGAAAAAACATCACAGAATAAATCTTTAAAATTAATGTTTCAATATTTTTCTGTACGTTTTACATTTTATACTGTAGGCTAAGTTAAAGGTAATAATAAGTATTTATTTCACCAATTTAACGCAATGTCAATAATTTATGGACAGACATTATTCTTTTCTTTTTTTGCCTTTTTAACAAATCACTAAAATATTGTATAGTCTCTATTACATAAAATCTACAATCCATTTAGTCTTACTTTATACCTTTTGAATGTGATATTTCCATTGTCCCAATAAGTTACAATACAGTATAGTGTATACATATACTAAATGAATATAGGTTGGGTCTCACAAGACACATTGGAGATGGATAATGAACAATAACTATACACTATGGCAAGAATTTGTTCCATACTGAGGAAATCTTAGTCAGTCTCTTGGAACATTTATTCTAATAAGTTAACAATGAATGAAGTTAAAGGACCACGTCGCCCATTTTCAACCTAATGGTCATTATGTGGTGGCACCATTTCTGTCTACTCGCTCTTTGTCTCAGAAGAGCATGCGCTATGGACTGTACCACTTTCGACTGACATCATTGGTAGTCAGGTTTGGACATTTTAAACGTTTTTTATTTTGTATGGTCCCGCCAAGGAAGGTTTAATAAAAATAATATATATTTATACAAATGTAGTAATATAGCAACAAGTAAAAAGATGAAGAAGATATTATGAAGATATAAAATGGAAGACCATCTGTACTTGGACTAACCCCCTTAGCTTGTGCAAAAACGTATTTCACCCACTGATTTAGACAGCAGGCTAAATAGCGGTAATACGGATAAAAATAGCCAATCTACAGTTAGTATGAGCAATATAGGCAGTGATTTGTACAACTGTTAAACAGACCTCTAATTTACATCCCCGTAATCAAAAGTGCCACAGCGAGTGAACAGGAGTCAATAATCTACGGACAGAACAAGACGCAGGACTGTCGAGTCATTCTGTCTTATGTCGAGGAGTGAATAAGGGCAGATGCACACAGAGTCTGAACTGTTCCCGAATACGATTGCCTGTTCCCCGCTGGTCATGATTCACATTGGCCTTGATTCTTCTGAGTACCCTTCATTCAACTGTATTCAATGCTTTCACATTACATCAATCCGTATCCTAGTTACACTACTACCTCCATGCGATCCTGGGAATGGTTGGGTGATCTGCTCCAGGGAACGCTATGCAGCATTCACATTACCACAACATCTGCCAAGTGGTCCCGACATGTGCGCAGCCGGGACCATAGTGTGAATCTGCCCTAAGAGTCAATGATTCACTGAAGATGCTACTCAGCCCGGCTGGCTCATTATAGCGGGGGTAGTGGCTGGTGGGAAGTGAACATTTTAAAACAAAATTTAACACAAATGTATTTGTGACTTCATACATGATGTTTGTGAGTATGATGAAAGACCAGATAACTTGATATTAATTTGCCTGCACAGCCTGATTCCATTTCCATGTCATCCTCTCTCCAGGTGATGCAGGCCCAGTTTTCCCAGGACAACAACCCAGATGCTCAGACACTGCAAAAACTAGCAGAGCAGACAGGCCTTAGTAGGAGGGTCATACAGGTTGGTGACTGACAGGCCTCAGTAGGAGACAGGCCTCAGTAGGAGGGTCATACAGGTTGGTGACAGACAGACAGGCCTCAGTAGGAGGGTCATACAGGTTGGTGACAGACAGGCCTCAGTAGGAGACAGGCCTCAGTAGGCGGGTCATACAGGTTGGTGACAGACAGACTTGTATTGAAGTACCGTAGTAAGGGTTCGGTGAAGCGTCACCCAGCGTAAATTAAATACAGTAAGTCTTGAAAAGAAGAAGGGAAAAAACTTCAGCAACACACTCAGAGACCATTGAAAAACAACTTTATTTTGAAACAGATGCTGTTAGGCATATATGGCATTCATCAAGGACATAACCTTTTGAAAAAACATTGTTTTTCTACAGTACAGCAAGTGTTGTTGTCTTTGGACAGCCAAAGACAGGAGACAATGTTTTCGCTCCTGTCCGTCCGTACGCTTGTCCATGTGAATAGCTAATCTCCGTCCGACCAAGCTCATGAAACTGTGTACGCACAGTAGGCCAAGGAAGAACCTCCAACCCAAATTTGGCAGCCGATTCACATTTTGGCCTATAACTCTTGGTCATACAATCAAAATCACACCAATTGGTAGTACACATTATTTCATACCGAGCAATCTTCGTTCCTATTCCTATAAGGTCACGGATTCAAGCAGTTAAAAGGAGTTTTCTCAGACGGGTGGCTGGCATATTCCTTAGAGATAGCGTAAGAAGTTCAGTCACGCGAGAGAGACTCGGAGTAGAGCCGCTGCTTCTTCACTGGAAAGGAGCCAGCTAGCTTAGGTGGTTCCGGCAACTAGTACCGATGCCTCCCGAGCGTCTCCCTAGGGAGGTCCTCAATGTACGTCCCACTGGAAGGAGACCCCCGGGAAGACCAAGAATCAGATGGAGGAATTATATTTCCAAACTGGCCTTGGATTGCTTCGGGATCCCCCAGAATGAAGTTACTAATGTTGCTCTGGAGAGGGAAGTCTGGAGCTCTCTGGTGGAGCTGTTGCCCCCACAACCCAACTACGGATAAGCGGTTGAAGATGGATGGATGCATTTCATTGGCGGCTTTAGAATGAGCATTACATTCAACCATGACATAGAGGCAGTGCCAAAGGTTCCAACCTGTTGATTGGTTGCAGTTAGGTGTGTCTTGCACTTCCGGCTCTAGCAGTGGGTCTACCTGAGGAGCCAATAACGTCCCATGTCGTCCTATCAAACCATTTAAGACTAGACATAAGCATGATAATGTTTAGTTACTGGTTCAATTCAAATTAATTTACCGATAATGAACTGACCCTCTAGCAGTGGCTCAGGAGGAAGTGAAGGGGTTGCCTGAGAATCTGAAGATTTTGAGTAGATCCCAGCTCCTCGCCTCGCAAAAGTCAACGAAGACATCATAAAAACACCCAACTTGAACAATTCTCTCCTGTGACTCAGGTGTGGTTCCAGAACTGCAGAGCTCGTCATAAGAAACACGTGAGCCCCAGCCACACCTCCATTACCTCCATAAATTCTCTGCATCCCAGCCGTCTCTCCCAACCAACACCAACACCAGAGGAGCTTCAGTACACTGGCTATGGTGGGCCGGAAGGATCCATGCTCTCTGCACTGCACACATTCATAGACGGTAAACACACTCTTTTATAAATACTGCTTTTCATTACATTTTTGTATAGACGAGCAGAAATAAGCTCCCCTCTCTTTATGTCTCTGTCTCCGACGGTCTCTCTATATCAATTAAATTCTATATATTATAAGAAAATAAATAAATGTTTACAGTGCCAAAGCAAATGTGGAACAAAACAGTCTCTCTACGAGTGCCTCTCTTCCCCTCCCTCCCTATGGACATCTCATCTCACACAACAGAAACCAGTGCATAAGCAAAAGTATTTGTCGTGTGCAGCTCGTGGAAAAGTGGAGATATTTGACTAAACACGTTTTCTGCCTGAACTTTCAAATGTATATGAAACTAGAGAACAATACCTGACCCCAAGTCTTAGGAATTATTTATTGCGCGAGTACACACGCTGAGTACACATGCATGCGCAGTTGAGACCAGGAAGTTGTACATGCACAAATTGTACAACAATGTACAACTTCCTGGTCTCAACTGCGCATGTTTCTTTCCTTCCATGGAGCAACATGGCGTCCAACGTACGGTCTTCGCTTCTCGTCCTCCTTAGATAGTCCCTGGTTCCGGTCAAGGAAGCTTTGAGAAGGAAGAGAAGTGCTCACGTGACTGGGCTGCGCTATGACACTTTCATCAACACTTTCATGGGAGCCAAACTCACACCGGAAGTGCAATGAATACATGGCAGTGAATGGAGCCGGCTGGACCAGCTCATAACAAACATTATTTATTAACAATTGAGACCTTTGTCATATAATCGGTTCAGGAATATAAAAAAGACATATCACAGGTTGTTTTCTAATCACTTACTTTTCGATGTGCACAGAGTGCAGTAGTGCAAAGTATATAATTTTATCTGAAGATCTAAACAGCAGCAGGTATCGTTTCTGGCTCCGAAGTATCACGAGATTTGGCTGACAGACTGGAAACGGTGGGAAGTATCGCGATACTTGGTACGTTCAGAAAGGTACGTGGTGCTCTTTAGATACCATTCCTCTATAAAAATTACATAGTGTACACATCGAAAAGCAACACAGCAGACAATAATGTGTTACATGTCTTCTGTTATTTTACAGAAGTGATTCATTTACAAAAGGTCAATAATGTTTGTTCATCAGCTGGTCACTGAGCTCTCATTGACTCCATTGCATTCTGCCAAACTTCAGGCGGAGTTTGGCTCCCATGAAAGTGTCATGGCGCAGCCCAGTCACGTGACCACTTCTCTTCCTTCTCAAAGCTTCCTTGGTTCCGGGCAGTTATAATATCCAGAGAGCGGATGAGGAGCGACAGCCCCGCCACCCGCTATTTATTTCAATGGAAGTTCCTCAGTGGTGTTTGAAACACCCGGAAGACTGCCGGGAGTATCATGGAAGTTGATAGTAAGTGGTCTCAAATTTGAGGTCAGGGTTGATGCACTTTACGCACCTGACATCACTGAAAGTCTCTCCACCTCCATGAACGTCCCGAAACGTACTGCAGTTCCAGCTTTGGCCAGTAGGGTAGCGGCAGCTTCAACGTTGACCAGCTGTTCTGTGGGCTTGCTTCCAGGCCCCTTTGCTACTTCCACACAGGTGCTACCGATGATACTAATTGACCCTTCAATAAGCCATTGAGATGCATGTTAAATGCAGGGGGGCAGTCAGAGAGATATATAATAAACATGGTCATGAATACTTTTTGCTTCCAGTCACTAGTTTAAAGTCTTATGCCATTATTTCAATAAACTAGAAATATGAGGAAATGTTAGAGGGAGAAACAGTATCCAACTCAATCAACTTTAATTTTCATGTAATGCAATGTAAGTGGTGAATGAGGCCCAAACACCAATCAAGCAATGTTTGGCCGTTTCTTTTGGGCCACCACAATGCTTTTCCAATGGGAGTCACATGGTTTGACTCACAGAAATGTGTGAGGAGGAATCAATTGGCATGACGACTAAATTGGAGAGAGAAAGGGGTAAAACAAAAAGCAAAAAATAAAATAAAAGGATAGATTTGTATCTGCAGCTTAGTGTAAAGACGGCAGGAATGTGTGTGAGGTTTTACTGACTGTTTACTGAAGTATGCTGTCTGTCTTGTGTCTTCACAGTACACTCTCCTCCTTCCATGCTGTTCCAGCCTCTGCTGCCTCCACACACCCTGACCTCTCTGCCCGTGTCCCATGCCTGAACACACTGTAGAGTGACAGACGCCATCAGCAGTTCTGAACATCTTCTGGCCCAGACCACCCCCCGCCCAGTTGTCATACACTCTTTCTTGAGGAGCTATTGGAACATTAACAATTAATTGTGATGTTATGGATGGCAGTAACTAAATTCTGATCATAAATGTATACTGTATTTGGTGGAAATGGAAAAGATCTCGGTGTACCCCATCGGAATCCGGGATAGAGCATTATATAACACACTATAATGCATTATAAACATACTTTAATGTTTCTTGGTGTACTTGTTGCAGTGTCACAGCTTGACAATGCTGGGGGGGAATGAGAGTATGAAGATGAATGTGAAATATGTTTCACATTGTTTGTATAATATCAGTGTTTGAATATTGCGCTTTAATTTATTTATTGTACGTATTTGAGATGTCTGTTTTGAAAATAAATGTCTAATTTAAGAAAATCATGGGAATTCAATCAGAGCTAAACATGCAACAAAATGTATCCAATGACAGGTGAAACAAGTGTTTAACCATTAGACCACACACACACAATACATCAAAATCTGCTTAAACAAGTAGTTACTAAATGATTAATGGTGAGATGCAAATAGTAGAAATACTCACTTTATTTAGAAAGTAGATTGTGCAACATTGTCATTTAAAGCTTCATATAGTAACACATGCAACCTGTACTGCACAAATTTAAAAAGAAATATATATAGCCAGACGTTTTCTGTCTTTTGGCAGTGTAGGTTTTTTAAGGTTAGGCTTCTAAATATTTAACTTTCAAGATGTTGTGGTAAGGAAACTGATGCACATTCTAAACCAAGTTAGAGAATTCACTTGTGTCTACTTGTTGACTGTGGTTGACCAAAGGAATCCAGTTCTCCAACATGAAAGGGAGGGGGGAAGGCACACGAAAACACTGTTTTTACTTCACTTATCAGATCGAAGGTCTCCTGCTTCATGGGGGATAAAACAATATCTGAGCTGCATGCATAGAAAGATACAAAGCTCTGCTTGCCTTTTCAACATACTGTATACTAAGTACATTGAGACATTAACTACATAGAATAAGAATCAAAGTATGTTACATGCATTATAATGTATGTAACACTACACATTGTTCTTTCCCTTTTCACATGTGCCAAACCACTTAACTTTTATTGAGCAGTAAAGGTGTACTGGTTTGAGCATGTGTGAGCGTGCTGTGCTACAAAGGGGGCACAATACATGTACAACTGACAGTGATGTCACCCTGAGGTAGCCTGGCAGTGGTGGCATTTTCTCAGACCCTTTGACTAAGACATCATAGGACAAACACTCAGCTAGGAGAGTAGAGACAAATATGAGTCATTGATTAGAAGCACACAATACACGCCATGATGTAAGCAAGAATAAATGCTATTCATTCATTTCAAGTTATTCTTGAACTTTGTTTCAACAAAGTAACACAACCTAAACACTGCAACACTGTTAAAACAGTGGTTCGATTTCTCACAGGCTGCGCACACTAATGGGGTTCTACAGATTCTCCTGTCAGTCCATACAGAAGTTACACTAAGTAACTATGGTTCCTCCGCATGAATTACACCCACCCGGTAAAACTCCCCACTGGTGACTCCATGTGTATCGGAGGAGAGGCGGTTGTCCACACCCCTCCTGAAGACCAAAAAGTAGGGGTTGACACAGTGACACAGACTAGTACATATAGGACAAATTCTTATTGTGGGGGTGGGGGGTGTTGAAAGAAACAAAGACAGTTAAATACATTTTAGGAGAGAAATAACGGACTGGTTGAAAACACGCTATCCTTCCCAGTTCTGCTCAGATCAGAGATCGCCCTTCCCTGCCAGCTTCCCATGTGTGAACAGTAACACAGCCTAACTGTGTTCGTTTGGAGCCCCTGGCCAAGCCGGGGGAACCGTGGAGGAATCCAACCCTAGTCTCCATGGTGGTTGAGCAGGAACCCCTGTGCTCCCACCACCTGGATGTCCTCTTTTAGTTAATTACATTTGCTTGATGTCCCAGTTCTAAATCTGCCCTTGAATAGATGGCTAGAATCGAAACATAATTTGTGTCCCCAGCACACCAGCTGTGAACTGCTCTAAAATAGAGGATAGTCAGTAAAAGTGCTCGCTTTTGTAGCACAAATACATAACACAAGTTATTGTTTTAAAAAGTTAATTTTGTTGTAGGAGGACATACTTATTTTCAAATGGTAGGCCTATAAATCTTAGTTTGACAATAAAACATTTTCAAGAATTACCTGAATTCTGGCTTTGGAATTGTACCGCATCCTGAACATTGAAACTCAAAGACAATTTAACTTAACATAAATAGTCAGTCTATTTAATAGACAGATTCTCAAATAGTTTTTCCCTCATTATTGATCATCTGAAAATACACAAAATCATATATAGTGCATTGTACTAGATTGAGTGTTTATGAAAGAAGGTCTCACGTGGCCACTGGCACTGCCTCCTACAATTTGCAAATGCTTTCGGGGATTGTGGAATAGTTGTCTGGCTACACAAGACTAGACAGAAGGCTAACCCAAATTGTTACAAAATAACTAGTATAATTGAATAATAAAAAGACTGTTACAAAAACACAAATCGTAGTCACTTAATAAGTAGGAAGGAATTGCTAGACCAAGTGACAGGAGAGCCATCATAACAGAAACAGAAACTTTTATCTGGAGTTTGACAACACAACCATAAAAGACTAAGGGGAGAAATATGAATTTGTACCTTTGGTATGAGCAAAACAAATTAAGAAATACTTTTTAATATACATCCACCCTCAGCTCTAATTTCTGGACCTTCCATTTGTGAAATACCAGCCTATGGTACAAAGAGACCTCAAACACTTATACCATGTCTAATTCCTTTGTTGAGTTTCACAATAAATAATAATAAAAACATAAAATCTACTACGGTAATTTAAACTACGGTAATTTAAACTAGTGTCCAGTAAGAAACAATTACACTCTCTGTGAACAGAGTAAGGCACTTTATATTGAAGCTCTTAAATTGCTGTACCATTATGCATTTGACAGTAATTTGGTATTTGGTACACTGTGTGGAAAATATGCTTCTCAATATGAGACATGACCACATTGACCACTTTAGCCCTATTTTATACTTCGTAATACTATGATGTTGAGGCAGAAATACACTTTCGGACCATGTACGCCTATAAAGGACATGCCCCAAATACGGACACCAGGTTCAACGGCTATAACCACAGTGCATGGTGATAATGGGGACGGTGCAGTTCATGGCAAAGCTCATTCAAACACTAGAACATTCTTGTATCTTCACAAACTATGCCACTGACTTCTGGATAACTCAGGTGCCACCAAGTGGCATAATGTTTTAACTACAAGAGCAGCGTGGGTGCTCATCTGGGATTGTGTGTAATGTGCATGTGTGATGACACAGATCATGCTCCCAGGGATTATCATACAGAAGCACCAGCAACAGGAGAATAATGATAAACCGTATGATCTGTATGTGGGTCAACATTGGAGACTCTTATTTACAATCTGTACATTATAAATTGGTTTGCTGTGCCACTACCAAACAAAGATTACAAGTGGCAAGTACCATGCTTTGCTGACTTTTTCTCTCCTTCGGCTGCCATCTTTCTTCTATCTTCTCCCCTTCTTCTTGCTGTTCTTCTTGTTCAGAATGTTCTTCAAGGATTTGCTCATGTAGTATGGTCTGGAAGCTGAACCGTTGTTTGTCTCCAGGTCCACCACTAGGGGGCAGTAGCAGTTCAAGGTTAACAACTATTTAAATCACTGCCAGTCAGTTGTCTACTTGTCTCTAAAACCTGCAGGATTTGAACACGTAGGGCTGTATTTTGCGTGTCTTAAGTACCAGGTCTTATTCCCTAACTTGAGTAAACTAAAGACCTGGAGGCGTGGTCAATGCTCTTTGGACACTCAGAATAGCCAAATGGCATTGACCACGCCTCCAGGTCTTTAGTTTACTCAAGTTAGGGAATAAGACCTGGTACTTAAGACACGCAAAATACAGCCCTACGAATGCAAGCACTTCAACCCAAATGCAAAGTGGAATCGAATGGAAAAGTACAGTGCCCACTGCACAACACTTCTACCATTTGTGTTTATTTAAAAAAAGGATTCACATTTTCATTGGATTTTGTCGATTAAAAAAAGGATTCTTCTGTACAAAAAGAACACTGAATCACCTCCACACAGATGTGTGTATTTCACATAGTAACAGCACTACATCTGGACCATTCAATACAAAATCTTACCAAAAATGGCTTTGACATCCTATTATAAATGGTATCTCAAAGGTTCCCGGTGTTAGGTCAAAACCACGTTACAGTATCTCTTCTTTTTTCACAACTAGGCACATAAACTAGTATCTGCATTCAGAGACATTTCCTGAAGGTTGTCAGGCTCTATTCAAATCTCATCCTTAGCAAAATCCTAAAATGTGGTTAGAAGGTTGACCTCCCATAAGATACAGTACATGAGTGAATATAAGGGAATCTTGCTCAATATGTGTGACATTATAGAATAGTTAAATAAGTGAAAGCAGCTGCAGAACTTTGTGTCCGTGTAAATACGGTGGGCCAAATAAATATATATCACCTCAATGGTAAACATACAGTGCACAGCCGATAAAGTAATCATGCTACAAAGAAAATAAAAGAAAATAAGCATTACATGGTGATGGTATTGTTCCCATACATGTAACTGCCTATGAACTTTACACTAAAAGACTTAAGTGCCACAAGGGGGCACTCTTGTTTTAACTTGCTGTATATTTTTTTCCTCCATTAATTGTGCCACAAACATTGGTACATTATTTTGTACATTTAAAGGTCCTTGTGTTATGTTGTTAGCACTGGGTTTAAAATGCCCAGCCTAGTCTTTTTGCTTTTATATTGTAATGTCCTCTAGTTAAGGCAGAGGTTAGCAGAGAATCAACAACAAAAATAAATTTAAACTGAAAACAGAAAAAAGGCAAGTGTCAATAGTTGGCTCGAGGGAGAATGTGAATAGAGCTCATTTGTCTATGGGCCCCATGCCATATCATGTCCAGATATGGACCAGGCCATTCCACCTCCATTCAGAAGTCCAGCCTTACAGACCTCGCTCTAGAATATCCAGGCACCCCCACACACAGATAGTCGGAAAAGGGAGTGAGAGAGCGGTTGCTTGGAGTGTCAGTTAGTGTCTAGTCCCGCACCGTGGCTCAGGAGCCAGCATACAACTTTGCACCCTGCTCTCCCTTGCGTAGGATCTTGTGGAGGCCAGGAGACATATAGTAGGGCCTGGAGGAAGAACCATCGTTCCTCTCTAGGTCTTCACCTGGTCAACAGGACGAACAGGAGGCATAGCCAAGAAAGACAGCAGGTGGAAAAGGAAGAGCACAATGCATACAAAGAAGGCATTAGCTTAGATAAATTATTTTAGAGGTCCAAGCAAGAGAATTAAATGAGAAGAAACAAGCCAAAAGTGCCAAAGTTGTGGACTGACATGCATCAGCTTTAGTGATTAGTTTAAGAGGTTGTTTGGAAGAGGAGAGGAATGTCACTGTCCCTGAAGGTTTTAAAGAGCAATGAACCACACACTTTCAGCCTGTCCTTGCCTACTGTGCAGACTTGAAAATAAACTAAAGTGGGTTGGGGGTTGTGTGGAGTGTTCAACATTGATGAACCTTGACCGCACGCCAACCAATAGGACAGAAGAGCTCAGCATGTTGATCCTGCGTTGGCAGCCATTTTGCTTGTAGTTTTCTTTTAGCGAGAGCCAATAGTCGACGCAAGTCAAACGTACTACACACTGTCACAGTGTTTTCATATTGCGTGTGCATAATGTTTTTCATGTTGTTTGCGTGCATGTATACCGTGTGTTGCAGGTGTGTTCCCTCACTTCTAAAATTAGCACCACACTGAAATCAATTTAAGTACACAACGGAAAACCAGCACTGTGACCGTGCAGAAGGGTTAAACATTCTCCCCATAGAAGGCAGGCAACTTATATTTACAGACTAACATATTTGTGGTTTTATGGCATCTTCTTGGAAATGTTATGACTAAGATTGACACGTTTACCCATATAAAATATGTTATGTTTAAAGCTAAAACTCAGTTAATGTTTGATTACTCGAGTACTTGAGTTATTGCCCAACAGTAATAAAATGTTCTTATGCTGTGTAATATAAATGCATAAACAATGAATACTTACAGAAACACAGGAACAATGTGTCCACACACATGGCATAGACGTTAAAGAAGCCATGTGCAATCAGGTAGGATCCGAATATCACCGTCTGCCAGGAAGAACGAGCCTAAATCACTATGTTATATTGAAGAACAAGCCTGTTCTGGAAACTGTTATACAGACACTGTTATATTGCAATGTCGGTCCAATTTCTCAATAAATGCTTTTCCATTTCTTACCAGAAGGGGGACCCAGTAGTAATTTAAGGATGGTACCTCCTCTTGAATCACAGGTATTTTACGTGTGAAGAAGAAAAACGCGAGAACACCTGCAAAACAGGAAATTGTAAATGAAATTACACACGTAACACAAACACCACCCCTGATAACGCAATACTCAATTTACAGAATGCAGTAGTGACAAACTCACCAACACTCCCTGAAATTAGCAGTTTTCCCAAGAATAGCAAAAAGTCTGTAACCTTGTCAAGGACAGCCACCCTAAAGAGACAGAGGAGACCCAGAGTGTAGGAGAAAATCAGAGAGAATGGAAGAAAAAACATAAAAATTGCACTAGCCTTGTGTTGTGATGATGATGGGAAATTTGTACAGTAGATCGGTCTACTTTTGGCGCAGGACACAGTCGTACGACGAGTATAAATCAGACTTAATTCACTGGCATTGCTTCCGGTTTCTTTTGAACCCTTATGATGAGATGATAGTTTTTCAGTTTGTGGACAGTGAGAATTTTGTATTGTTTTATGTTTTTTTTTAACAGAGGAGTTGGCCGAGCAGCAGACAATGCTCTTTGTCAGCAACAGCTTGCTTGACAAATGTGTCAAGTGTGTCAAAGTACACATAAACACTGTTAAATGATTATCCTGCTTGGGATAGGAACATAATTATGAGAAGCTGCTAGCCTTCCCTTTATCAACGGGTGGCCCTGACCTTCAAAGGCATTACCTCACAACATTCCTCATGAGCAGGAAGAAAGCATCCTTCGCTGAAGTGCAGAAGTTCTTCCCATATATTGCTATCTGTAAAGGTGGAAAAATGTAGTGCATACATTGATTTAAAAATAGCAAAAAACTGACCAAAGACACATTTTCCTGTTAACAGAGAGAAAGAATTAAGCACTAAAACCCTCTACTAATAGTACTAATAGTTGACCAGGGTGAGCTCTGTACATTTCCCCTCTAACAAAGGAAAAAATAGCTGATCTACAAGCTCACAAGCTTGTACGTAACCTATGAGCTAGTTCAGGCACATAGACTTCGGAGGTTTACACACATGCACCACTATGTAGGGCGATGTATATGCGACGTATCAAGCAACCGACTAATCTATTTAAGCTCATCTCATTCATTGCTCTTCCTTCTTGAGTCAGTATCACAGAAGATTGAATACGCTTGTTTGCTATGACCCCAGCCAGCACCACCAGTGGGCTTTGCTTTCCCTAAGAGTTATGCTTTCCCATCGGGGGATAGTTCTATACATTATACAAGTTACATATTATATGTATATCTCCCTGCTCTTAAATGGTTGTCTTCTAGTCACTAGTGTGCTGAGCAGGGAGTAATATATAGCAGATCCTTAACGGCATAAAATAATATTCACACTTGTACTTACATTTTACTGTATATATAAACGTTTTCAATCTATTCATGAGTTATCTGACTGAACTATTTTGGGCTAATGTTCCCTCCAGAATAGGGTCGGGATGGCAGCATTGAAGTTCAAAAAAGAAAAATCAAAACAATGGCCAACCATTGCTCCATAACTCACCATGATGTAAGCATTCCTGTTCATGAACTTGATGCAATGTTCCAGACACCAGAAACAGCACTTTAGACAGCAAAGCAGGAATCGAGCAAATGCATTTTGAGCACCTGGAGAAAAACATTGTCAGACAGAAATTGAGCCAGTATTTGTATGCACAATTTGAACGTACAGAAAAGCGTGTACGGGCTATCAATGTCTATGAGTTATAGTTACACTATACCTTTGAGCTGGTGATCCAGATATTCAAGAATGATTCTGAACATCTGCACCACAGCCAGGATCAAAGCGCCAAAGGCCAAGGAACCTGTGTGATACCTAGGAAATACGAGAATAGTACCTGAGTAAAAACTAACAGAGACAACTTAGCCAGAATTTGGGTAATAGCACTGCCATCTACAGGTGATCGGAGATCTCCATCTACCATTGGTTTTCTAAAGTATATTTCTGTATACTTAGTTGAGTGCAGACATTTTTAGTCTAGCATTGAACCAGCACTTTTGCATGATGCAGTCTGTCTCAGTAGTTCTCTTGTTCTAAAATCCACGTTTGTTGAAGTGGTTGATCATACCATTAAGAAAACAATTATGAAATAGGTTTTGGTGAAGCCATTTTAATGATGCATAAGCACTGCTCAATATACACACATCCAATATGGCACCATATTACACAGGCGTGCAATGGAAGTTGTCTCTGCCCATTTCTATCATGTGATATGGAATACAATACAACAATAGCGCATAGAATGCAATGCAGTGGAAGAGAATAGAATAACAGCATTGTATTAGTCCATGTGGGGCAGATAAAGAAGGTCAAATGCAGACTAGGATCCAACACATCACAACAAAGATTGCACCGGCCAGATTTGTGAACATCTCTGCATTCTAACACTCAAGTAGAACCATGCTAATGCTACGTACTGCATGTCTCCGGGCATGTACAGTAGCTACAGTACGTACCGTATGGCTCTACTGAAGGAGGAGAACAGGGGGCAGGTGGGGATGTCGTTGGGCTTCTTCAGGGCCCAGTAGTAGGAGGCAAAAGCCCCTGCCAAGGTGCACTGGCCCAGGGCAATGCAGAAGTTGACCAGCCACAGGAACACCAGCAGGTTACACAGCTGAAGCACAAAGATGTAGCGGTGGTAGAGACTCTCTCCGCCATAGAAGGCAAACGTGCACTGAGAACCCGGGCACACTTTGGTGACGTTGGACTGACTGAAGGTCTGGGGAATAGCATGAATTAGACATTGTGGTAGAGTTAGCAACAGTGTTAGTGATAATGTGATGTTTGAGCCGTGCCATTTACGTGAATCGGTTTAACTACTTGATGCTACTTTGATGACTGGAGTCCTGCAGGGGTCTATACTATACTCTTTTTTCCCTCTACACCAAATATGTTTGCCGAAAATTACTGGTCTTCTGTACAAACTCATTGCGTTGCGTTTCTTGTAGATCTGCCATTTGTTTTTACTGAATGATCGCCCAGAATAGGGATGCTAGTGCTACAATAAATGCTCCAAACAACTACTGTAGCTGAATGGGAAATACTGCTGTATTTTACTTTTTGGCTCTTTCATTTTATTCTACAGCCATTTTAACTAATTGAATTTGTCTAACACAGCGTTTGCTTGGTTTTACATAATTATGTATTTCTTAGATTATGCTATACGTTTGCTGGAATGTTCTCCAAAGTCATTAAATTAAGTCATTCAAATGTAATTATCTGAATAAATGTCTCGAATGTTGGCTAAAAAACAATGCATTAATCTCTGCACATTTTCACATCATAATACAATTAATGGAATCGAAAGTCTTGAATGCATTGAAAAATGGTTGGCATGAATGTCAAGCATAGCCTACTGTAGTAATAGTCAATTGACAATGGACTAATGGACTAAACTAAGCATTTCAGCATTTCCTAATATATTGATTTATTGTCTGGATTATGTAGCTTTCTTCAGAAGGCCATGACACCTTTTAGAATGTCACACTTTAAAATACTAAAACAGTGTACACAAGCTGAAAATAATTCAGTTGATAGGATAGAATCTTTCAATGCTAATGGTAAATATAATGCTCCTGCCAAGTCTGATTCAAACGCTAGTCCTCATTAAGGACCCGTCTGCCCTTTTTCTTAAACGTTATTGATTTTGCATTGATTGACGATGAGAGAACATCTGTATAAGATATTAAATGGGCCGGAAGGTGCCATGAAATGACACAGCGGATTTTCCTTTAAATATCCATAAAGACCATGAGGGTTATTTCAAAGATATCAGCAAATCACACCATCAGGAAAAAATCATAAATAGAAGCTAACCTCAGGATCACATGTGAGGTTGGCATATATGCATTTAGGCTGCGTTGACATGACCTTGTAGACTGCCTGCCCAGATGATGCTAAGAAGCTGGAGGTCATTCAGTTAAGGGCAACACAGTGGGAAAGAATTGGAACAAAGACACTGAACTCCTGCTCCCGATGAGCAGATTCCTTAAATGGTTTCCTCCACCGTCCGTCATGCTTTACAATGTAATGCACATTGTAAAGCACTTGCTTTATCAAACTCGATATTCACAGTTTCAAAGATGTCCCAAGAAAGTTATTAACGTTTTTCCAGTGTGTCTTTTGTTGTAAGAGGAGATTCAATGTTATTATTTTAAATAACACAGAAATTGCCATTTCAGTTGAATTTTCTGATGAGAACCGTTAGAGTAAATGTATACTACAGCATGAATGTTCTCTATAATAAGTTGAGGCAACATTTCAAGATCTTACGAGTGACAAGATGAATCCATCAATTAACACAAACATCAACTAACTTGAGTAGAGGGTTAACTACATTGTTGTGCACAGCACAGTAGGAGGATACACAGCTGTGACTGCCCAGTAGGAGATGCAGATTGACAGCAGGATAAAGGTGATGATCGGGTAGAAGAGCGTAGACATGATGTAACCAATAGCCCTTAAAACAGAGACGAGGAAACAGTTGAGGTTTCTGAGTGCAAACAGAGCACATACAAGAACGTAATTCTCCAAACTCACCTGCTCCCTTCCTTCAGTAATGCGATTGCGATGCGAACCCTGCTCCTCAAGAAAATGAGCATAATCACTATGATCACCTCAATCACAGATAGGGAGATCACTGCAATGCAAAGCATACATGTTATTACAGGGGGAAAAGATACAGTAGCATTGGCTCTGAGGCCGCATCGGTGTCGTCTTATAGCTTTTAACCACCTTAACCATTATTTTAAACTTTAGCTGTTGAAAAATAGCAGATCTACAAGCTCCGAGTGCCCCCCTTCGAGCTTGTAGATCTGCTATTTTTGAATTTCTTTTAAAGATGTGGCGCAAATGTTTGAATATATATTCTTTCACAGCAAACGTTTTTAACTCAAATATTTGATCCTGGGGGGTCCCTGGAACAACATAGTTTCAGATGGGGGTCCACTGCCAAATAAAGATAATTCTGTGTGTCCTTTACATGAAAAGGTTTGAGAACCACTGACATAGAAAAAAAGATTTTTGGGCAAACTCTCATATTTAGAAGACATTTGTAGAATCTGTTGTCAGGTCTTAATGGATTAAACAATCTAAAATAATACAAATGCATATCAAGTTCTAAGTTTATATATATATATATATATATATATATATATATATATATATATATATATATATATATATAAAATAAATAAGACTGTATTATTAACCCATTTTAGGCGGGAACCCCTTTTGGTGTTAGCATTAACGTTATGCTTTAGCTATTTAAAAATAGCAGATCTACAAGCGAGTGGCGCGAGTGGCGCGCTACGAGCTTGTAGGTCTGCTATTTTTTTAAACTGTCAGGATTTAGAAGACATTTTTAGAATCTGATCTCAGGTTAAAATGCGTTAAAGAACCACCATTCTTTTGTGCGTTAGAATCTGATCTCAGGTCAGAATGGGTTAAGGGATAATTAAAACGGTTAGAAAGTTATCGAGAAAATGATGCATGATGCAGAGGTTAAATCAAGTCAGAGGATTTGCCTCTGCAGATAGTTCGATAACTGCACAGCTCTGAGATGACAATCCTGCTTAGACCGTGGCTGCTTACCAACAATTAAAATATATTCACATTTTAGAGCAATACACTCTTTAAATAGAGACGTTGTGTTGGTTTACGTGACCTTGTAATACCACAGAAAGTTACTGTACAAGTACCAGCTGAGTCATTCAGCATTCAAAATTCAACACCGAAAATGTTGAATGTTATAATTGAAATCTGTATTGTTATTAAGGACAGCCTGTAGCTAATGTTAATAATAACCAATTATACAGAACAATGTCTATTATGTGTAATAATTAAGAATTTTTATATTTTTGTAATTTCACAATTATGGGGAAGTTCAAGTCTTTGGGCTTATAAACTTCTCATCCACACAATATGGTTATGTACTTTTTTGCTTTTAACATTTTTTTTAAAACTCAAAACTCTAACCTGGAGCAGGACATCAGAAACCTTATATTTATTTTAAACAGAGGAACAAGTAGGGAAAAGCAGTGATGAAAAGATCCTTACTGAACACCAGCCAGGTCTGACTAAGCTGGAGGTAAACCCTGAAGTCTGTTTGGAAACCAATATCAGAAATGGTGACATCAGCATCTGGTTTCCCTCTGAGTGTACTGAACTCCCAGTAGCAGTGCCAGATACCTGAGAACAAGAGAGAGACAGGATGAGAGAGAGAGACATGTCTGTCTACATGCACTTGTCTTTCAGAATTGTCCCACAATCTCTGTTATAAAACAATATGTTTGTATGTGTTTTGATGATGTTGAGAACTACACATAGGTGTAGCACCCGTCTAGAGCCTTCTGCAGAGTTGGCTTCAGGGTCCAGCATTCACTGCCATATATAGGAGAACAGATTCTACCGTTGCGTAGAAGAAGCTGAGTTTGATTTGTCGGGGGAGGTTGGAGTTCCATACACTGGCCATGCCATTCAGGGCCCTCCATGCAAGTGCCTTCCTCACTTTTAGATCTTACTCTGTTGAGTTGACCTGAAGTCATTGACTTCCTTCAGAGCAGTGCCTCCTGTTGTTGTGAGAGGTGGATGTTCCGTTTGGATGTTAAAGGTGATCACCTCAGTTTTCTTGGCATTCAGCCGAAGGCCAACCTTGGCACACTCAGACTCCACTCTGCTCTCTATATCCATAACATAAACAAGCAGCACACTCGCAAACAATTCTAATTCGTCCAGGATGGCTAGTGTCTTGGCCAGAGTCCTCTTCTCTGCTATCACCGCCACAGAGTCAGGCTTGGTCCCTGTCACCTTGCCTGCTCGCTTAATCAGTAATGTCTAGACATTAGAAAGTAGGCTAGCCGGCGTTGTATCATTGTGAAAATATAATAATAAATAATAATAATAAAATGATTGAAAGAAAGAACTAGTGTATTGTCTGCGCCTCTAGGCAGCGGAGGACCCGCGAAGGAGTTGTTTTGGTCTGCACGATGTAAGAACAGGGATTTATAACCTTCCAAACACCGGATTTTGTCTCATTTTAAGCAGAAAAAGGAGTAATAAGCATGCGCTCGTGCACGTCAGATCCGTATGTAGACTGTCTAACAGCAAAAAAAACTAAAAATAAATTAAATATTATTTTTGCTGGATTAAATTAAAGAAAGACAAGGTTCCTCGCCGTGGCAAAGGCGGGTTGTGGAGAGAAGAACAAGGTCCCACGTTCTTGGCATACTTTGTGTTAAGAGAAGAGAACAGAGTAACAGTGGTAGTGTGGCTACAACAGTAGCAATATAATCATATTTGAACACACACACACACACACACACACACACACCAGTACATACTCACCATAGCCCACAGCAGTGATAACCCCAAAGATAATGAGCCAGAGGAGAACGCCAGCAGTGAACCGCAGCAGAAGAATGAAGAGCAGACTGACCACCATGGTTATCACCAAACCACTGCAACCACACACAGCACACACAGTGTATATAGAGTATAGACGACAGCACGCACAGTGTATAGAGTATAGACGACAGCACACACAGTGTATAGAGTATAGACGACACCACACACAGTATATAGAGTATAGACGACACCACACACAGTGTATAGAGTATAGACGACAGCACACACAGTGTATAGAGTATAGACGACAGCACACACAGTATATAGAGTATAGACGACAGCACACACAGTGTATAGAGTATAGACGACACCACACACAGTATATAGAGTATAGACGACAGCACACACAGTGTATAGAGTATAGACGACACCACACACAGTATATAGAGTATAGACGACAGCACACACAGTGTATAGAGTATAGACGACAGCACACACAGTGTATAGAGTATAGACGACAGCACACACAGTGTATAGAGTATAGACGACAGCACACACAGTATATAGAGTATAGACGACAGCACACACAGTGTATAGAGTATAGACGACAGCACACACAGTGTATAGAGTATAGACGACAGCACACACAGTGTATAGAGTATAGACGACAGCACACACAGTATATAGAGTATAGACGACAGCACACACAGTATATAGAGTATAGACGACAGCACACACAGTGTATAGAGTATAGACGACACCACACACAGTATATAGAGTATAGACGACAGCACACACAGTGTATAGAGTATAGACAACAGCATCTCCCCCCCCCCCACCCCATCAGAAGATGTTTTGTGTCAGAGACCTCCAGAAGAGAAGATTCATGTTAAAAAAACAATTTCAAGAGTTTTCTAAAATGTTCAAAAATAGCAGATGTACAGTACAAGCTCACACATCTGCTATTTTTGAATAGCCAACACTAAACTCTAAAATGACATGATGCTTTCCAGAGGGGTTAATGACAATTTCAGTTCTTGAATTGGTTTTGCTGTCCCCTCATATTATTAACTAGACAAAAGGTGGCATTTGGTATATAAAAAAGGGTCTTACATCAGGATCCAGTACCAGGAACTGGCATAATCTTCAAAGATTTTCATGCCCACTTCTTTGGCATCCAGCAAACTGGTGATGCCACTGTGACAGAATATCAGCAAGAGAAGGAGAGACGTGGTGGAGAAAAAGAAGACAGAGACAAAAGTAATATCATGAGAACACTGTTCTGACAGTTAACCAATGGTGTGGTCGTTGATATTAAATCTATGGTTAGGTTAAGCACACAATGGATGCTGCTAAGGATTCCCTAATGCATCTTTTGAGATAGTGCTGTATATCTTTGCTCACTTCATTTACAGTACAATGAAACAAAGATGAGATTGCACTTTAAATGCATTAGAGAATGTAGCTCTTGCCGCAGGCTATGAGGTCATGGGTTTCTGTACAAACAACAGATCTACATGTTGTGTGCAGAACTCTCTCATTAATGATGAGCCACTAGCATTAGTGTTGCTGAAGCACTAGAAAGCTATAGTTGCTATTGCATGGTAGCCCACGATAGCTCAAATGGTAGCCAACTATAGCTCTAATTACCATTATAGCTCTAATGGTAGCCCACTATAGCTCTAATGGTAGCCAACTATAGCTCTAAATACAACTGCAATATGTGACTTACAACAAGTTATGAGGAGCGTTTGCTGGAAAGACACAAAATAATGAATACTATACTGTTGTTATCTCCAGAGTTAATCTATTTCTATTCATCTTGCATGAAACAGGACAATTGTTAAAACTCCCAACACTCTTGGTTTAGCTACTCTTAAAATTAAAGTAAATTCAGATCATCAGATATTTTTTCAAAAATTATTAGCTGAACCAATGTATTGCATTTTAGCCACTTAACCCCTGTAGTCTACTATATACAGCCCCTGTACTATATACTTTGTTGACCGGGGTCCACTAGGGGTCTGTACTTGGCCCCCTCCTTTTTTCCTCACTCTCCACCAAATCTCTTTAGCCGATCTACAAGCTAACACTCGTAGACTTGGTATTTTCGCCCAATATTTGCCTATTATGACAAGCCCCAGGATACATGTGGTTAAGGCTCAACCTAGTGCTGGACCAAAGACTCCATGGCTGTGTTGAATACCGTTTATACACTGTAGGGAGACTTATCTCAGTTCAATTTGAAGGCCACATTATCCATCCATTTCCTGACAATATTATTATGGATGTTCTAATCCCCTTCATCCATTTGTATGTATACGGCACTGCTCATATCATTTTAAATGTGGATGTTCGCCGGTCTCCCAGAGGAAGAGAACTGATTTGTTGTTGAAGTGTTTGTTGGAGAGGATAATCTGTCCTTGGCAGACATGATGAAGTACTTGGCATTTAGGAAGAAATACCTAAAAGGTCCCGATATGCTTGTGACAAAATGTGTATGCTGTGTTTATCATAATAATGGTATAAATAAATAGCAGAGATATGTGTGGAGAATTATATAACTGCCTGCAATCATATTGTGCAGGTCCTTACAAGGACATGGAGAGTATACATTTTTCAAATCTTATTTGGAGACATCATTGTAGTCCCTCTTTGATATAAAGAAAAAGATGTGTTCCGTCTCTAAGACACCTATGTAACCTTATTGGCCACTGGCGACATAGACTATGCCCAGAAAAGACAACTACTAATACTTGTAAATACTTGTACTGTGTATGGCTCATATAATGCAGGTTATATGAAGGTGGAAACCTTTCTCTGTATTAACCTGCAGTGCTGCAATACAATTATGCAATCAAATCAAATTTGGTTCCTTGTTAACTTCATGTGATCTTTTACATGAAGTAATTAGCTATATCTTGCCCCTTATCCCTAAACTTATCTGCCATTT